>NC_047670.1:20160545-20496795 GCF_011762505.2 Arvicanthis niloticus | reverse complement strand
TTCTCATCACATTTTTAAACAATGGGAGGCAAACTTAAGATTATGGATATTACACAAAGATGAAATATAGTGAAGTGAAATGGGTAACTAATGGTTGAATACTGACCAATAAGAAGAGAAAACGGAGTTGATATCATTTTGGAAAACAGTTCAGAATCTTTCATGTGTATTAGAGAAAGAATGTTTTCTTTTTAAAAACATAAGGATTGACTGTATTTTATTTACCCGCAGTCTAGGGCCTCAGGCATGCTCCCTGTCCATTCTATCATAAGCTGTATTCATATCTCCTATATTTTTGTTTTTACAATACAATATGTTCACAAAGTAGAATTACACCACTTTAGCTCTATTTGAACATGTGTCATTATATAATTTTTAAAAACCATTTATTACACTTCCTAACAACAATAACAAAAAGAAATCACTGTTGGAGTTCAAAAGCAAAAAGAACTCTCTCCATCAGCACATAAGGCTGGGAAAGAATCATGCTGTTGCTTATCTCGGTTTGGAAACAGGCAGGAAGGAATGGGGCTGGAAAAGGTCAGAGGGAAGAGAGATGTCAAGGCTGTTTGTTATCACTGGTTTGTGAGGGACCAGCGCTTTGATCTACTGGCTGCTGTATTATTCCCAACCAGAAGCAATCTTCTGGTGTTCTGGGCCCTGTTCCCAATCCTTTGGGCAACAGTATTGCACTAGGGAGTCTGTTTCTATTCACCTCTGTCCCCAATGTTCTTTCCTTCTCACAAACTGCAGTTCAATTTGTTTTCTCTATTTACACAGAATATCTTTAGGACAATTGAAATTAACACCAAGACTGTATTAGAGCCAACACGGTGAATTATCTGTTTAAGAGAACAGGTTCTGCCCCATAGAACTACGAGCCAGTGCCTTTTTGCTAATCCCCCTGGGCATGCTTACTATTCCCTTACTATCACTAGGAACCAGCTGAGCATGTTCCCAGCTGACTTGCATTGCAGCTCCTATATTTCTTGAATGTTCTTCCACCCAGACAATGGTCTGACCTTGCTTCAACATTTTACCTAAGCCCCTGGCTGCATGCTCTCTGATCAGAGAGCGCTTCTGACTACTGATGAGTATCCAAAAGCACCTGTACCCCTATGTACAATGTTTTCTTTATAACAATCACCACCAAGTGATACATACTGATTTATGGTTAGTTAACTTTCCTAACATTTAAGCACGGAGGTGTTCAACACAGTCCCTGCATCCAAACCAATGCTGTCAAATAGCAAAACATGCCTGTTTAATGATCCAAACATATGTAGCTAGTCATTCAACTGGTGGTTAACAAATATTATTGAAAAACTGAACTGATTGAAAGTACAGTTGATATATGCCAGATTAATCAATATATGAATAATAATGGTATTATATTTTAAATTTCCTTCTAAATTAATCATATTTTGGGTACCATGAGTTAGAGGATGTCATCTAAATTGTGATGTAAAAATACTAACAATTCAAGTAAATGGGAATATATTATCTTTCATGGGTGGGGTGGCATGGAGAAAGTGCTCAAAGCAAAAAAACCAACTCACCGTGAAGTCCACTGTGGCTTCAAGAGGACAGGAAAGGGGAGAGAGATGACATTCCAGGAAACAAGTACCTTCATATATCTTGTAAATTATTTTTGACAATTTTGATTTTAATCTCCGAGCCACAGGGATACAATTAGGATTTTAAGTAGACAATTAATGGAATCAGATTTGACCTTTAGAAGTTAGCCACAAGTCACAAAATGGATTACAGAGAGATACACCCTTGAATATAGAAGACCACCTCTGAGCTGATTATTGTCATCTGTGTGCTCTGTGAAGCAGAATCATGGCAGTAGGGATCAAGAGAGATGGATTAATTCAAGAGGCTTTAGAGGGTGGCTTGATTTTTTTGGGGGGGCGCTAATTGTGGCAATATTTGTTGGGCTTTGAAAGAGAGAGGAAAGAATTAGTTTGGTATTAGAGAATGGAGAAGGAAACGGGTTTAAAGGGCAAATGATATTAAAATCAACTTTGAAAGGTTAATATTGGAATACCTCTGGTACATTCTAATGGACATGTCTAGAACGCAGTTGGACATATTGGTCTAGATTTATAATAATCTCCAGGGTGAGTAATTTAAATGGCAGCATCATAGATATGAACTGATACTACCTAGGAGCAAAGTTCTCTCATACAGTTTGTATTTAGACTCAACCATTACCACTACTCTATCACATGTACTTTGTGTTTGGGTTTTCTTTCCTCCACATACACATGCACACATATGTGTGCGCACACACATAAATATTTGCTGACCTATCTGACAACAAAGAACATACATTATAGTCCTCTACCCCATATACTTAAATGTATGTTTCTTATGATTACTGATGCTTAAAAATGTAACACATAACTTGTAGACTTGAGTAAATTTTACATTGATTTAATATACTTGATCCAGTAATGACTCTAGGCTGTATTAATTTTTAGGGTAAGGTGTAGTTTTGTTTTCAGCTTCCACAATTGTATATTTACCCAAAATTCATGAATTGTACTGATTACTTAACTATCTGCATTTCCGTCCTGTGAAAGACATAACAAGGTTTGAAGGATTATTTTCTATTTTTTTTTTATATTAAAAAGGTCATTTCTTCTAACTTCCCCATCTATATAGAGAACACAAGGACAAGGATACTGTGTAAGTACGTTCCCATATGGGCCTTCTTAGTATGTAGCATTTGATTTGATGCTGTTTCATGAGCAGGAAAACATGAGATCTAGAAAGTGGTTTTCTTAAGACCATGCTATTGTGCTATTTAAGTTGCACTTTGTTCGATTGTTTGTTTGTTTGTTTGTTTTCCCCTTTTAGAGAAGTGAGGCCCGCTGGAGACAGGGTTTCTCTAAGTAGTCCTGGCTGTCCTGGAGTCACTTTGTAGACATAGCTAGGCTCAAACTCAGAGAGATCTGCCTGCCTCTGCCTCCCTAGTCCTGGGATTAAAGGAGTTTTTTTCTCTCCCTCCCCCTTCCTTTCTCTTCCCTCTTTCCTTAAGCAAAATAAACAAAGTCAAATAAACAAAGGATGAGGAGGTCTACTGGAGTGAGGTACAAAGTCCACTCAACCAAATAGAATTTAAGATTCAGATTTCTTCTAAGGAGACCCAGGATATAAAGCATTGTCAGAAGTAAGTTTGTGGTCTTAAAGCAAGGAGTTTAAAGGACACAGCATTCCCAATTTACCAGGACCAGAGAGGCACAATGGGAAGCCTTAGTTACAGGAGGCCTTCTGCACTCCCTAGTGAAGTTGCTAAACTGGTTCCTGCTTCCTTTGTGGGTGTTTTGTTCAAAGAAGAAAAGCAAGTTTTGGCCTGCCATTGGTTACACTAAAGGTTGATCTTTAGTGGAAAAGGAATGGATTTGTCAGGATTCTTTTCCTTCCCTAGGATCCTAATTTAGTTTATTTTGGCTCAAAGCCACCCACACCTGAAAATTTTCTTCCTTCTTTAACTGCAGTTCAATTTAGAAACTATGAGAAATGTACCTGGATTAATCTGCATGACCACCTACAAGGAAGACGTTTGTCCAGTGATCAAAACAGTACAAACTGCAGTCTTTAGCTGCCCACAGAAACCACCAACAACATCTGTCATTAGGTTGCCTGGGAGATCTGCCTCAGAATCCCTGAACTTAAGCAAGAAAGAGATGCATGACTTAAAACCAGAATTGAATGACAGATTCACGGAGGATAGGTAAACAATAGGGGCTTTGAAACCAGTGAATCTGAGATTGAGTTCTCCCTGCTGCAGGGACCTCATTGCTTTTGGTGGACAACATAAAGTTCTCTGTGCCCCAGTTGCATCTATTGTACAGGAGAGAGAGAGAGAGAGAGAGAGAGAGAGAGAGAGAGAGAGAGAGAGAGAGAGAGAGAATATCTACCCACTAAGGTATTAAATTAGGATTGAAGGAGACAATATATGCAGAAAGTCTAAACACAGGGTCTGGCATATGGTGAGTGCTTAAAATAGTTCCTGGTGCCCTTTAACACACTGACAATACAAACCAGAAGAGAGACTTAAGGGAGAGTAAGTGGAAAGAAGAGAACTGAGCCTTCTTCAGGGTGCTGGCACAGTCAGTGAAGGAAGGAAAGCAGGAGACATCTATAGACGGAAGGTACCTCTATGCTTGCATGCATCAGCAACCAGTCGAGGCCATTTCTGGAACGCATCCTTCTCAGTAGATGCTTCTTCTATATGACATGGGCATTTTTACAAACAGCTACTTGAGAGGAAACACAGGAAGCCTATGTAACAAAGATGAAAAGTGAAGGATGTGCCCCTGCCATCACACTGGGACACCATCAGGGAGGAAGACAATGGCAGGGAACTGCAAAAACGTAGTAGGGACTACGAGGTAGCGTTCGACTTCAAATGCTCACATACACTCGAAAAAGAATAGTTGTGTCTCTCTCATAACAGACAGAGATAGTGTAAGACAAAGAGACATATTAGAGGTCTGAAGATGAGCTCAAACACATGTGGAATATTGGGGAGAATTGCCAAGCTCAGAGCTGGATGTAGGAGCTTTAACCTTGACAGGAGTGAGCACTCAACTTCTGCATTTAAGTAAGTGGTTAGTGTAGCAGTCAAGTATCCTTCAGAAAGAAAAGCTTGTAAAGAAGGGAAGGGACGGCCTCTTCAGACCACAGGGCTCTAGGTCAGATATGAGAACAGTCTTGCTCTGTTTTCCTCCAGATTTCTGGGCAGAGTGCCCAAACTAGTGTTTGTACAAGGTGTTGAAACTCAGTGAACTGGAGCTTTGGGCTCATTTAGTTTCTGGGACACTGGTCAGTTGGCATCCTCTTACCTAAATATTACAAGGCATACAGGGAAGGACTCTTCCTCCGCAGCAAAGGGCAGTATGCTTTGGGTATTTTCCAAGTGGCTGGTATTCTGATCTTGTTGGCAGAAGGACGATCTCTAAATGTGTCTTTATACTGCATGTGGTAACTTACGGAGAGCAGCATATGATGGAGAACTGTCTTTCCAGATGAAATGTCTGCTAGTTCACTGCCTTTGAGGTGGGAATTTTTTGTCAATCATGCCTGGGGGGTCTATCACAAGGGCAGATTCAAAGGGATGTAACCTGAGAAACTTAGAAGATAATGTGAGACCCTGAGTTGCAAAATGCACATGCATTCTAAAAACCCGAAGAAGCAAGAAAGTAGATTCCCCCTGGAGCTTCCAGAAGAGAAGATAACCTTCCTGAAACCCCATCTTTAGTCTAGAAAGATGAATGTGAACTTCGCACTGCCGGGAATTTAGATTTGTATCATTTAAGCTAATAACTTTTTGGTGATATGCTATGAATACAATGAGAATTAAATATAACTGTTAAATGCACGTCATACACAAGGCTGTATTAAGTACATCATTTTATGGAAAATAAAATGGGGGCATACAGAAGTTATACCTAGTCTGATATTAAAAAAAAAATCTATAAACTTAAGCATTTAAAAATTCATATTTTCCTCTCTCCTCTCCCTCTTTTTCCCTCCTGTTCATTTCTTCTTCAACCTTTACCCCCACCCCATCCTAGGCATCAAACCCATGCTCCTGCATATATTTGTAGGCTACTGCTAGACTGCTGAGCCATATTGCCAACCTTGAACCATGTTGGTTTCCCCTCCAAATTCCCACAAAGTACTTACACAAGTACCCAAGTCATCATCTTTCATATAAAACCACAATACAGCTGTTATCTAAAGATATGGCATCATGCTGCAAGAATTAGGTGTCATGTCACCAGAAATGGTTATGATAAAAACTAAGGGCAATTGAATGGTTGCATGCTTATTAGCATGACTTGTTTTTATTGTTTTATTTTTGTTGTCTTTTATTTTCTTACTAATGAAGATGAGAACCGTCTGTTGACAACAACTAACTGTCATTTTTTTTGAAACTTTGTGCTTACCATCTCTCAACCCAAGTAAGCAGGAGGTATTCTATTTGAGGTTTATAGGAAAACTTTTACTTGTATCTTTTAAAACTTTTTCTGGGGTCTGTGAAATGGCTTATAAAGTGAGGTACTTGTTAAGTCGAAGGATTTGAGTTTCATTCCTGGAACCCATATAGTGAAAGGAAAGACCTGACTCCTGCAAGTTATCCTGTGACCTCCACAATGCCTATAGGGTACCCAATCCCAACTTGGCATACACGTAATAAGTAAGTAAGTAAGTAAGTAAGTAAGTAAGTAAGTAAGTAAGTAAATAGAAAGAAGCAAATAAAACAAAACCTTTTTTCTGTCTTGACTTCTGTACTACACAAAGTGGTTAGCTTTACTAGGTAAGTGTAGGCTGAGTCTTGTTGCACAAGAAAACATTATCTGACTAATATAAATGAGCACCAGAAACCAAATTACTAACATGAGATGCTAATTATGTTCTTTCTATCTTATGTTTGACTACTAAAATTTTGATAAATACATTGTTTTCTGAAAAAAAATTTAGGTTATGTTTTTCATTACAAAAGTTTCATTTCATGAATTTCATTTCATGATTTTTACAGCAGACTCCCAAAAGCTTGCTTGTCATAGTGGAGTCTTTTTATCATACATCTTTGGGACAAAGGAATAATTTTGCCTTAGGAAAAATTGACAGTCCTAGTGCCTTGCCTCACTTAATTTGTAAAGCTTCACAAATCAAAGGTCATTTGACCCAAGCACTAACAACCATCTGATATGGAAATCTGCCCAGGACAAATATCATCCCACATTAACTCAAAGCCTTTGTAAAACGATACGTGCACATCTCTGTACCCACAGAAGCATAGGTTCTTACAAACACACTCACTCACACGCTCTTAAGCATAAGGAGTCAGAGAACATCATTTCTGAAATGCTTCCTTCTTGGTAAAAGTTTCAACCATATTACATAAACATATTGTAAGCAACTCTATAAGAGCAAAAAAGGAAGGCTTATGTAACCATGATCAAAAGTTAGGCATGTCTCTCATGCCGTTACAAGCAGCTGCCCAGCCATTTGTTAAGCAGCTGTTCACTAGAAAGGCTTATTCAATAAACCCTTCCTCTCTCCCTTTTTGCCCCACTTTTAAAGTCAGGCGAACTAACACTTTTAAGAGGCAACTGAGTGTCACAACCACATAACTTCTCTGTATTTGTCCACATAAAAGTAATAGATGAGTTCAAAAGTAGTAATTTTTAAATCTTTTTATGCCTGTTTCTTTTTAAATTTTTGTTTGTTTGTTTGTTTGTTTGTTGGAGACAGGATTTCACATAGCCCAATCTGGCCTCCAACTCACTAGCCCAGGCTAACCTTTGACTCCTGATTCACCTGCCTCTGCCTCCCAAATTCTGGGCTTACAGGTATGTGCCATAACACTGGGCTTTAATTTCACAAGTCTTTATCATTTTTTTTTACAACTTTATATAGCATGTGTATGTGCGGATGCATACATACCATAACATATGTGAATGCCATAACGTGTGAGGAGGTCACCAGACAATTCTCTCCTTCTACCATGTAGATCTGAAGTCTATCTCATGGTGTCAGGCTCGGTGGCAAGCACCTTTCCCTGCTGAGTGACTTGCAGGTAATGTCTTTCTTTGACAGTGTCCTAAGTGTATGCAATGAGCTGAATCATTTCACCCTCTCATTTCTTTCTCCCATCAAATCCAATCTTCCCTCCAAGTCCCTTTGTACTTTGTACATTTTTGTGAACTGCTGAGTTTAACTCTGGTTGTTTTCTATGAGCATGAGAAGAGGGTTATCTATTGAAACCTGGGCACCTAATCAGTGGCTCTACCACTGAAGATGATCGTCTTAATGATAAGCTGAGCTTTACATAATCCAATAGCCTAACTAATTAGAATGCAATGACTCTCAAGCATACTCAGGGGAGGAACACAGCTGCATCCAGTCCATCTATGATAGAGATTAATTTTATGAATCAATTTGGGTGGTTAAAGGTGTCCAGTTAGTCAATCAAATGCCAGTCAAGATGTTATTGGAGCCATGTTTAAATATGATTAACATCTAAAGAGACATCACTAGATTTTTTTAATAAAGCTGAGAATTTTATATAAGGTGGCTAGGCCTTATCCAATCACTGGAGACCTTATGAGAAAAGACAAGTTTCCCAAATTAAAAAAAAAATTGTTTTCAAGATTACAGCATACAATTTTTTTTACTTGAGTTCCAAGTTTGTCTTGCTTTGTGGAATTTGGACTAATTTTTAGTAGCTTGTATGGGTTTTAGCTCCAATAACAACATAAACCATATACTTTAAAAATCCCTTCCTTTTCTTTTTTTTCTGTCTTTCTAGCTACATTTGTATACATTCACCCAACCATGGTCTGTGAATAGACATCTGCGCGCGTGCGCACACACACACACACACACACACACACACACACACACACACACACTCACACCATGCATCTCTTTCTACCTCCTTTTTCTATGTCAAATCTATATATGCTTCTGGTTCTGCTTCTCTGGAGAACTCAATATGCAGGGTATACTATAGTTTATTAAGGTTGCTGTAGGATATTATTTGATATAGGAGGTGTTTTAAAATTTTCAAATTCTCAGTCAGTCCTTTAAGAAGGTAAAGGTGGAGGTCCTGAGCAAAAGGTGCTTTACCTGGCAGAATTCCTTAATGAGTTACCGAATTACAAACTGCATCATAGCCCTGATTGAGATGGATAAAGAGATCTAAAGAGCTTAACAACCTTCTCAGTTTGGGAGAATTGACATGGGAAGGAGTACTGGTTATAAAAATAGCTTCTAAACCCAAAGGCAGATAGTCAAATGACCTGTCAAGAGACCTATGGAGAATTAGCCCCAAATTCCGAGGAGGTGATATTTTGTCTTCAGTTTGAATTGTTTCCTGTTCTTTGCAATCATCACCTTTAACCACCCCTGCCCACTCCCCAACCTCCAATAAAGTATGTTCCACCCATAAGAATACTGTGCATGTAAGGGTTAAAAAGAAGAAGGAGTTTCTGGCTTGAAGCAGAGTCGGTGATCCAGATTCTGTTCCATGTCTTGGTGAAGAGCAGTGTTTACACTTACAGACAAATGTGACTCCTCTCAGTCTTAACCAGAGAAACTTCTCTTCACAGTAAACAGTGGTGAACAGAGAGTTGCATGGCTATACAAGGTACTGAGGCTAAACAACTGTGTCCTGCTCAGTCCCAAATGGGACATTTACAACACCCGCTCTAAGGCTCAGGGATAAGGAAAAAGAGGAAGAGGAAAGAAATAGAGGAGACAGTGATAGAATGGAAGGTTGTTAAATACCAACTTCTGAGTATGACAGAGTCAATACTGATGATCTCTCAGCACAGCTGCTGCTGCCTATGATGGATTTGCACTGGACCTGTCAGCAGTCAATCATAGCTCAGGGAGGAGTTCAGCTGGTTTTATCTCTCCCTGATAAACTGTAGGCTACTGGTGGATTTGGGGGTTGCAGGACATTCTCTTCAGTTGTATACCCACTGATGAACCTGCTCTGTTCCAATGTATAGTTCCTATAATTTTTAGTTTACTTCTGTGTGTTCGTGGTTTTCATATCATTTTCTAAAAATTTCTTCCTGAAACATCTTAAAGCACTTATTCAAATGTAAAGCAAAGCCAGGCCTGCTGTAACTCTACCTCCTTAGGAAGTCGAGGCAGGAAAAGAGGAAGTTCATTCTCAGCAGACACTAACAGAAAAATCAGTTCAAGGCCAGCCTGGGGACCACAGTGAGATGCTGTCTCAAACAAATGTACAAAGAGGGTAGGGACCCAGTGTATTGAAAGAGCGCTTGACTATTGAGTGTGAGACCTTGTAGTTAATTCCCAGTACAAAAAAAAAAAAGTAAAACAAAACAAACACACACACACACACACACACACACACACACACACACACACAACCCCACAAACTAAAAATAAAATTTAAAGCATTACCTTAATCTTTGGTATTTTCCCCAGAGAATAGAGAGGAATCAGCTATTAAATAACACACTCTTCTACTCAAAACCTTTCTATTTCCTAAATATGATGTCTGTATTCTTAGGAGTTTTAATCTTAGGACAGCAGTGATATGTATATTATATCTTTAAAAAGTGTAGCCGCCTGTAGCTACGGGAACCGGGTTCACCCGAGAGGAAGGCTGGGAATAAAAGGGGAAAAAGCCAAAAAACAGGAAATGTTGAAGATACTTTTCTTTCTTAAAGGTAAACTATGTAGAACATATTCGATATTCTTTTTATGTTAAGATGCTAATTTGCAGATAACAATAACATCAGAGCTTTTTGATGCTAGATAAAATCTTAGAAGATGGAAGGAAAAACGTCCACATTTTCATAGAGGAAGTTTGGTAATTTGGCCCCATGATGCTTGCTAACAAAAAAAAAAAAATGATCCTAGATATATTAGATATATGCTCTATGAATACAGGGATAGAGGTCCACCCAGGCTATGCAAGAAATGCCATAGATTCAACTAAACACTGAAGCATACCTTTAAGATACAAAGGCTTTTATGCACATAAGAGTAGAGAGTATAACTATAAGTCATCTTAATATGTGACTTAAGGTTTCATTTTTACACACACAAACATACACACACACACACACACACAGATGCACATGTACACATACACACACACACACACACACACACACACACACACACACACACACACACAGTCATTGCTTTGGTCCTCTCTGTCACTCTGCAGATTCTGTCACCAGTTGGTCCTGTATCATTTCCAAATGTGTTTTCTTTTCACTACTAGACTCCTGTTCCTACCTGCCATTATCTTTTACCTGAGCAATCCAGTGACTTCATAAATGGTCTCTACTTCTGTTTCTCTTTGCTCAGTTCCATCATGGAGAACAACCATGCCATTCATTTTGTATTAGTTTGCATTTTTTAAATCTATCAGCATGGATTCAGTGCTTTATAAACAATGAAAATTTCTTATTTCAGAATTGACCACACATCCTTTCCCCTGGGTGGTGAGTAGGACTGGGTCTTTGCTGGATTCTCTGTTCAGAGGATCTCACTAGGCTGAAATGTTAATGAGAAGTAGACTTTTCTGAGGTCAGTTATGATCTATAGGAACTCTGTGACATGTGTCATGAATGTTCAACTGGAGTAGTACATTAAGATATGAAGCCTGCATTTCAAGAGCTGATTGTGCCCCTCATGACCCATTATACCCTCATATGGCAACAAAAACACAAGTAGCAGTAACAAACCAGAAAAGAAACCTTTTAGCCCTAGTGAGTAAGGGAAATCCATTGTTAGTTAGCATTCACTAAGCAGATGCTATGTGAGGGGCCACTGTCATGGCCAACAGTACCATGAGACACAAAGGACTCTGCAGCTCTGGAAGTTGATGAGTTCCTGTCACCAGAATTGTTCAAATAGAAGTTGAACAACTACTGGTAAGAATGCATAAGGAAAAAAAAGGAAAAGAAGAAAAAGAGAAAGAATAAAAAAGAGAAAGGACACAAGCCTAGATGAGAAGGGAACACACTGTGG
Source organism: Arvicanthis niloticus (assembly GCF_011762505.2). NCBI lineage: Eukaryota > Metazoa > Chordata > Mammalia > Rodentia > Muridae > Arvicanthis > Arvicanthis niloticus. The sequence continues at coordinate 20,485,245 of NC_047670.1, read as the reverse complement.
TCCAGGCTGGGCAGCATACCTGGGAGCCACATTTGGTGTGTTAATGTATTTTGTTTGGGAAGCATGCGGTAGGTTGGCTATCTTTAGATAAAGCATATGTTCTCAAAGTCCCATGGCTTCTGCCACTCCTACTGTCTAGAAATGACGGCTTCATTCATTTATAAGAACTCCTGTCTTATAAAAAAAGCCATGGATTTCTACTCTTGGACTCTGTAATTTTTATTCCAAAACACGGATGTAAAGGACAATGTCATGATTTGAAAGAGTTGTTCTAATGAAGAGATATAAACTTTACACCAAAAATAATCTCCACAATATGTCATACAAATCTTTTCTCTACCCCCTGAGCCTTGACATTCTAGCTCAGGGATTCTCATCCTTGTTATTAAAGCTTGAAGCTTACTTTGAAGATTTTTATCTTTCATCAAAATATTAACTTAACCTTTCCCAGAAAGTCATTCATGGCAACCAAAGACACACATTATCCAAAGGGGGGGGGGAGGAGTATCTTATTTTGTTCTTCACTGAAAAATAAATATCACTCAATTCAGACACAAAGCAACTATATATATATATATATATATATATATATATATATATATATATTCATACAGTGAGAAGCCACTCTGGGGCAAATACTGAGTGAAGATCAGTCTTCCTAATTATTTCCGTCCATTAGTTACAGCTCTATTTGCTTTTATCTCAGTAAAATTTAAAGCCAATATGATTGAATGGCTTTTGTTTTTCAACCAATCTTACCATTTTGGATGCAGTATTATTGATAAAAACTGTCAATAATGTTTCCTCCTTTCAATCATAAACAGAATCTGGGAGAAAGGAAAACCTTCCCACATATGAGAACGAAGAGCCTTCCTTAAATTAGATGAAGCCTACTAAGACAAACCATTGAGTTGGCTAAAAGTGCCACTCTTACAAATTTGTGATTTTTTTTTATAAAATAATTTCATCTTTCACATAATGGAATTTCTCTAAATATCACTTGATTTTAGCAAATTCTCATTTATTTTAATTAAATATATAAAACATTTCATTGAATTATATCCATGTATGCATATATATGTATGTGTATGATTTGATGTTTGGTACAGGCTCTCACTATGGAGCCTAGAATGAACTTGAACTTACAAGCTTCCTGCTCAGTCCAAAGTGCTGTGATTACAGGTATAATGTGTGTGGCACCAACACCCAGCTGAAATACTTTTTAATAGTAAAGAAAGAAGAAAAGAATTCTTTCTCAATTTCAGTAACTATGTACTTAAAACCCTAGGCTCCTGTAAATTTTCTGCAGGAGAGATACCCCACAGCTTTGAGATTATGCTTTATTCATAATTTCAAGGATGAAAATTATTCCAAATCTCTGTTCTGAAGGCTTTCCATCTTGGGGACTATGGAAATGTGAATACCAAACACTTCAAATTAGTAACAGTTCTATTCATTAGTTTTCTTCTTATAGATATTTTTATTCTTCCTAAAAATTTTCAAGATACTAGTTAAAATTATTAAGCAGCTATGTTATATGAAAAATTGTTCTTGAGAACATATTAACTCACAGAGACAGAGGCAGCATGCAGAGGGCCTGCATGGGTCTGCACCAGATGAGATCCTAGGGCTGAGAGGAGTTTTCCCTCACCCAATACCAGATCAGGTTCTCCCCCCACCCCCAATGCCTGTCCACTTTCCCTCCCAGGTTGCTCCCTCCCTCTCTCCCTCCCTCCCTACTTGTAATTGCTTTCTTCGCCCTCCCAAGTAGGACTGAGGTGTCCTCACTTGGGCCCTTTGGCTTGTTGACCTTTTGTGACTTCTGTGGATTATATCTTGGGTATTCTGTACTTTTTATTTTATTTATTTATTTTGGCTAATATTCACTTATTAGTGAGTACATAACATGCATGTCCTTTTGGTTCTCAATTACCTCACTTAGGATGATACTTTCTAGTTCCATCCATTTGCCTTCAAAACTCAGAATGTCCTTGTACTTAATAGCTGAATAATATCCCCTTGTATAAATAAACCACATTTTCTCTATCCATTCTTTTGTTGTGGGACATCTGGGTTGTTTACAGCTTCTAGCTATCACAAACAAGGCCACTATAAACATAGTGGAACATGTGCCTCTGTGGCATGGTGGGGCATCTTTGGGGTATATTTCCAAGAGTGGTATTGCTTGGGTCTTCAGGTAGATCTATTTACAATTTCCTGATGAACCTCCAGATTGATTTCCAGAATGGTTATACGAGATTGCACTCTCACCAGCAATGGAGGAGTGTTCCCCTTTCTCTACATCCTCTCCAATGAGTGTTGTCACCTGAGGTTTTGATCTTAGCCATTCTGATTGGTGTAAGGCGGAATCTCACCCAACCAATGGACAGAAGTTGCTGACCCCTGTGGTTGAATTAGAAAAAGGCTGAAAGAAGCTGTGGAGGAGGGCAACCCTGTAGAAAGACCAGCAGTTTCAATTAATTTGGACCCACAAGATCTCTCAAACACTGGACCACCAAAAAGGCAGCATATACTTGTAGGGAGCCGACAGAAGGCGGCTATCATCCTTGCAGCCATCTTGAGCCATATATCCTGACAAGAGACTTATAACAATAGCCTACAACAGCTGAGCACACTCTAATAACATCTTGTTTTAGATACCCAGGATCTTCCCTTGGGTGTGTGAAACTTAAAGGTGTGATTTAGAGCCAAGACTTGAGGGCGTGACTTAAGGTGTGATTTTTAGATAAGACCTAAGGGCATGACTTAAGGGTGTGGCTTAGAGGCGTGGCTTAGAAGTGAGACATATAAAAGGTGAGAGGCAGACAGAAGAAATTATTATTAAGTATTGGGGACTTGGAGTAGGCACTTGAGACTGAGACAGGCAACTAGGGATTAGACACTTGTACTTGAGACAGGCACTTGGAAGAGAACTTGGAACTGGGAAGGAGACTAGCAACTGGAACTAGGATTAGGACCTGAGACTTGGTATTAGGCACTAGGGACTTGGAGAGAAGAAGAAAGACTGAAGAATAAACAGGATTGAATCACACTCTGTCTGGTCTCCATTCCTCGTGTCCATCCTCACTCTCTCTCTTACTGAACCCTGACCCTCAGACTGGAGCAGCTTGGGGCAGTGCAGGCTCTAACAGTTTAGCCTCCAAGGCTTTTGGCAGTGCGGGTTCCAACATTGGTAGAGCAGTCCCTGACATCTTGGCCCCCAAACGTGGGGCAGCTCGGGCTGCAACATTTTGGCCCCCAATGTAGGCTAGTGCGGTTCTCGACATATACCAGCTGATATGAGGCCTCAACACATATACAGCAGAGGACTGCTGGGTCTGTGTTCAATCAGAGATGATGTACCTAACCCTCAAGAGACTGGAGGCCCTAGGGAATTTAGAGGTCAGGTGGGGTAGGGAGTAGGGGGTGGGAACAGCCTCGTGGAGACAGGGGGGTAGATTGGAGGTATGTGATATGGAACAGTAGGAGGGTGGACAGGGTGGGGAATAAAATCTGGAGTGTAAAAATAAATAAATTTTAAAAATCTTAATTTTTTTATCATTTTAAATACACACACACACACACACACACGCACAATGCTTTTTTTTTTTTTTTAATCTCACAAGTCCTTTGTGTATGTATTATGGCTTCCATTTAAGTGTTTTTGTGGGATTTCTGAGAGTGCAAATGAAAGGGTCTCTGCATCTGTATCTATTTCTTGTGCCTCTTTCTTTGTTTTTTACTCTTTTCCATTTGTTTGTTTTTTTCCTATTCTGATATGTTAGTCTTTGTCTTATTATATCATATATGATATTATATTATGTTATATTATTATCCTTTAGAAGCCTTTTTGTTTTCTAATGAGAGTCAAAAAGGAGGTGGATTCATATGGGAGGGGAGATGGAGAGGAAATGACAGTAGAAAGGAAAATGTACTCAGGATATATTGTGTGAAGAAAAAAACCCTCTATTTTCAATAAAAGAAAAGAAACAGTCATCTTGAATTTTGCAATATTTAAAACTTAAAACATTAGAGTAACAAGTGAATCTGAAAATATAACCTGGGTGCCAGACTCAAGGTTTCACGTGTAAGCTTGGCTGTGGATGTACTTTCAAGTGTCTGTAATAATCATTTTTGTGAACTCTTAAGGTGATAAACTTGCAGTAAATCCTGTCTGTCCTTCTAGACATCTGGTTGTTATCATAAAGTATCCCAAAACTTAGGATATTATAAAACAGATAAAGACACAAAGCCCACACATTTGGGAGTCATTAGCACAATCATTTACATTAATCTTTTTCTTTTGTATGAACTGTGTTTATGTTTTATCTGAATATTTTTACATATTGTTCAAACTTTCAAAATCAAGTTCACTGTTCATTCATTCCTTGAGAGCATGCCGAGTAGTTAAAACTACGGCCCAGACTAATCAGTGGAATTCTCCATTTTTTTCACTTGTAGGTCAACTCAGACTTTTTTCTAGTGGCTGAAGGAATTCTCTGTCTGACAGCCTCTTGTCTATGGCCGAGTCCCTACATTGAATAGAGAGAAGGTTCAGGAAGGGCATAGAAAGTAGAGTTAACAAATGGGGAGGCGTGTTAAGAATGACCAGCCTTGGGCCTTTGTCCTGTAACTTCTATGTAATCCTAGCCTGGGAAGAGCACTGACATTTTCTAAGCCTTTCAAATGTCACCTACAAAAGGCTCCAAGAGCTCCTGAGAAACAAATGAAGCAGTGTGGATTGAAGGTTTGACTGTTTAAGCACTGAGAAGTCCTTGGGCATTAGCCATCAAGGGCTGGAGTTGCAGCACAGTGGTGGGACACTTTCCTTGCATGTTCAAAGCCTTGGAATTGGTCCTAACACTTCAGAAACGGGAATAAAAAAGGAAAATAAAATTAAAACATTGGCTATTATTTCTCCTGATCATTCTGCCAGTATTATCTCTAGGAATGTTTAAAAGTAAGAAATTGTCAGTATTTCTATTTGTTTCAGGCACATGACACATGAGGTTCATATCCATAATATCTGCCTTTGAGCTAATGATGCTTGCTGCTAGTTGTTCTGACAACAAAAATCTTGATTCTCCAGATGTGTGAAGATATCTGTGAACACTTTCACTTTCTTCCATTATAAAGCATGTGTGCTTAGCGAAAGAAGGTGAAATAACAAGCAAATCTGAATGAATAAGTCAAATCTCACTGAACAGATCAGGTCTGTTTCTATTGAATGAAGACAGTAGAGCTGTAGCAGGACATAGAAACTGCCAGACAGCAGTAACCCAAACCAAAACAATTCTGCAGAGGTCAAAGGGAAGAGAAGATGAAGCTATCATCTACTCTGTACTGACAGAACTGTGATAAACCCAAGAAGAATCTGGCAGGAGGAGACTGATGTGACCAAAACCATGCCAAGTAGGAGGTACCTCAGCAGAAGAGGCATGACTAAAGATACTAAGCTGTCATCTTGAGTGCTAATAAAAACCTCAAAAAAAAAAAAAAAAAAGACATGAATGTAATGTTTTAGTCATACTAGGGTATGATGAAGGGAAACTGTCAAGAGACATTCTAATAACCAGGAAGCATGCATGCTATAGAAGAAAGCAGGGCTTAGAACACACTGTATGGCCAAGTTTTGTCTGGACAAACAATCAATTTGAAGGTTAGTCTGTTGAAACATAACAGAGGTCATAAACCACGCAGTGAATTTTTAGAGATATGGTGACAGGCAATCGTCGGTGCTCCCAGGGAGCTCCCAGGGGAGGAAACAAGCAAAACCAAAGGAGAAGCCAATGTCGTGATGAAGAATGCCACAGGATGCTGTGGGAAAAGTGACGTCGAGTCACCGATTTCACAGTGTAACCTGGGAAGGCTCAGCAGAGGGAAAAGACCCAACTGGAATAGAGAGGGTAGCTGGAGGAAGCATGGGAGCATCTCTAAAGACCCTGAGGCAAGAAAGAGAGCTTAACACAGGAAAAGGAATGAGCCTGACTCGGTTTCAGTGTAGACAGTGAGAAGACCCTGATGGTGATACAGAATGATGAGTAGAGATCAAGTCAGCAGGGACCTTGTGGACCATGCAGATTGGGGAATCAGAGGGAGGCACTGAGACCAACTGCCAATGAGGAATTAAAGCAAATAGATCAGTTCATTTTTGTAAATAAAAAAGTTTTACAGGAAATACAACTGGAAAGTATATTTAAAAAATGTTCCTTAAGGTTGAACTATTGATGTTAGATTGTCTTCCTGTCTTTTCAGGTTAGAAAAACCAAATACCACACACTGGGTGAATTATTTTAAAAAAAAAGAAGAAGAAAGAAATTTCCTTCTAATGTCTCACAGGATGAAGGTGCAGGCTTAGTCTCTGTGTGAACTAAGAATCTGCTTCTTCCTAGTCATCCATATGCCATTCTACCCTCACATGGTAGGAAGGATGGGAGCATCTCTCTTGGGCCTCCAAGGAGAGTATGAGCCCAATCACAAGTGCTTTGTCCTCTTGACCTAATTGCCAGGGGCTCTGGCTCTTAACAAAGAACCTTGGAGGTAAGGGTTACATGAGTTTCAGGGAATACACATTCAGGTCCTGTTTCTTTGCTTTAAACATGTATTCTGAGACTAGGTATGTTTGGCTCAAGCCTGTAATCATAGCACTCAGAAAGCTGAGGAAAAAGGACTGATTATGAGTTTGGGGCTAGCCTGGGCTACAGTGAGTCGTAAGCCATTCTAGGCTACAGAGGGAGATACAGTCATAAAAGTCAGAGAAAGAGGTGAGGAGAAGTATTCTGTAAGTATACATAACAGTGTACTAGTTCTTCACTCATTGATTTACACTGATTTGATAAAGGAAAAGAACCACTTGTTCTACTGAATAGAAACCTCAAGGGGAAATCAATCAAAGAATAAACAACAACAACAAAAAAAAAATCCAGCAATTCCTTTGTAATTCATTACCTGAAAGTCCCCAAGCCCATTTTGATCTCCTTATTTAAACATTCAGTGTAAACACCCCATCTTTAGCTCTGTTCGAATGTTTTATCTTTACATTTTCTAGTGTTCTTTTGACACACCAGAAAAATTGTTACTTGTTACGGAATTTAAGTCTCTCAAGGGCAGGAAGCTGCATGTTTTGTTAGTCGATGGTTCTCCCGTACCTGCAGGCATGCCTGGGACTACAGGGTATTCAATAAGCAGCTGAGTGAATTAAATAAATTGAAGAAGGCAAAGACCTGTATTGAGCTATGCAGAAACTCACACTTTTAACATATGGCAAGGTGAAATTATAAGGTAGAGGCCAAGGGTATATCTCGGGGTAAAGCCCTTGCTTAGAATAGGTAAATAAACATGCAAAGAAGCTATCAATCAGGAAACAGAAACATTTAGAGTGTAGTCTTTCCAAGCTCTCATTTATAAAGCCTAGATCCACGCTCTCATTTACAGGGCTTCCTGTTTACTGGTCTCCTTGGATTGCGATCTTTAACCAGCTATAGCTAGAATGGCCACATCTTTCCAGGAACACTCAAGTGTTTACTGAATTCTAATTCCATCAGGTTACGGGGACCATGAGTCTTGCTCTAGGACTTTTATTTGCCACCTTTATTGGCAATGATTTAATCCCATTCTGCCTGTGGGCTCCTTTACAAGCAGGGTGGACACATCCTCTCCACCAGTACTGCATTCTTTTAAAAGTGATCATAACAACTAGACAAAGGATAGCTGTCTTGCTTGTTTTGCATCCCCCCCCGCCCCCGCCAGACCAGATGCAGTCCTGATGTTCCTGGGAAGAGGTGAGGCCCCCGTTTGCACAGTAAACGCAGAAACTCCTGAGGAGTTAATGAAGCAGAAAGTCTGTCCATATTCTTTTTTAGGAATCCAAACTAGCTTTCAAGTTAAAAAATAAAACAACTTTATGTGCACATGTGAGTGTACTTATCTGAAGATGCACTGTCTGTGTGTGGCTGTGTGTGTGTGTGTGTGTGTGTGTGTCTGTGTATGTGTGTCTGTGTGTGTGTGTGTGTGTCTGTGTGTGTCTGTGTACCATGAGTACTAGAACAGGGTATCAGACTTCCTGGAACTGGAGTTGTAGACAATCATGAGTCACTGGATGTGGTTGCTAAGCACTGAGGTTCTTCCACAAGAGCAGCAAGTGTTTGGCCTCTAGACTAATTTTAAAGCAAGAGTAGCAACCTGGCGACCCTTGGGTCACATCTGGCTGGCACAAAGGAGAAAAGTTTGTCTATGCGCTCAAAATGTCTTTGAACTAACTTGCCAACTTGTGAAGGACACGTGGTTTTTCATCCAAACTGTAATGTCAACTTCCACTGAGATATTTGGCAATGTTAGGCAGGCATTTCTGCAGGGTACTCACTCACAGGGGTTGCCATGAGCTGCCTGCTTGATTGAACAGAAAAGGTCCACAGTTAATCTTACCCTAATGTGTAATTGTCCATTATACATGCACTTGCGGGGGGAGCATAGAAAGACTGATACCTTTGAATGACAGACAAACAGCTCTCTTCATTGGTGGCCTCTCCTGCCAGTGTCCACAGGTCAGTTCTGAGTCTAAGCAATATTACTAGTTGGTGTTCACCAGGCCCCTGGGAACCCAAAATCCATGCTTCACACAGCCATTGGTAGTCATCTTTTATTATTTATGTGCTAAGCATTTTTGTTATTCCAACTAGGCTCATGCTCAGAGAAAGAGGATTTGAACATATTCAGAGTAAAGACAGAAAGACATAGCTGAAGATCACGAGTCTCTGGAGGGGCTTTGCTTCTCAACTGAACCTAAGAGTTCTTAAAAGAACTCAGCCCAGCTAGGTGGTAGTAGCTGTGGGAGCGTGGAGCTTGTTTCTAAGGCTTCTATGGGGGTCTTCCATCACTTCTCTGTTCTCATGTGCAGCAAAGACTACAGTCCCCAGCTATCCTGGTTTCAGCACTACCTTTACAAATCATAAGCTGAAACAGATGATGAATTAGTCTGATCCGAATCCATTTAAAAGAAGATACGGGCCAGTGGGATGGCTCGGAGGGTAAAGGTGTTTGCTGGCAACCTGGTAACCTGAATGGCAGAAGGACAGAAGAGACTCCTATAAGCCATTCTCTGACCTCCACACACAGGTCTGGTGAGTAATAAAAAGCAAGGAAGACAAGAAGAATATTTTTCTTATACAGAAATATTCATATAAGGTTCTCGTGCAAGGTTCACTTCCTTGGAGAAAAGACAGGAATCAGTCTCCACAGCATCCAGAGCCATGTCTCCTTTAAATTGCCAGTTAGATGGGGGGAAAATGTTAAGACACAAACAATCTAGCAGACACCTGTGTTTTATTTCCCTTGGACATTCTGTAACCCTTCCTGGAAATATGTCATAAGAAACCATGATAAAAGTTTCTAACTTGCCTGGCTCCAGTTGCGTGTAGCTTAAAACAGACATACCATCTAAAGGATGGCTTACCTCTGCACACAAGCCTTTCACCAACTGAGACAGAGTGGCTGGTCACTGAATCCTGGTAAGATGCTATAACCCATTGGTTTCTGTTTGTATATAGTCATAGTAAATGAACAAAGAAACCTTACACCTCGAACGTTGATATTACTTAAGCAAATGGAGTCAATTAATGAGAATCAATTGAACTTAATTGATACATAACTTACTGCCATTTTGAGCCCACCACTCTATGATACCTTTATGCAAAGTAAACAAAAATAGATACTCCTCTTGGTGGACCTAATCTCTACCACGGATCTCAGCTTGGACAGCAGAGTTTCGATTGGATTTCTCCCCCAAACAGCCTTGGTTTGGTGCCTTTGTAAAGAGTCAATATAAATACGAATGCATAAAGTCCTGATGTTGCAAACAGTATGCCTCAATGGAAAGGAAGGCAATAACAAAAGCATTCTGAATAGAAGCCAACACTCAAAAGAAGAAGCAAGGCGGTGAACACAGGCTATGTTTAGGAAATATCACAGGCTTCAGAATTGCTAGGGTTTGCGTCATATTAACTCAAAAGGGCAAAGCTTTAATTACAGAATGGGTCCGTGATGTGGAAGGCACTGCAGGCCAAGCTGAGATTTCTGCTGTTAACTCAGGGCTCCTTGCTCAAGTGGTTTTCAGGATACAATAATGATAAGTCTAAAAACAAGCAAACAAACAACAGCTAACAGTCATTAAGCACTTTGTATTAATTTTGCTAAGTTAAGTTTTATCTCATAAGGGGACTACAAAAGATGTGTTGGTGTTGCTTCCAGTTTGGAAATAGGAAACAAAAGGCTGAAAAGTCTGTGTCTCTATGGGTGATGAGGTTACTAATTGGAGGGCAAGAGTCAGGTCCCTTGATGACACCAGTCTTTAAACGGAAGTGTTCCCATTTAATAATTGAGCGCTATGCTAAAGCAATGGTGGGGAAAATGAATGGGAACAGAGGAACGAGGAAAGCACAGGGCATTGCAAGGCCCAAGTGAGAGGTGATAAAGACACGAAGAGGGAGATGCGATATTTCAGAGGAAGAATGATTCACACTGAGAAAAAGATTAGCTGTTTTGGGACATGAAAGTATTGGATAAATAAGGTCTTAATACGGGGGTATTCTTTTTTCAAATGGACTTAATCAAACCAGAATCAATGAAGCCAGGTTGCTCCATAACCCATTGCCATTCTGAGCCCAGTACTCTACGATACCTTTTCTATGGTACCTTTATTCAAATTAAACAAAAGTGGATACTCATCTTGGTGGAGCCAACCTCACCAGGGACCATGTAGGAATTAGGTTGGATGCTTTCCCCTAATGACCTTGGTCTGGTGCCTTTGTAAAGGGTTCACAGCATACACACTGTTAAAGTTCTAAAGATAATTAGGGGTTCCAGGGACAGGTGAATCCAATATGCTGGAAAGTTACAACATCAGGTGGAAATTGATGGGGAACACAGAGATTGGAGTACTAGTGTCCATCTCAAAGACGGAAATCATGCACAGCCTAGCAAAAAGAGAGGGGGGAGGTGAGGTTGTAGAATCTGAGCTATTTGTCTCTGACCGTGTTACATGAACACCAGGCTTTTTTAAAAACACTGTGTTTGGGTCTCTCTTACCAACAACTAAGCAAGTGTTTTCATTTGATCCACCCCTTACATGCGATTTTACTTACATAAAGAAAAAAAAAAGAACTGGTTGTCATTACCCTGTTGTCTCTTAAATCCACATATCAAAGGAACAAGCCTGAGGGCTAGCCGACCTTCTGGTTCAATTCTGATAGTCCTTACATGCAACAGAGATTTTGCTCCCTCTTAAAGTGGCAAACAAAGTGAGATGAGGTGGCTAAAAGGTTTGAAAACAAATTCCTTAATGTGTGGGCAAAGAGAATTTATTATTTATTTTGTTATTCATGTGTATGGGTTTTTGCCTGTGTACAAGGTGTGCCTGGTGCTTGCAGAGGCCAGAAGAGAGGACCAGATCTCAGGAACTCGAGCCACAGATGATTGGGAGCTGCCGCATGGATGCTGGGAGTCAAACCCAGGTCCTACTGAAGAGTAGCCAGTGCTCTTAATTGGCAAGCCATCTCTGCAGCCTCAAGACAAATATTTTTAGTTTAAGAAAAAGCAATCAGAACCATTTCAAGTTTGGGTACAAAGCAGTTTCCCATCTAGAAACAAGAGGTATTGTTCATAGTTTTCTAAAAAGAGGTATCAAAGGAACTCTTGCTAAGTACATAATGTAAAGTCTAGACTTTGCAAGGACCAGGCTAAAGACATGGGAAATGGTGATTTAAATAGCCACAAATGTAATCTCACTGCCATAAACTACATTAAGGAGAAATGTGGGTATCCACACAGAACTGGGTGGTATCACACACAATGAAGGCTGGCTATTATCACTCTATTGTCAGATGGTTTTCATAGTTACTGCCCAGTGCTTGGGTCACTCTGAGAGAGAGAGAGACAAGCCAGTAGACATCAAATATGAAGTAGGCTGCAGGCTCTGGAGAAGGATCTCTAGGGAATATTATACTTTCAGAAGAGGAGGCCTTGGTGGGTTAAATTACCAGTTATGCCAATTAGTTGCCCCTTACCAACTCTTGGCAGATGCTATGTTTTTCTCAACTTGTACAGTGCGCTCCTTATATCATAAATTAGGTCACTTCTCTGGTTAAAAGTTCTTCGATGGTTTCCTTCTTCTTACTATTTGTAATCAAATCCAAGCTCCTTCCCCAAATTTCATCCATCCTGCATGATGCTGCCTCTCCTTTCTAGGAGGCATAAGGAATCTCACCTAGTGTCTTTTGTATCCCAAATTGTCTCAAAGATACTGATTTAGCTCCTGACATTTTATTCTCAATCCTCCCTCCACTTCCTCCCAAATTCTGGAATTACGGGTATACAACACCATCCTGGCTTCCTGTGCTTGCTTCTCTACTAACTCAAGACATGACTCTTTTATTTTCCTGTCTTTCATATTCCAAACTCATCTTTGGGGGTGGGGGCTTTGTTCATGTTGTTTTCTGCACATTGAAATGCATGTCAGTTTTTTCCCACTTCTTTGCTATTTCTTAGTTTTCCTAGCCTTGTCTCTCCCTCTCCTTACTGAGGCCACATCACCACCTCAAAAACTTTAGTTTTGGCACTCATGATGTCCATATATACGGACTACAACTATGTTTACTGCCTGCTCCACCATCTTTTTTACATGTGGATGCTCTTTCTTGTTTACTGGCTACTTATTCATACATGAAACATATGAACTCCATCTGTAGAGGTCTTGATCATTCATTTCTGCATGGTAATGGAAATTCAAAAAACACTTAAATTTTTAATTTAGTAAGGGCAGGGTAAGAAGATAAACTAAGATAAAGTGGCTTTCAATATTCTAATCCTAAATCTTCTTCCACCCACAGCAGTGTGTTCAGTTTCAAGGCTTAAGGTTTCCCTTCCACTGGTGGGACTCTGTGACCGAATTATGGACATGGGAAGGAAAACTTGTGTTTCCAGCAGCAGATGGCAGCACTGCCTTGGAACAGAGGCACCTATGGTTCTAAGGACCCTTGTTCCCTGGCTTCCCACTAAATGAGTAACATAGCATTTACTGTTAAATAAGTAAAATTTCCATTTACTTTTTTGTGCGTTAAGAAAAGAGCTGATGTCTTCAAAGAGGTGTAAGCTATCATTTCTCTCTGTATAAGCGGAAGCTTTTAGTTCAGGGATCCAGGAAAACACACTCTTGTCTGCTGCCTTTATTCAAGTGGAAAGCAGTTAATTACAGGCCCTGAAAGAACTGGACTGTGGACGCAGCTACAGTTCTTGTTTTTGGCGTTGTTCTCTTTTCCAGAAGTGGGGAGTAAGTAGTAAATGGAAACAAATAGACACTGTGTAGCTCACAACAATTCTGAGTTAGATCTGGAACAATGCAACTAAGTAATCTGAATTTAAGTACTCTGCCTAGACTCATGCAGAGACAACACAGAGTTCTTAGAGGGAGCTTTATACCACTATGTGACATTACAAGAAACGCCTTGTTTTGAAAGGAAATGAGGAATAGTAATCATACAGTGATTAGTGTGTAACTTCAATATCCCACTCCCACCAATAGACTGGTCATCCAGACAAAAACTAATCAGAGAAATCCTGGAGTTAAATACCATCATCAAATCAAATGGACATATCAGACATCTATAAAATAGTCCATCTAAACACAAATTAACATAGTTTCTTCTAGACAGCTCATGGCACTTTCTGAAATTGGCTACATAGCAATCAGACCCAAAGCAAGTCTCGACAAATAAAAGAAAATTTAAAAAGCTCCCTGTATGATACCTGACCACCATGAATTAAAACTAAATATCAACAACACCAGAAGTTTATGAAATAGTGGGAAGTGATCAACTCACCACTGAGTGAAAAATGGACCAAGATAGAAATTCATAAGGAAATTCGGAACTTTATAGACCTGAATAAAAATAAAAACACAACCTGCCTATGCTGGCTAGTCTTAGGTGAACTTTATACAAACTAGAGTTATTGGAAAGGAAGAAACCTCAATTGAGAAAACATCCACCAATAAGGCATTTCCTTATTTAGCAATTGATGGGGGAGGGCCCAGCCCATTGTATTTGATGCCAGCTCTGGCATCCAGAGTTCAATAAGAAAGCAGGCTGAACACGCCATGAAAAGCAAGCCAGCAAGCAGCACCCTCCTCCCATGGCCACTGCATCAGCTCCTGACATCAGGTTCCTGCCCTGTTACAGTTTCTGTCCTGACTTCCTTTGATGATGAACAGCAAAATGGAAGTTTAATCCAAATGAATCTTTTTCTCCCCAACCTGTCTTTTGGTCATGGTCCTTTGTTGTAGCACCAGAAACCATAACTAAGACAATACCCAAGGAAGGCAGTTCTAAGAAGCAAGTTCATAGTACTAAGTGCCTATACTAAATAACTGGACAGGTTTCATATTAGTAACTCATCGGCACACCTGAAAGCTCTAGGACAAGAAGAAATAACATCTAAAAACTGTATATGGCAAGGAAAAGAATCAAACTCAGGGCAGAAACCAATAAAATAAAAACATGTGTGCCTGCACACACACACACACACACACACACACACACACACACACACACACAAACATACACACACACACATACACACACACACACACACACGGAGGCACATGCATACATGAGGGTGTGCACACACACAAAATGAAGAATTAATAAAATGAAGAGTTGGTTCTTTGAGAAAATCAATAAGGTTGACCAACCCTTAACCAAGTTATTTAAAAAATAGTGAGAAGAGATCCAAATTAATAAAATTATAAGTAAAAGAGGGACATCACAAGAGACTGCAAGGAAATCCAGAGAAATCTTAAGGGCATACTTAAAAAAAAAATCTATGCTATGCCAAAATGGAAACTCTAAAATAAATGGATAAATATCTCAATATATACCATCTGCCAATGTTAAATCAAGAACAGCAAAGCCAGTATAACACACCAATATCCTCTAATAAAATAGAAGCAGTAATTAAGTTCTATCAGACCTACAAAAAAGAATTAATGTCAATACTCCTTACATTCTTCTGTGAAATTGAACCTGAAGGAGCCTTTCCTAATTCTTTTTACAATGACATTATTTACTTGGTACCACAAAAAGATCCAAAAGAAAATGAAAATTGTAGACCAATATTCCTTATAAACATATACGCAAAAATTCTCAGGCATCAATCTATGCCTCCTCCTTTGGCGAGTTTGTCCATATTTTATTATCATCTGTACGCTAAAGTCTCAGAAACTAATATTTCTACTATAGGCCTCTTGTGGAGTTCTAGATTTTTATTTGCAGCAAGCATATCCTATGTGGAGAGCTTGCTTACACACGAAACTTAACATAAATGTTCGGAAGTAAACTACTGAGTTTTCAACAAGCCTGCTCTACTGTCATTGTGCTCAATTGAGAGCAGACTGAAGACTTTGTGGTTAAAATACTCCAGCACACACAACTCCCCTTCTGCCTTTTTCTTCCTTTCTACTTTCTTACAGCCCACAGGGAAGCCATCAGTCATTCACTTACTTTGAAAACACACACAAAATATGTCCACCTGTCATGTTTTCTGAAGTATGGTGATCATTGGATCCCAGCTGTAACTCCTAACTGTGCTGTCTGTTTTCACTCTGGTTTGGCAGTCTACTCTCCCCAGTCTAGCCTGAACCAGTCTTTCAAAGAGTAAAACAGACCCTGCCAAGGATAACCATTTATTGCACTTACAGTAAGAATGAGAGTCAGGTAATCCACAGTGAGAGCTTCCACTATGGTGCGGTTCATCCATTCTCCACTTCATTCTAAGAGCCACACTCACCTACTCATTGCCCAGCTCCGCTTCTTCACGGAAGTCCATTTCCACTGTACCCGATGATTCCCCGTCTCTTGAACTCCGTGGCTTACTCTTACCACTGTTAAAGAAAGCTAGGGTGTATCCAGCCTCAGCCATTTAACCTCTTTTACCTGGCTTGAGACTTCTTTTTAGTGCTCGTCACTGAGCTTACTAAATGCTTGCTTTGTGTATTTTTTTCTTTATCTCATCTATCTTCACCTACTTTCCTTCCTTCTGATGTTTTTGCTCCATGAAAAAAATTTTTTTCATTTCCTAAATAGCAGGTGAAATGGTGGATCATAAAATTCCAAACACAACACTGGATTCAACTAGGTGATTAAACTAAATATGAGTAGGGTAACATGCATATGTATTATATATCATAGTAGATAAAAAAAATTTCTTGAAACTATAGCAAAATAAAATTAGGGGACATGTGATACACAAAGTTAAAAGACAATAAGTGTGTTTAAACAGTTCCGTGACCATTTGAGACTTGTCTTGCTAACTTGTGATTTGAATATAATTTTCTAAAAGTTGCAGTGAGAGCCCTAGAGTGACCGACCACCTGCAGGACCAAACTTGGACATCAGTTCCACACATTACTAGAAATGATGTCAACAATCTCCTAGCTGAATAAATTTATTTCTTCATAATTTTAAAATTAATTTAGTCACGTGACAAGCTCCTACATGGATCTAATGTATTCTGATTATTCTCGCCCTCCTCTCTGCCCTTCCTTACGCCCTCCATGTCTGGCAATACCATTCCCATCCCTCCTATCCCCTTCTGCTGATTGATGACTTTGCTTTTGTTTTGTGTCTTTTTTCATTTAACCAGAGCTATCTTTGACAATGTAAAAAAATTAATCCCAAGAAAGTAAATTCAGTAAGTGCAGAAATGATAAAAAATTAGTACTGTACACGTATGGTTTAGAAGCATAGAGGGTTTTTTTTCTTGTTCATTTTAAGCATATATGGATCATACAGAGTGAGTAATTTCATTATGCACTCTTAAAGACACATAATGTCCTTTGGTCACATTCAATTACTCTGTTCTCTCTCTCTCTCTCTCTCTCTCTCTCTCTCTCTCTCTCCCCTTTATGCCTTATATGATTATTTAATCATGTCTATTCCATGATTATTTAATAAGGCTTAATTTCTTTGTATGATTTGCTTTATCTTTAGTTCTATAAAAACTAAAGAAAATCGTCAGCTTCCCTGGACATCTTATGATAGACAGTTCCATCAGCTTCTACCTTTTTCACATCCCTGACAACCCACCTCTCTGAACTCTTCATTTTGTTCTGCTCTGACCTGGAAGGCTGCTATCGGGGATGCAGCAGAAGGAGCCACGGATGAATTGCTTCAGTTCTTCCTTGGGAGCCCTTGCTCATTAGATTCTTTATGTTTTTCTCTCTCCTTTTATCATATTGGTGGAATGCCAAAGTAATTATATGTGGGAGAGAATATGTTTAAATGTACATATCTGAAACTGGTTAGATACTTGTTGACATTTGATTTATAGTGTTAGGAGAATGCTTGCTAAAGATAATCCCATTTCAATTCTAAGACATGTTCTATTCTTTCCAAGCTTCTAGCACTGCTAGAAAATGCTTTATTATTGTGATTACTGACACGTTAAAATATGTCTTTATCAAAGCAGAAGATCTGGCCTTTTAGCACCAATATTCAGATACCTCATTATAATATGCACAGATGAGTCTGCTTTAGTCATTATCCTGATGCTGGGTTATTAAACTATGTAAAAACGGTGTCCTTCAGTTCTGCGCAGCTTTTCCTGTTTTGTTTCTTTGATGGTTCAGCTTTCTCTTTTCTGGTATTTCTTTTTGAGGCTTTTCATTGAGTGATGGAATCTCTTGACTAGTCCTCTATCTCATTTTTTTTCTCTCTTTATCAAAACCTCGATTCTTTTGTCCTATCTTCAAAAGAAATTCCATGAAAATACAACCCGTGTTTGCTGTCTTCTGAATTTCTGTAACTACAGCTTTAATTTCTTAGAGTTTTTTTCCCTTTTGCTTGACATTTGAACACACCTTTCTGCCCTACCCTTAGTCTTGTTTCATGCCTAGAATATATTTTTTTCTTTTGAGACTAGTAATGTTGTTTTTGTAAGACCCCAAAAGGGGACTCTCACCCAAGTCCGGACCTGCACGAACCCAAGGACACACGAGAAACCTTCTTGATGCAATCGCAGAGGAGGTTTAATGACGAGGGCCCTCGGGCCGGAATATATCTCACGCAAGAGATAGAGATTCCGACCCCAAGCCCAGGAAACTTGGGATATTTATGGGTAGGGGTTGGGGAGAGCGGGAAAGTTTGGCGCGGTTACATATGATTGGATATATCAAACATCCGTTCCCAAGCCTGGTTTCCATCTAGCCCCCATCCCAATTATCCTAATTTACATCTGTATCTTGCTCCTGGGAGAATTCCTTTCAAGTGACTTCCGTTTACCCAGGTGTTTTATTGCCTCTATCTTGGGTCTTTTGTGCCTTTGGAATGTTTATTCAAGCCCTTGGAATGCACCCCAGGGGCAGCTAACACTTGAGTGTAAATTGAAACTCTGAGCCTAAGAAACTCACGTTGAGACCTAAAATTTCATTTTTACAATTTATTCTTACATTTCCTCCTTTTCTCTCATGGTCAAATTCCAATCTTGGAATTATGAATCATCATCTGGGTGTAAAGAGTGATATTGTTGTCTAAGCATCGAATTATATCTTTGTCATTGAATCTTTAACTATCTTTTTCTCACCCCCTGGATGGTCTCTAGTATGTACTTAGGTAAAGTAGCTGTCTCTCTCTCTCTCTACATATACATATACATATACACACACTAATGGGCCTGTTGGCTTTTTTTCATCTCGAGGATGTACATATGTAGCTTAAGTCCCACTCTTTAAGGCTGTGTCTGGGACACAGTTTAGATTCAAATGTCTCTTATCTCTGACAATTGGGCAATCTCTATCCCTGTGTCTCCAGGATGGGCATATCTCAGGAGTCAAGGCCTGCTGGTCCTTGGCCTTGTAGAACGGCAGGTGATCTTGAGCCTGAGGAGGTTGTTCAGGTGTCTAGCTGTTCTCTCCAGTTGGCATCAAACGCAGGTGTCGGCCCGAGTTATGTTCAACAGCATCAGGAATAGTTTCTTAGTGGCCTGAAAAATCATCTCTCACACAAGAGGGACATTCTGGGTTTGGAATAGGGACAAGGAAAGGGACACTCTAGCCAGCGCCAGTTCTCAGGGGTAATTTAGTTTTTTAGGGTTCTGTTTATTCTCTCTACCTGTCCTAAGCTCTGGAGACAGTATAAACAGTGGAGCTTCTAATTAGTCTCTAATATTTCTGACAATTTCTGACTTATCTTACAAACAAAGGCAAGGCTATTATCTGATCTAATTATCTCAGATGTTTGAAAACCTCGGGACAACTTCTATTCTAGGCTGTTCCCTTCTAACTTTTTTTTTTTTTTTTCTTATTTACTCTAAGTCTCATAAGCCTTTACTTGTTGGCATATCTTACACTGTCTTATCATTTCTCTGGCCCAAAACCTGAGGTCTATTATATGTTTTTAAATCTCTTGGCTGCTTGGTTGCACTCATATCTTAAGAGTCCATCTGTGTATTTAGCCTGGTAAATCCTTTGCTTTCTGGGGAGTATAGTTCTCCCTTCTTGTGTGCACCATTTTCTCTTTTTCTCTAGATAGTATCTGGCAGGATGGCTAGCAATCTGAGTTCTTTCTCTTATTCTGTGCTTTAAGTGAGGCCATCTCTTAGGCCCACAACTGGAACAGGCTCTCATATCAAGACAATTGATTTGTCCAGTTATTGCCTCAGGCCACTGAGTCTCCTCCCTTTTTGGTGTCCTGGGCAACGGATACTCACAGTTCCTGGCTTCATCAGGGTTTCCTTTCTTGGTATATAGTCCTGCAGACATGGGCTGTGGCAAAAGCATACCTGTTGTCCATGCAGATGTTGGCTTTCTTGTCAGCCCCAAGTTCCAAGTCCCAAGTTCTCTGCACCGATGATCTCAGGGGTGGGGAGTCAGTCCAGATGGCATGTGTCCACCACAGTAGCGCTGGCTTGTCTCTGACCAGCATGGAGAAAACTGCTCCCGTCTGTAAAGCAGGTTACCTTGGCTCCTGGCTGAAGTCAGTCTTCTATCCGTTGAATTCTTGTCAGCTAGTTGCAGCCCAGGAAGTGTTGTATCTGGATGTCCATCCTAGGGAGTATTCCCTCAACCAGACAGGGGATAGGAGCAGGCTAGGATGACCATAAATGAATGGGATACCCAGCCCATCTCTTAGTCCACCATTTTCAGGTAGTCCATGAATACGTTTTGACCCATTGGCCTGGAGGAAGCCCCTGTGTCTATCAAAAGTTGGGTGGCTCTAAGCTGCCCCGTCTATCTCAATAGCCGTCTTCACACAGAGCTGTTATCTTCGCCACTTGGGGTGTTTTTCGAGGCCTGGGATTTTCTGGCCCTGGCTTCTATTTGTTAGGGCCCTCTTGGACCCTGAAGCTGGCTCCTTTACTTGCAATGCGCACACTGGTCTTTTTTCAGAGTTTTATCTCTCTTTGATTGAAGTCCCTCTTTTCTGCTTTCTGTAAATTCTTTCTCTGTCACCTTTGTTTTTCTTCACCTCTCTCTAGACTTTCTATCTTCTCCATTCTTTTTCTCTAGACTTTCACAGCAACTTATCTCTATTCTTTTTCTCTACTCTTTTCTTCTAGACTTACACTAAACCTTCTCTACTCCTTTCTTTTAGACTAAATCTTCTCACACTTGCTATTATCATCAATAATTTTAATCCTGTCTATGATTTCATCTATCTTATCTTTCTTTTCCTTTCTCCCTGATACTTCTTAAATCTTTCAATGACTTATCTTGTAGTCTCTCTAGCCTCTGAAGCCTTGTCTACACTGACAGAATGTCTCTATGAGCTAGTCTAGAAAGGCTGTGGGTAACTTATCTGACCCTTGCTTAACCTCATGTGTCTTGATTAAAATTAGTGGGATCTCATGTAGCTCTCTCAAGATCTGTCAATGGAATCTGGCGTGGGCCTTTGGGTGTCCCTTACCTTCTATAACCCGCTGTTGACCACAGCCTGATCAATGGATGGGGTCCCCATCCTGAAGGAGCATTCTTTTTCCAGTGTCTTCTTTTGTTCTTCACTCCTGAAGACCAGAACCTACAAGGGTCTTGTGGAAGAAAGGCTCTTATCTTATTCATTGCTTTGATCACCTGTAAAAGCAGTAGTCTTTTAGAACTCTGTGTAGACTGATGTATTTGTGAGGCTGCATGACTGTTGTTCCCCTCACACTAGAGACCACAACCTAGTTCAGTCTGTAAACAGTACCTTGTCTACAGGTGTAATGTGAGCTCACCTCTGAAGCTCTTAAGAAAGAAATCAAGTCAGAATGAATAACTTTATCTACAGCATTTCACAGTAAAGACTATTAAGATGTTGAAGGCTCACATAGTATTAATGATTTGATACTTATTTAAATTTAACTTTTGACAAAATAGAAACTTTAGTCATAGTTCTATAAAAATCTTTTAAAGAGTTATTTCTAATTAGAATATTGTTTTAGAAGTGATACACAACAAGAACAGGAAAGTAAACATTTTATATCTAATATAAGAGCACAAGTCCTCACCACTTCTTCTTGTCTGAACTCTCACCTTTGAACCAAATCTTGATGAAAGTCTCATATACATAATGAAATTATCTCAGACAGCAATGGCTAGAAAGTCTATCAAAATAGAAGCTTATATATATATATTCTGACTCAGGACAGCCTGTAACTTTTTAGCTGTAACTAAAGGAAAAAAGTGCTCTTTTATTTATTAAACTAGGAAAACCCACTATCAACTCTCTTATCATAGAAGCCAAAAAAAACTGCTGGCCCCCTTCTAAGAGCCGCTTTTGAAAACAGTCTGTTCTCTTCAAGGTTCTTTCTGTTGGTGTCCTTCTCCTGGCCACAGAGCAGGGCCAATTATGTTTTTCTTGTGTAAATTAAGACTGTCTCACAAGTAAGTTTTAAACTAAATTAAGTAAGCAGTTTTAGTAGTTCATCACACCAAATCAGGCACCTGACACACTCTGTCTCTTCCTCCAGAGGAACAGAGCTTTCTCTTGGCCACAAGCTGTGGAACAGGACCAGCCTGTCTCATTGCTTCTGCTTTTAAAACTCAGGATGTTAACACAGTATCAGTCCAGAAAAAAGAAAAGGAACGTCAATTGTCAGTCAGAGTCCAAGAACATGTGAAACAAATAACACAGAACGAAGTTTATCAAGAAAAGACAAGGAAAGACAACACGATAGACTGCCCCATCACTATATCAGTGGCACAGAATTGTCAACAATCGCAGCAGTGTCTGGAAACCGCATGGCCTGTTGGGAAACGTAGTTCTCAGGCCGGCTGCCATCTTGGATATAATTGTCAAAGCTGCAAAGCCTGTTGGGAAACGTAGTTCTCAGGATGTCGAGCGCACTCACTAAAGCCCTTATCTCTCGCTAGGCGCCCGCCTGCAGGTGTTCGCCACCCGCCTCTCGCCTCCCGCTCGTACTTAATTCATCATGGGCGGGAGGCTGGGAACTCATCTCCCGCCTTTTAAACTGCGGTGGGTGGGAGACCTGCATGTACTCTGGCTTCCAGTACCAGGGCGGCTCGAGCGCTGGCGAAGAGGGGACCACCGAGGGGGCCAGGGCAGCCAGTGGTTGTGGAGCCTGGCTCAGGTACTCTGCCACACAGTAGCGGCAGGGAGGGGTTCCAGAAAGACTGTACACAAAATATAAACACACAGAACTAACACAGTCAGACACACTTGCCCGAGTTTGGTCTCATAGAACCAGCCAAACGCGACCTCTGACGGGAAGGATTCCACATCTTCCCCCTAGCAGGAGCACTCATCTCCTGTTCCAAAACAGGGCAGTCAGACCTCCCTGACTCCCTAACCCAGATGGGAAAGGATACCGCCTTTCCCCAAGGGCAGCCAGACCACTCTGACTCCCTAACCACCCGTGAAGCGTCCTTCCCGGGCTGCAGCCTGTGGGTTTCAACACGTCTGTCCATCCACAGTCATTGGGCCCTCACGGTCCACAATGACAGCTGCACTCAGTCTCCGATGGGGAAGATTCCCCTCACCAAAGAAACCGATATCAAAACACAGAAACAAAGACAGCAGAAGAAACCATAACAAAGAGACAAGGACAGCGGCGCCGCACTCTCACACACACCACTCACACAAACCTACCTCCAAGGGGTCGTCGTGTGTCTAGGGTGGTCGCGAGGTTCCCGGTCAGGGAACCAAAATGTAAGACCCCAAAAGGGGACTCTCACCCAAGTCCGGACCTGCACGAACCCAAGGACACACGAGAAACCTTCTTGATGCAATCGCAGAGGAGGTTTAATGACGAGGGCCCTCGGGCCGGAATATATCTCACGCAAGAGATAGAGATTCCGACCCCAAGCCCAGGAAACTTGGGATATTTATGGGTAGGGGTTGGGGAGAGCGGGAAAGTTTGGCGCGGTTACATATGATTGGATATATCAAACATCCGTTCCCAAGCCTGGTTTCCATCTAGCCCCCATCCCAATTATCCTAATTTACATCTGTATCTTGCTCCTGGGAGAATTCCTTTCAAGTGACTTCCGTTTACCCAGGTGTTTTATTGCCTCTATCTTGGGTCTTTTGTGCCTTTGGAATGTTTATTCAAGCCCTTGGAATGCACCCCAGGGGCAGCTAACACTTGAGTGTAAATTGAAACTCTGAGCCTAAGAAACTCACGTTGAGACCTAAAATTTCATTTTTACAATTTATTCTTACATTTTACAGATTTTCTTGCCTTTTGCACATATCCTGTTATTTCAAGTTTTCTTCTTCTTCTGTTTTAATGTTCTTAGTTTTGTTAGTGTTCTCATACCAGATGCCTCCTTTCCCAAGTGTCTTTCCTGTTCAAGAGGAGCCCATTTGTACCATCATATGGACCATACTCATATATATGGCAAGTATAAAGGTATTTCCAGAACACCAAAATTTGAGATGATGGTTACCTCTGCACTGGGATGTGGGAAAGTACAGAGAGGAGGAAGATTAAGGAGAGGTAACAGGGCCCTTCAACTATTTTTGCAAAGCTCATGCTTTGAAGCTGGTTGATGGATGTTCATTTTTTATTATTCTTGATATACTTTTATATCATTTAACTAATCCATTATAAAGAAACCAAAGAAAAGAGTAGGCCAATAACAAAGAATACTGACAGCAACGCTCTTTGTTGACTATAGTATTTACCGTGAACATTCGGATGAGTTGCTAAGGATTTCTAAATGAATATTCCTAACTTTAGATCTTTTGTAAGAAAGATTTTTTTAAATCCCACCATTATTTGTAAAAGTATCACCATTATTTGTAAACCTTGTTTTTCAGTTCTTCACCGTGAAGCTAATCTTTCTTGGTTTCCCCATCAGTCTTAAAGTTCTTAGGTTCGCTGTTCAACTTCATTATTTTGTTGGTAGGGGCCCGCTTTTGTGGTTAATGTGTTGGGCCTCTGTCTTGTATGTTGACAAAATCATTTCGCTGTCAAATATAGAAAAGAGAGAGAGAGAGAGAGAGAGAGAGAGAGAGAGAGAGAGAGAGAATCTTACAGATCTTACCAGTGCATCTGATCTGTCTGCTTTTCCTGGAAATCTTTCGAGTCCTGATTTCAATCTGCTTGAAATACTTAGGAGAATCTGATTCATGAACTTCGTACATTTGATCAGTTAGGTTTCTAGGCTAAGTGCTTGGTGGATGGATTTGTCCATATTGTGTTTACTCAATCAGACATTTGAAGAGCTTATTTTTTAAAGTGCTTAAATCTCAGGAAGGTGAAACTTTTAATTAAATTCGTGTTTATAGAAATTATATATTTCAACACAATCCTTTTTTGGAAAAAGACACACCCCTCCAAATATAAAGCTAGTTAATGGTTTTTGAAAAACAGACTGAGAATGGGGTTGTGTGAGATTTCTGAGTGCTTGTGAGAAAACTCCAAGAAAACAAGATTTAACCTGTTTCTTCAAAACACAGTATTGTTCTTGGAATGGTTTTCATGTTCCTCCCAGTTGAAGATGGGGGTGACTACTTTAGCTGTTGTTATTCCCATGCCTTTATGGACAAACATTTTTAGCAATGTTTGGCTTGTCCCTAAGATTGTACACTTTACTCATGTAATTCTTCTTAACTCTCAAAGTATCAATTGCTTGATGCTCTGAATAAAGTTGTCTATTGCATGAGACTTTAGTTTTCCAACTAGAGCAATAAACACATGGTAAATATTTTAAATTGTATAACTACCTGGTCATAGAAATATAGATGCCAGAGAACTATAACATAGTTTTAGTTTTGAACAGAAACTGCAGACTGGATGACAAACATATCCATATCTTAAATGGGATGATGAAAAGCATCACATAGTCTGATGTTTCCAGCATACAATAATTCAAGAATTTAAAATCATTAACTGCAAAGATGCTGGTAAAGAATTTCTTTGGAGGAAGAGGACAGTATTTTTATGCATCTTCTGTCTTCCCTTATCCCCATATGGTTTCAGGCTAAATGAAGTATTCTCATTAAAGGGTGTGAACCTTCTTCAGGGGGACTAACCAGAAGACTTGTCCTACCAGCTGGTGAAGGAAACAGGCTGCACTCTTTGGTAGATTTCCACATGGCAGTTGTGATTTAGTGTTCTGGAATTCAGATGCATGGTAGGTGACTACCAGGAAAATAGTTCATGATGCTCCTGAGATTGTTTTAATAGAGAAATCATAATGAGAGTTACAGGTGGTTGTAAGTCACCCTGTGGGTTCAGGAAACCAATGAGCCATATCTCCAGTCCTGTGTTATTGTGTTTTGAATACTGAAAATACAACACTGATGTGAATCTCAGGTTTGCTCTGAATTAACTGTGGTATTTTCCTCTAAGTTTATTATTAATCATCGCTTACAAACTCTACAGAACTTGCTTCTAACACTAGCAAAGGCTGGGTTAAAATGTTTTAAAATGAAGACTGTTGAAATGGCTCAGTGGGTAAAGGTGCTTTGCTTTGAATCTTATGACCTGAGTCCAACCTCCAGATGGGAGAAGGAGAGAACTGAGTCCATACAGTTGCTCCTTGACCAATATTCATGCATTCATTCATTTACAAGTTCACATACACAGAAGAATGAAAAAGAAAGAGAAAGGAGGGAGGGGAAGAGGGAGGGGAGGGGGAGGGGGAGGAGAGGGAGGAGAGGGAGGAGAGGGAGGAGAGGGAGGAGAGGGAGGAGAGGGAGGAGAGGGAGGAGAGGGAGGAGAGGGAGGAGAGGGAGGAGAGGGAGGAGAGGGAGGAGAGGGAGGAGAGGGAGGAGAGGGAGGAGAGGGAGGAGAGGGAGGAGAGGGAGGAGAGGGAGGAGAGGGAGAGGGAGAGGGAGAGGGAGAGGGAGAGGGAGAGGGAGAGGGAGAGGGAGAGGGAGAGGGAGAGGGAAGCAAGTTCTGTAGAGTTTGTAAGCTGATCTCTCTCTATATGTAGGACTATTTTTTTAAAAAAATCTGTGGGCTTTTTTTTGCTTTGCTTGACCTTTTTGAGACAGGGCTGCTTTTAACTGAAGATGACTTTGAAATTTGATTGTCTTACCTCCACCTTCCAAGTGTAGGGTTAAAGGCATGAGCCGCCATGTCCTCTTTACATGTGGCTACAGATCTAACTCAGGGCTTCAGGCATGTAAGACAAACACTCTACCAGTGAGCTATACCATCAACCCTAGTCTGTTTATCTTGCCATAGTTTTAAAATTACCTGATAAAGCTTTAGAAAATTTCATAGTCACTGGCTATAGAATGCTAAAACTTATGATTTGTTACTACAACCAGGCCTTAATAGAATCTCAGTGTGCACCAAGTAAATAAGGATGATAGTAAGTGCACTGTAATTTTAAATTGTTTATTTGCATATTTAGAATGGAAAAAGGCATTTGACTCTTTAAGTTTGTACTCATGAAATTAGAGGCAGAAATAAAAACAAATAATATGAATATAAATAGAATAAATGCTTTAAAGATTTTTAATATATATATTACAAAATGCTGAAAAGAAACTTTTTCTTTCATTAGAGGTCAGCAATTTCTATACAAACATATATACACAAATATCCAATTTTGTTGTCTGTATAGTATCTTACGGTCTGATTGTCTTGCCTCTAATGGTTGTGCTTCAGTATTAAGTCTCAACATTCTCTAACAAATGATTCAGTCAAATGAAAAGATTTTAAAAAATAGACATGATTTTAGAAACTTTACCTGTCTCGATGCTTACTTTTGCATTTTAATACTCATGATCCTTCATGGCTGTAGGCTGTATTTTCTTGGAGCTGACCCTTCTGTGGCTCTAGCTCCTTGCATTGACTTTCAGATGTTCTTGCTATTGCACTGGGTTCGTTCTCATTCTGAAATCTACATCTCCAAGTCCAGGGAGTCTTTGAAATTTTTGCTTTTCCCACCATCTTTAGCAGATGGTCGGAGTAAGAAGTTTGTCCTTCCTACTGTCTTCCTCTGCCTAACATTAAGAAGCTTTTGATTCTAAGACACTGGAGGCTGAAAGCCCAAGGAAATAATATCTGTTTTAGGTTCAAAAGGACGAGTTATTCATTTACTTAAGGAGTGCCTGAAGGTAATATTTAGCTCCTCCAGCTAAACATGTTTATGGGGATGCAGTCCTGTGCTTGTCTGGTATCCACCGTTCCTTGTGAAATGCTAGCTTAAGTCGTACTGTGTTCTCTGACATAAAAATACATTGTTATATCAAAATGGAATAAAAAAGGTATAATGCTTCACAGATAATAACAAGTGCCCTTGAAGATGTGGAGTCATGTGAAGATGTGAAAGCTATCAGCTAAGATAGAAAATGTGTCAGAAGGAAGTGTGATGGGGAAGATTACGGGATTTCCCCAGGAGATCAAAAATTGAGCTGCTGTAGGATCTGTCAATTCCAGGAATGGGAGTATATTTAGGATACTTAAGAGTAGGATCATAAGGAGGTGCCTCAGAGCTACATGGATATAGCACATCCACTGTGGCCAAGAAGGGAATCCACCCAAGCATTCATCATGAACAGATGAACAAATACTTGGTAAGACAGAGAGAAGGAACTTGGACCTATTACTAGCCTTGATCAGGAAGGAAGTCTTACTACATGCTACAGCACGCATAAACTTTAAGAATATTGTTCTAAGTCATGGTTCTCAACCTTCCTAATATGTGGGGGGTCATGGCCTGCAGTTTGAGAAGTGGTGTTCTAAGTGAAGTAAGCTAAGCACAGAAGGAAAAGATACTGTATAATCCTACTTTTATGAAGTATATAAAGTACTTAGATTCATAGAAATAAAAGTAGACTAGTGGCTACCAGTGCTGGAGAACAGGGAAAAAAATCAAAAGAGGTGATTTAATGGGCATACAGATTCAGGGCGGCAAAATGATAATTCTGGACACCTGTTTCACAATAGAATATATTTAACTGCACACTTACAATGGCTAAGATGACAGGGAGCAAAGCATGATTTTAAAGAATTTTTATCCAAACTCTTTACTTATTTATTTACCATATTTAAAATAAAAAATAAAATTTTATTATTGTCTATTTTATTTATTTAAACTATTGTTTGGTCAACCAAGAGGCACAGATTCATTCAGTGGCTGCTTATAGGCTAAGTCTTCCAGTCTAAATAATGATTAAAGACTGTATGCCGTTTGCCAATAGTGGAGGCCAGTTGAAATGTCTGTGAGCCCAGGATGATGACAGCATCAGGGTGGCTGCCCTGAGACCAATGACAATGTCCTGAACTTTTGTGGGGCTTGTTACTGTTCCACACATCACCAAATTGCAAGGCTGATCAGATTGTGGAGAATCAATTATATAAAATAAAGCAGATGTAGTAGTATTATGATTTAGAATGTGGCATTAGAGCACAGCCTGTCTGAGTTTAAACCCTTGTTCTCCACTCCCTGCTCTTAAGAGTGTATTCCTGTGCAAGTATGTGAACCATTCAGAACCTTAACTTTCTTACTTCTTATAGAGAATGAGTAACTACCTAGGAGCAGGCTCAGAAACAGTGTTTCAGGGAGGCCCGTAATGTTTACCACAGTCTCTGGCATGGACAGACACTGAGTCTTTGTTATCAATAACAATAACATTTCTCAGAAGGGACGATTGAGGCTAAGAGCTTTCTGACTGGGAAAACAAAATGATCCTGTTTCTACAGTTCTCAATGTCAGGTTTTAGAATTATTTCCATTGTGTAGATTCTTTGAGTCCTTCAAATATTTTATTTTTGTTCTCTCCAAATCCCATGACACCCTGATAAGTAGCCAAAGCCTTGAATCTTTGAGAGATATTGGAAAGAACTAGAGATCCTGAGTAAAGCATGGAGGGGCCCAAGGCTGTTAACGCTTTGACATGTGGTACTGGGACCACCGTGAAAGATGTATATCTTTAGGTCACTTTCTTCTTATGGAGAATTAGATTACTATTTATTAAAGGTGGTCCCCATCACTTTTTTGATCCACATTTCCAAAGTGCAGAGCAAGTAAAATTGTATATTTCAGTAGCTTGGCCATGGGCATACCACTTATACCTCTGGTAACTTCTATTTTGTGTTCCCACCTTCTTTGGTTCTCTCAAACAGAATCTAAGATTCTGAGATATTTTGTTAATGGCGGTTCCCCTCCCCCATTCTTCTGCTTAGAGAAATGTGTTAAACAAAAGTGGAGCAGCAATAGTTGTGTAAGGGAAGTGAGGTTTACTCCACACTGTGTTATCTGCTAGAGAAACCAGAAGTGGTCATTCAGATGGGCTACTCAATGTTTAATTAAGCTGAATCTTTTAATGATATCATCAGGAGTTAATTAAAAAAAACAGCAAGCATAAACTATTTTTATGTACGAGATACTATCTAAGAACTTTGCATAAATTGTTTAGCACAATAGAATATTCTGGAAGCCTATAAGTTCTCTTCATATTGCAGTGAGTAAAGACAAGCAGGGAGGGAAAGTTGCTGAGGAACACATAGCTAGTTTAGTAAGCTGAGAAGCTCAGGTCATCTGGGTCCAGAAACAGCAAGTTTAGGCAGGAGGCTTTCCAATGACCTCCTGATGATGAGGCATGTAGAAATGGGACTTTCTCCTCTCACTCTGACCAGACTTTCCAGCCACTTTACTTAGTCAGAGTCACAAGCTCTTTGGCAGGCCTGGGAAGCAACAGGTCAGGCCTGGCCCAGGGCCTCAGGTAAGAAGAAAGGATGGATGGGAGACAGGGATGTTTTACTGAATCAAACAAGGAGCCCCACGTCAGGGAAGAGCACTGAGAAGAATTAACACAGAAGCAGTGACTTTCATGAGGTCAGTGATAGCCAAGCACAGCCATAGATAAAGTGTTATGACAAAAGTACCACGGTATGTGGCCTGAGGAAAGCTCCGCAGTAGACCAGCTATGTGGACTGGGAAGCCAGAATCAGTTTAACGACTCTACAATGCAAACAATCATGTTTACAGACAGGCAAAGTAGAGTTTCAGGTCTTCTCTAGATGTTTGGTGTAATTTCATTTTAAGAAAAAATAATTGTGATTATCTAAGTGGTAACGAAGGTCAAAGCTACCACAGTAATCACTGTAGTAGTGGCAGCATCTGGATGTTGGGAGGAGTGCCATGCAGATTAACACGAGTAGTGGGTAAGAGACATAAGTAGCCACACAGCGCCACTGGTTAATCTGTAGCCAGGCAGGTTGGGTACTTGGCTAACACATAAGTTTAGTACTCGAGACTCCAGGACTGGGGTGAAGGAGGACAATGGATTATTCTATCTTATAAATTAAGAATCATTCTATTTCTACAGAAACAATAAATACGTGGCGTTTCCCTTTTGTAGCTCCGTACATTTTCATGATTATATACATCAACGCAATGTACACAAAAAGTAGACTGTGTGTGACAAAAATCACAATGACTCACATCCCTTACCCACACAGAACTATCTATATTCTCTAGATGAATCTGCTATTTTAGAAACCATGCAAAGTCCAGCTAGCTGCCATTAAAGATAGCTTCTGCATGCATGCCCATGGTCATGCATGCACCAGTGCATGGTAAGGCACTGCAGTAAAAGGACTCTATGGATCTCTGTATTTGTGCTTTAGGAACTTGTGGTGGATCGGTCAGTGCCAGGTCCCAGACTAGAATGAAGGATCATTTAGGTGTAGCTGAAAACCCTGGCGACCACAAAGGGAAGTTCTGCTGGAAAAGGGAGCGAAAGGAGAGCGCGGAGCCGAGAGAACTGCTTGGAATTATTAAAACAGGCTTAGAGAACAGATCCCACACAGGGCTGCAGATAAAATACAGAACACACAGTTAAAATACAATACATAAACAAGGTCATACTTAATGATTATCTATTGATTAAATCTGAACTTTAATTGATCTGATTATTCTGGGCTTTTATTTAGTAAATGCTCTTATGTCTGCAGGGCTGTAATGGGACCTGCCAGTTGATGAAGTTGCTAGATTCAGCGATTGCCTCTGGAATTTGTCTTGGTTGCCAGTGCATGGAAGTTAGCTGGGAAAATATAGGAAACACAAATAGAAATAAAGAAGACACATCTATGTGTCAGCCTTTCGGTTTTAGGCGCCCCCTGTAGGAAGCAGAAACTTGGTCTGGAGAGACCGGACTATCTCACAAAACTAAGGACCGGTTCAGTTGTGAGATAGTAATTTAAACACCAGCATGCGTACAACCATGATCAACCCAAGTTATTTAAATACCAAAGGAAAGCAACACACATGTATAAAAATGCTTTATTGAATCACATTATTTTCTGAGCTAGCTGAAAAAAAATTAAAGGAAACTAAATAATGTCTGAAAAATTTGCTGATGAATTTCAAGATTTACTAAAGGATATAACTTATAAATAGAATAGTTTTCTAAAAGAAACCACTGTGAGTTTTTCTACATAAAGAAATCAGAAAATAGCTCTTCCAAATATTGAGAAAACATCTGCATAAAGATATACTACAAAAATAAGATATCTTCTCTTACATACAAAATGAGCACACAGGGAAAAATAGAGGCTCCTCATGGCTAGAATTACTAAAGTTATTATATTGGCCTGAAGTGTAGGGATTTTATTTTATTTTATTTTTGGCTGTTATTGTTTTTTTCTTTGAGATAGAGCCTTACTGTGTTGCCCAGGCCTCCCAAGCAGCTGAATCCTAGGAGAGCGTCACCAACTCTGGCCAGAATTATAATTTTACTTGTGAAGTATTTTTAGTATTATCTATATGGCAAGAACATGGTTTCTAAATATGTAACTTATGATGTAGGAAAAAAATTTTCCCTTTTGAAATGTCACTGTAGATGATCAGTCACCATGATCGGTATGTCACAGAACAAATAACTTTAGAAACAACCAGCAGACAGTCCCAAAGGACTACTGCTTAAACTATCATTTTTAATATCACCACTAATTACACATTTTGTATCTCTGCTGCTTTCCATTTTATGTTATTTATTCTGGAATAATTTTGCAATCTGGATAAAAAATTTAAAAAGATTATATCTTCTCAAGAATATTTACATGAAGTGTGTGACGCCAAGTTGAATATTTTCTTGATTAACTTGGCTACTATCTTTAGCCATATAATTTTATGTTATTAGTACACACTGGGATAATGACCTAATTTTTAAAATTTCCAGATTATTGCTTATAAGTAATATGATTTAATTATTTCTGCTAGACTAATATATTACATATTGTAAACAAATTTGGCTACTAAAAAAAGTAGAAAAATATTATCACCCCAAGAAATATAATATTTAATGTTCAATGAAGCTACTTACAGTGAGTCTTTTAAATATCATGTTTGTCATAGAATTTTACCTACAAATATATAGCTATCATTTTTACATGATATTACAACTCCTTGTAAAATAAGATACAAATATTTCTTAATATCTTTTGATAGCTGAGCCATAACTATACTATTACAATAAAACATAATTCTGAAAAAAAATAATTCCACACATTTGTTCATAAACATCTTCATCTGTCCTTTGTCAATTTCTTATCATTATTTATTTTTAATGAGTCTGCTGCTCTCTTCTAATTTGTCATTTGTACTATGCCTTGGGTTTGAAAACTATATAATCTAATGTGTTGAGATCTTATCTAAATTCAGAGTTAGTATGCCCTGAAATGAAAAGCTAATGAACCTAATGTCTACAACTACATTGCCTTTGGCATATAAGTGATGCATCATTCATTTAAGTAAATCAATGTATTCCCCCCTTCTCCATTTTCTTTCTTACTCTCTATGTCTTTTTCCATCCCTGTCTCTCTGTCACACACACTCAGTTGTCACACACACACACAGAGAGAGAGAGAGAGAGAGAGAGAGAGAGAGAGAGAGAGAGAGAGAGAGAGACAGGGGAGCAGTGAGATAGCTCAATGAGTAGGGTAAGAGATAGCTCAGTGGATAGATATGCTCCCCCCCACCCGTGTGTATGTGTGTGTATTTGTGTGTTAATAAGATGAACATTTTGAATTGCTAGTTTGGGTAAAGCAGATTTCCCTTTCTACTTCAGACGGGGCTTGTAAGCTCATATAAGACCTTAGGAGAACAGAAGAGTGGAGGAAGAGAGAACGCTTGCTTGACTGCTCAAACTGGGTCACCACACCACCTTCTTAGACATGTACACTCGAACCAAAACATCTGCTTTTCTTGGCTCCCAAGTCTGATTGTAAGATTTGTGAATGAGAACTGACATCATCTATGTTTTCTCAGGTTCTTTCTTCCCCTGAAAGAATGAGTTTTCAAAGCATCATTTGCCCCATTTTGTGTACAATCATAGAGGAAGAATGCAGAATGACTCTACACTTTCTTGTATATGCAAACTGATGAGCACCACCCAGAGGCACAAACTGATGAGCACTCTGCCTAGAAGCAAAAAGGTAGTATTTTATAAACGTATCAAAGCATATTGGGACCATGTATGTGAATAGGTGTCAAAGCATTATCAAAAAATCTGGACCCTAAAAATCATCAAACATGCCATACTGTAAAAGGATGCAAGAATGTCCTTAAGTGGACCCCATAGGGAGGAAGACAACTAACTCTTCAATAGCGATAACCTCCACTAAACTGTTATCTGACCACCAGTATGTACAACAAAAGACCTATAGACAGGGAACTCTCAACTGACTAAGTAGCTCAGCTATGTCTCCACTGTGCCATGGCCCACTCAAATTACTGTTTGTCTGTCAACATCTAAGCTTATCTGTACCCAGTCCTATGCCTCATCTCTAAGGCCTCCAGGTTTTCTTTGTAGATTGACTCAATGTTAAGACTCAGCTCAAACCTGTGAGCTGGAAGATCCTGTAGTTTGGCTCCATGGCTAGATGGATTCTCCAGACATAATCCAATAGGATTAATTTATAATGTCCCTGTAGACACCTCCCTCACCCACAACCCATGGAGAATCTCTTTGTATCTCTCTCAGCCTTCTGCCTTGTTTGTCTCTAGTAGGTCCTCTTTGGACACTTTAACTTCCCTGTGATCTCCTGACTGATTTTTTTTTGTAGCCATTCTGGTTTGTTTGTTTGTTTGGATTGGTTTGGTTTTCTTTTTAGTAATCTATATGCGTGTGTATAAAATTATAATTACTTATAATTAATATGCAATATGTAATGTGTGATTTAAGAGTTGATCATAGTATTTAAGATCAACTTAAGAAAATAACCTGTGTTTGCCAATGGCCAGCTAGCAAGTTAAATTGGGACTATTTAGAAAATTGTAGCCAATGAAATCAACTCAGCTTGTGAATTCACTGTTATCCAATAAATTCTGACACTGGAAATTTGTGGTTATTTTGATCTATGCTTCTGACAAGTTTGCTCTTAACACAGGAAGTAACCATTTCAGAACTGAGCAGAAGCTCAAAACGGGAAGAGTTTTGAGGTCTATAGCACAAATTATAAAGGAAGGACCATTTTGGTGATTCCTCAGATAAAAAGTAGTACTTTATTGGAAACAGGAGGAAAGGCAGTCCTTGTTACAAAGCAGCAAAAATCAGACTGATTTACATACTAGTGTTTTATGGATGATAGAATTGGCAAGCAGACAATACTTAGCAGAAGTGATTTCAGAGCAAAGCAGTGAAGGTGCACTTTGGAATCTTATTAATGACTGTAGTCAACTGTGAGGTGAGAGAAGGATCTTTACAGAAATGTTCAGAAGAAATGATCACTAGCTTAGAGCTCTGGAAACTTCTCATCTTCCCTATATTGTGAAACCCACAAAGACTTGACCTAAAAGCAACATTAAGTGGGTAACCTAACAGGCTCTTGATAAGGAAATTAGGGATGTAAAATGTAGTTCTTATCACCTATCCCAGCAGAGGCCAAGAGTAGAGATATGAATGAGCCAACAGCTATCCTGCTGGTTTGTAATAAAGGGATGAAGAAGACGAGGTGAAAGAGAGATAAGCCATTATAATTGTATTCCAGAGAACAGGTTATTAGAGCTATTTGGCTCCAACTTGCAGTAAGCAATTTTTTATAAATGAAGAGAGTCACCTAGGAAATTATTCAAAAGTCATCAGGGCTGCACACAAGTCTAACCAAACAGGCTGTTTGCTATTCCTTTCAGAGGAATCCAGCATAGAGAGATACAGGGGTGCAAGCAGGCAGAGCTGTTGAGATAGCATCACCATTATCAGGGCCCAGAGGTCAAATCATCAACCCCAAGGCTTCTTATAGGGTTTCAAGGTCTAATGGCATCTGCCCTACTAAGATGAACCTGCTTGCGACTTGATCTTCCCTCTTTCATATCCTTCCCTTCTCATAAGAAGATGTCAAAATATCCTAGCCCTGCCCATCATTACCTTTTGGTAGCATGTCTGTCTGCACAGGCTTACAGTGTGGAGCACTCTAGTCTTAATCTTAGTCCAAAGTCCTTAGTCAGATATTATTGAGGATGGATCATCCCTTCATAATTGGCATCCTGTAAAACCATGAAGTAAAACAAGATGTTATTTAAGATATTATTTTTAATTACACACACATATATATCTCTATCTCTTATCTATCTATCTATCTATCTATCTATCTATCTATCTATCTATCTAGAGAAAGACAGAGAGAGAGAGGGAGAGAAGGAGAGAGAACTTACACATGAGTGTAGTGCCTCTAGAAGGCATCATGTGGCTGGAGCTACAGGCAATGGTGAACTGCCTGAGGTGGGTATTGGGAACAAACTCTGGTCCTTTGCAAGAGAAATAAAAGCCCTTAACCATGAAGACACTGTCTTCAGCCTTGAGACAATATATTTATGTCACCCACACCTGCTTTAGATAATATTTAGAAAAGAATTTAAACATTAGACTTGAAAATTTATTAGCGATGGCTTGTCACTGCTGGGATCAAGCAGACATATGTTACAAGTGGGGAGAGGAAAAATGCTGTGAACTCAATACATTCTCTCAAATCCTAGGTACCACCCTGGATACCTGGGAAAGACGATGCTGGGGAACAATTATATTTAGATGAGGTCAAGGGTGAAGCTCTTAGGATGGTTATTTATGCACAAAAGATGGGAGATCATAGCTCCCCCTTCTTTCTCTGCTTCCTTTCCTCCCTTCCCCCTCCCCATCTCTTTTTCTTGAGAGAACACAGTGGGAAGGTAGCTGTCTGGGAGCTAAAAGAAAAAGTCCTCTACAGAACTTGGTCATACATATTGAGGCTTAAACATCCTTATCTGAGGTAATGAAAGAAATACCCTTCTGTTTCCCACTTAGTGTTGGCTATGCTGTTGGATAATCTAGCTCTTCAGCTGTGTAATATATGTTCCTCTTTTCCTTGGCAACACCATCCCAATTCCTTAGTAATTCTACCCCCTTCTAACTATGCTCTTCAAGAAAGTTGCTATGAGAAGTGGATTAATATCCATGGACAGCCCCGCCCCTTTACTGAGGAAAAATAGAAGACTAGAAGATGGGACGGAGAGGGAGGGGCTGCGAGAAGAGGAAGGAGAACTTGTGATCTGGATGAAAAATAAATAAATAAACTGATTAATTTATGTTTAAAAGTAAGTACATCCCCCCACACACACTATGAGAGAGAGAGAGAGAGAGAGAGAGAGAGAGAGAGAGAGAGAGAGAGAGGTTAGCATGACTCTAAATAAAAACAGGTTCCAAGACACAGGCCTAAAATATTTGCTATATTTTCAAACCCAGATATATTATGGGTGTAGGGTGGGATACATAGTCTTTGTTAATTCAAAGTCTCTGTTAAGCCAAATGAGATTTTTTTCCTTCAGAGTCTAATATTTGAGTTCTACTTTGCTGAATGTGCATGAGACAGCATTATGAGATTTGCTGTCTTAACTCTTCCCAGAAGAATGCTAGCTACTGAGGACTGGACATTTTAATCACGAAGCATCTGCAATGTGAACAAGATAGCCATCTTGGGACCATGAAGTAGACATATAGAAAAGAGTTAACACCATGGAAGCAGAGTCAAGAAATGGAGAGAAAATGGAAATGTTTTCATTTGTTTTTAATCAGGTCCAGCCTTACATCACCTCACCTCACCTGTGAACCACAGCCAGGCTGGTTTCAAATGTTGTGTTTGTTTTAATAAGTTTAATAGCGATTTTCTGTTATTTGAATCCAAAATCAGTCTTGGAATAGGGGGCAAATTATCCATTCGCGGTGACCCTGCCCACCCTTGCAGGGTTTGTCCCTGTCCCTCAAGTTGCCAATGTCTCCAGCTATCACCCTCATGGGAATAGTCCTCAGCTCAGTCAGTATGTGTATAGAGATGGAAGTGACCACTACACAGCCAGGATCACAGGTAGTAGTACCCTTAATAGCAACTTCCTGACGTTCTCCTCAGGTGTCTAGGGTTTTTTTAAAGCCCTTTTGGTTTAAATTGGGAGTTGCCATGGCTTATAGAGGCGCATAAAAGTCCCTCTTCTACCGTCAGCCTGCATGCTGACACTTCAAATTCAATCACTGCCTTGGTTTTGTGTCAGAGGAGACTGATTCTACATTTTTTGAAGCCAGAGGTTTCTGAAGTAGAGTTCTTTTCTGTCTGAATGCTGACATGCCAGTGGACATAAATGCTTCCTTTTACTTTCCCCTTCCTTTGGACAGTGTTACAGTGAACACTTAGCATTCTGGCTTTCATTGATAGTTGAGGAAGCCAGCATTATAGAAAATACCTTAGACACTACACTACTAAGGCTTACTATGTTCCCTGTGTGCTTTCTGGGTCTGACTTACCTCATTCAGGATGATATTTTCTAATTCCATCTATTTGCCTGAAAATTTCATGAAGTCATTGTTTTTAATAGCTGAGTAGTATTCCATTGTGTAAATGTACAACATTTTCTTTATGTATTCTTTGGTTGAGGGACATCTAGGCTGTTTCTAGTTTCTGGCTATTATGAATAAAGCTGCTATGAATACAGTTGACCAAGTGTCCTTCTGGTATGACAGAGCATCTTTTTATATGCACAGGAGGGGTACAGCTGGGTCTTAAAGTAGAACTATTCCTAGTTTTCCGAGAAACCACCAGATTGAGTTCCAAAGTGGTTGTACAAGTTCCCACTCCCGCCAGCAATGGAGGAGTGTTCCCCTTTCTCCACATCCTCACCAGCATGTGCTGTCCCTTGAGTTTATCTTAGCCATTCTGATGGGTATAAGATGAAATCTCAGAATCCCTTTGATTTGCTTTTCCCAGATGACTAAGGATGTTGAATATTTCTTTAAGGGCTTCTCATCCATTCATGAATCCTCTGTTGAGAATTTTGTTTAGTTCTGTACCCTGTTTTTCAGTTGGGTCATTTGGTTTGTTGGTATTTAATTTTTGAGTTCTTTAGTTCTTTATATATTTTGGATATATAAAGAACCCTCTGTCAGGTGTTGTCTTTTAGCATTCTATACCCTGCTCTTCTGTCCTATTGATAGTATTCTTTGCCTTGCAGAAGCTCTTCTGTTTCATGAGATCACATTTATTAATTGTTGATCTTAGTGCCTGAGCTATCGATGCGCTATTCAGGAAGTTGTCTCCTGTGCCTATGTGTTCAAGGCTGTTCCCCACTTGCACTTCTATCAGACTTATGACATCCAGTTGTACTCTCTCACAAGTGGATATTAGCCAAAAAGTACAGGATAACTGAGCTACAATCCACAGACCCAAAGAAGCTAAGTAACAAAGAAGATCTAAGGGAGGGTGCTGAATCTTACTAAGAAGGGGAAATAAAATAGATATCAGAGGTAAATGGATGGAGGGAACTGGGTTGGACAGGAGGTGGACAAGGGAACAGAAGGGATCAGGTGTGGGGAGGACAGAAGAAGAGAGAACTGGGAGAGAAAACTGCGGTTCGGAGTGGGGCATCTCTAGGATGAACTAGAAACCTAGGACAAGGACAACTCCCAGGAACCTATGAGAGGGACACTAGCTAAGACTCCTAACAATAGGAGATATAAAACCAGAAACAGCCACCTTCTGTAACCAAGCTAGCCTTCCAATGAAGGGATGGGACAACAACCCACCACAAAATCTTTGACCTACAATTTGTCCTGCCTATAAGATATGCAGGAATAAAGATGGAACAGAAATTAAGTAAATTGCCAACCAATTACTGCCTCAACTTAAGACCCATCTCATGAGGGATATCTCACTCCTGACACTATTAATGGTATCCTCCTATACTTGCAGATAGGAACCCAGTATAAGTGTACTCTGAGAGGCTTCACCCAGCAGCTAATAGAATCAGATATAGAAACCCACAGCCAAACATTAGGTGGAGCTCGAGGAATCTTGTGGAAGACAGGGATCAAGGACACTACAAGAAAACCTACATATGCAACTAACCTGGGTCCCTAGTGGCTCACAGACACCGAACCACCAACCAGAGAGCATGCATGGCAAAGATCTAGGTCCCCTAGATTTGTTACATATGTAACAAATGCACAGCTTGGTCTTCATGTGGGACCTCTAATTCCTGGAGCGGGAACAGCCTCTGAATTTGGTGCCTGGCTTTGGATCCCTTACCCTTAATTGGGCTGTCTTGTCTAGGTTCAATAGAAGCACCTAGTCTTACTGCAACTTCATAGGCCAAGGTGGATTGATTTCCATGGGTAGCGTCTCGTTCTCTGAGAAGAAAGGGAGGGAGGATGAGGGGAGGTAAGGTGAGAGAAAGGAGAGGAGAGAGGGGAAAGCTCTGATCGAGATGCAAAACAAACAAACAGACAGACAGTCGATATATTATATGTCTCCATGACAATTTGATGTATTAACTAACTGCCTCACATTACATACCTCCTTTACAAACACTCAGCAAATCCTAAAACATAGCCTTTTGGTTTACAAGCTTTTATATCTCGTGGAAGTAATCTGTCACATGGGGTTAGAATATTTTATTTCCTCCTCTGTGAATTGTATTCAGGCTGCTGGCCACTATAAATATAAACATATCTTTTCTTATATGTTTATATTTATAGACTGATTTTATAGGACAGTACGGTTATTTGTTATTTTAAAAAGACATCCTGAAAAACTTAATAGGAAACTGAGGAATAGTCATGGTTTAAAGCCAATGCTTATTCCATATCTCATTTCTGATCATGCCAGTCCCTTAAAGGTGCCTTTAGCTTCTCCTTTCCCATCTTTTCTCACTTAACTTATTTATTCAAGTTCATGGTATATATTCAGTTTTGTAAACTTCTATAGACCTTTCTTATACTGTACAGAATGTGATGGCAAAGAAATTCTTCCTAATTTTTAACAGACATTGCCTTTTATTTTATTTAATTTGTAAAACTTATGAGACATGGGAAGTAAGCCTCATGAAAAATCCCCAAAGTCCTGCAGAAGTTAATGGCTCCTATGATTCCCATCTGATAAGTGCAGTCTCCTTCTCTGTACTAGACTGTGTTAGATGCTTAATCAATTTCAAGCAAATAAAAAAGAGATCAACAGAGATAACATTTAACATCCGAGGTTTTGAACTGGGTCATACAGCCCTTGCCAATTTTATAAACCTGTTAACAACTGCATTTGAATTTAGGGGGAAAGAGAGGAATTTCTGGATCATTTTGAGATAACTTTAATGTCTTCCAAATTAGGTTCATGAAATCTTAAGAAAAAGATCTCACGGCTGAGCTAAGATTGGATACTTTGGCAACCAGTAACTAAGTTGCCTAGGTCTTTACCCTGGTGCCCACCAATTGCTGTCCCAATGACTTTCTCAAGGAGCTCGTTCTAGGTTTCTTCAAATTGCTCTAAGCTAGTCTGAGCACTGCAGTTTAAATATACTTCAATAAACACCTATGCAGTTCTAACAGTGTGAAGTTCTGGGCTAAGCAAGACTCTTGGTTATACTTTTGATTTCCCATTGAAGTGTTTCCTTTGACTCTGGCTCCTTTCTTTTCCACCATAATCTCCATTCTCTACAGATAGCATCTGTTCTCTATGCTTAGTTTCAATTATTTTTTTTTGCTATAGCATACATCAAAGTGTAAGTTTCTGTATTTTTCCTTTCAGTATCTTGTTTAACCCCTCTTTCTTTGAATTCTCTTCCCTCTCCCCTCTTAGTTTCCATACTGTAAGTTATCCCTTTTCTTATGTCTACTTTGGAAATGGGGAAAAAATGTCTTGGTAATCATTAATTGATTATATCAAATTGAACTTGATGCAACATGAAAGTAGAATGCAATTGGCTCTGGAAGTTCAGGTAGCCTTGAATTCTTCAAGGTGGGGGGGGGGAGAGAGAGAAAGAGAGAGAGAGAGAATGAATGACTGTCTGGAATCCCAAATGAGAGAACATAGGAAGTACAACTAGGCATTATTGGGTTTATTGTTCACATAAAAGTGGATATTAACAATTCAAGCATGAATCACAGGCAGAGGTCAAACTCAGACCAAAACATCCACGCTGTACCTTGGCAACATGCTGACAAGAATGCAGTAGCTGTAAAAATTACATAAGGCCAAAGTCAGCTGCTAGGTGTGCTTGTTATTCCATAGCATTTGCACCCAGAAATATAAATTCTACTGGATTTACCTTGTAAGAACAGCTCCCACACAGATATTAACATTTGATTCTGATGGGAAATACACATGTCACAGACATTTCACAAAGCTTTACACTGTTCTGATTGTATAACTGCTTAGAATTGATTTCTACTGGTAACGTCAAACTATTCAAATGTGAAATATGATTTACTGAAAGTGATGTTATTGTAGAAGGTAAGAATGTTACAGTGGGTGTACTGATGTGAATGTCAATGGAAAATACACATGTACTCTGTTATCTATCACTCCTTCTAAATTAACTAAAATCATCAAACTAAATAGCATTAATTTTATATACTTTCAGTAAGACCATATTGTAGTGGGGTCCAAATACTCTCACTAAAATGGCTCAGAACAATATTCTACACCTTCTTACTACTCAACATTTGGTATACAGTGGTTTTTAAAGCTGAGTTTTGAATTTAATACGGTTTCTATTAATCTACAGGGAAACAAATTTATTTCTGTTTATTAAATCTGTTTCTTAAACTGTACACTAACACAAATGTTCAGAAAAGTTGTTGGCAAGAGATAGGATTTGTCTAACTTGTAAGATTACTTAAATTTAACAATCCTTTTTGGATTTTATTCTATGAAATAGCCAATTATATGGTCAGGAAGCTCCCAGAAACTTCCAAAACAACATAGGCTATTGCCAGTTCTTTTGGACGGCTTCCAGAAATTGAAAGTAAAAGCCTATTGCTGAAGATGCCACACACTTCGGAGAGCAAGCATAAAAGAATTGAGCTGGAACACTTCCCTGTGGGCTGGCTCTGATTACTGGAAGGAGCTATGCAAACTGTTGAAGGAGAAAGGCAAGCAGTGGCTCCATCCAGACGCCATGTGTATTAAGCACAAGAGTGACAAGAATGACAAGATACCTCTATCAATGCAATAGTGCCGCTTATGCGCTGAGGGGCAGCCAGCTGCTAATTACACTTCAGGCTCCTTTGCAGGAGGAAGTTTATGGCTGATCCTGTCAATCTAGAGCACTCCTGGTGGCTGCTAAGTCCAAGGACCCGGGCATAATGTCTAATATTGCCCCTTTCCTCAACCAGTGTTATTTCTCAATGAGTTCTAAATAGCCATCCTTATACACTTAGACAAGTGTAGCTCTCACATCCTAGCAAAGAAGCTTTATTTTGCAGCAGAGAGCCTTACAGAAAGCTGCAACTGGAGAGACAACTAAATTCCTAGAACAAGTAACTGAAATGCCCAGCCTTAGAGGATATAACTCTAATGTAATCCCTACACCTAAATCTTGGGCAGCATAGCAGAAAGGGGGAGCAAAAGAACAGTATGTGCCAGAGGACCAGGAAGCTGGTAGTGAGAGGACCAGGAAGCCGGTAGTGAGAATGTGAGAAATGATAAGGACCCTACGTCCTGTATCCTTAATGATATGGTGGCCTATAAAATTCCTGAAACACCAACTGATATGCCTCTGTAGATGCAGGAAATCTCACAAGGCCTCACCCCTCGATATGTAACCACAGGCAATTAATAGCTGCAGAGAGAGAGAAAATTAGTCTTCTCCAGGGACAAGTCCCCTGACAGGCCCAATCCTCAGTGGATAGTCCTAAACACATACACATACAAGAAAGTTAAATGATAACTCGGCAGGATACGGTTATAAGTGAATTTCTAGGTATTGATGACATATGCATGCAACAATAACAATTAAAGAATAAGAGGGCATGAATTTGAGAAAGGATAGGGAGACAGTTCCAGGGAAGAAAGGGAGGGAGAAATGTAAATATAGTATTCACAAATGAAGTTCTCAATAAATAAATAAGATTACTTGAATCCAATAAAAAATATTGAGAAAAAAGATGAGGGAATAAGTTGATCTACAGGCTATAGATTAAAACAGTTACTGGAAAAGCAAATAAACAGTGAACAATAAAACACAAGTCCAACAACAGGGATCAAGAAGCTGTGACTATATTTGTAATAGAGAATATTAAATACTACGTAACCACTGAATGTGGTGATTAGGGCTATACTTACTGACACAAAATCCATGGAGTATAATATATATTGCTATAGTAATACATTAGTGATTAATATGTAATATATTAGGTTTAAAAGAATAGACTGATGCCAGCGAAACTAAACGAAGCAGCACTCTGGGCTT
The DNA here is from genome assembly GCF_011762505.2 of Arvicanthis niloticus. Lineage (NCBI taxonomy): Eukaryota > Metazoa > Chordata > Mammalia > Rodentia > Muridae > Arvicanthis > Arvicanthis niloticus. The sequence goes on along the minus strand of NC_047670.1, from coordinate 20,441,097 downwards.
CTCCCAGCCTTTGAGGAGTTTGTTTTATGGCACTTGCCTTACAGCCAGACAGTATTAACCAGTTTTGTAAATATGATATATGTGTTTCTATGAAGTTAGAAAATGCGATATATTATATAAAGCATTATGGAAAACATGTTTATCCTTAATTTTATGTACTGGATTACTTTTTAGTGTTTTATGTAATTCACAAAGTCATTTTATATCTAAGTTTAAAAGTGCAGAGACCTAATAGCCAGCAAAAATATGAAATATCAGTGGAAAGAAAAGCAGAGATTTCAGATCCCACAGGTAATAAGCCATTTGTAAAAGACTCAGATATATATTCTTTATGAAAGTATGGCCGATGCTAGACTGCAATGACAGAAAGATAAAGAAATATCCAGAAAGATAATTGTTGTTAACAGCTGTCAGCATCTTCCTACTAAGGCAACTCAAAAGGAGAAAAAAAGAAAATAAAAATTGTTTTCAGCCTTATCGGCTGTTATATCGTGTATCTTTCTAGAATATTCTCAATAATCATTCTCTGTCCTGTAGACAGCAGAGGCCAAAAGATGGTCATAGAAAAAGCACTTATGAGCTATCTGAAATGGTGCAACATTAGAAAGAGAATATGACTTGTTGACAAGATGAGCAGTGACGGCATCTGTAGCTGGTAGTTTTGAAATATCTTGGTTGATCATGACCACAAGAGGAAGGTGTTCCCTAGTTTTCACACATGAAGAAGCTCAGAAAAGAGTTCATTGTTCATGTCCACCCAGCAAGAAAGTAAAGAAACAACCTATAAAGTCACATCCGGGGCTGGAATCTGTCTTCATTACATGGTTGACAGAACAGAAGCAAACAAGATATAATAAAAACCAATGACCTAAAATGTCATAAAATTTTAGATTTGAAAAGGATCCCATGATATGCCTCACTTTCTTCACTCTGTGGGAGCACAGAGACTCTGAGAGGCTAAGAAACCTGTCCAGACTCATAATGACACAGCACTGGAGAGACACAATCAGAAAATATCATAACTTGAATTATGAAACTATGATCACACTTTATGGCTACAATTGGTCAGTGCCAGTCAGAAAATTAGTCAGTGATGGAATGTGATGAACACATATAGTTTCAAATAAGAAATCTCATTTGCATTCCCAAGGCAGACATTCAATCTTTATCGTGAAGCTAGAATGAAGAGCTACAGAAAATTATTTTTGAAGAAATTAGTTTGCATTACCTTTCTTTAGTTTCCATTATCTTTATCAATTATTCATGAATGTTTTGTGATCTGAAGGGGAACATCAATGATTTGGTTTCCAAATTATGTATTTACCATTTTGACATACCACTGTAAGTTCCCGACGAGTTCATATTAATAGTATTTGTATTTGGTATTACAATAAATTTTCATAAGCCAAATTAAGACAGAAAGTTCCTTTAATTTTTAAAGATACATTTATTTAATTTTCTGTATTTGGGTGTCTTACTTGTAAGTATGTACATGTATCGTGTGTGTGCCTGGTGCTTCTGGAGTTTAGAAGATGCTATCAGATTCCCTAGAACTGAAGATATGGATGGTCAATCACTGTGGATGCTGAGAACTGAACCCAGATCCTCAGCCATCTCAGTAAGTGCTCTTAACCCCTAGCCATCTCTCCAGCTTCAAGTAACTCATTTTAAGAAAGCTTTGAACTCACTTCTCCCCTTAGAGAAGCACAAAGTAAAAGTCACGACATTAAACGGAGTCTTCTTTTGGAGTCTTCTTTTGGAGGTAGGATGTGCATTAAGCAAGTGTTACTGCTGAAGTTATAGAGCATCTGGCAAAGCAGTTAAGAAACTTTTTAAAGCTCTCAGAACTTACCTGAAGTGTTTGGTTTAACTTCCTTTAATATAAATGAATTCAATACCCCGCAAATGTTTATTTGCATCCCAAGCATATGGAGAGATCAACTCCTTGCCTGTCTCTTCTTGTACCCAATGAGATACAAGAATGAGAAATCACTGCTATCCCATGAGGTGAAATAATAAGTTCTTAAGCTTGCAGTGTATGGGGTATATATGAGAAAAGTTCAAGCATTATGGTTTGATCAGAGTTGATATCTATTGGTTACGGACCCTGGTGAGTCTCCAGTGACCTCCACACAATCTGGAGTCAATAATGGACAACACAATGTTTAGGAGATGAAAGTATAAGGGCTTTCAAATACTTCTTAGAATGTGGGACCTGAAACCGTGCAAGTTGGGGAGCTGGTCCAGAGCAAGAGTAAGGCGGAGACATGTCCAAACACAAAATCTCATCCTGAGACTGGAAGGAATAGAATTGCTTCCTTCCTGTTCTGGGTCTGCATGTTCTGGTCCACATAGCCTTATGACTTCCCACTTCTGCCACCCTTGAGGTGGTCACATACCCTGGTGTCCAGACTACAGGCTAAATTTCTTCTTTCCTTATAATATCATGTCCAACAAGCACATGGAATTCCTCTCTATGCAAAGGAAGCATTCCCAGCATGGTGGCACCAATAATGTACACTCAAGTCCTAAAACCGCTACCCATTCCCCAAAGTCTACATAGCCCTCGTTACCCCCATTAAAAAGAGCTGTTTCACTAAGACCATCTCCAGTGAGGGCTTGTTCTCCTGCATCCTTGAAGACTGAGATCCTGTCTAAGCTTCATTCCTTCCAGTCAGCCTGTTACTCAACTATGCCTGGATATCCCAATGGGAAAAGCAGACCCAGCAAGCAATAGAATGCCTGCCACTGTCAGATCAGAAGCCACTTCCTGGCTGAAGTTTTGCACAGATGCTATCAAGGGAAAGTGAGGTGGGTGTGTCCATGCTGTCAGGATAGACTGAAGAAAGGAGTAGGATTTTGTGAGGAACATTGAAGCAAAGCCCTAAGCACTGTATGGGGCAGAAACCAGACACTTAAACTTGGCTATCATACAACTCAGTGCCACCTCAAGCTGGACCTCCTTAGCTAAGTAAAATGTATGTAGTTAGTGGTTTTCTGACTTCGATACAGATAAGAATTATGTATTTAAATATAGACTTTAACTAATTCTTTGGGGGGTTTTCTTCTGCCCTCTTTGTACCCAAATAACTGCAGGGCATTTCTCTGCCTGCTCCAGCCTGTTCTAGCTCCTGAATAACTGACACCAAGACCTATTAAGTTTTTTAACCAGCTACAAGCCTAGGCTAGGTAGGTCCTGGGCCATTCTAACCCTCTAAGGCTATCGACTTTCCAATCATAGGTCCTTTACCTTCAATCTGAGTCTTGCCTTGGCTCTCTCTGGTCTATGTGTGTCCTCATGTCTGCTCTCTCATGGTCACCTCATGGCGAATTCTCTTGGTCTCTCACGTGTTCCTCCTCTTACTTCTTGTTCCTCTCTGGTCTCTCTGGGATGCCTCCAGCTGGAATAGGAAGTTCCACCCTATTTGCTTCTGCCCAGCTAGTTGGCTGACCAGCTTCTTATTGACCAATCAGAAGGTGATGGAGAAGAATGATTACCAAACACTGAGACAGGTGATGCTTCATTCCAAGTAACAATATCAATGTCCTGTACTCAACTCTTTTCTAGTATAGAAATCAGCATTTGAACAATGTAAAGATAATCTTTACACAGCACACAAAACCATCACTCCAACAATAGACTCCTGGCCTCCACCCTAGAGATTCTGTTTTCCTCTTTATTGATTATAGTTTTATGCTTCTCAGTGATTTTAACCCTTTGAAGTAAAACACAAGGCCTTACCATAGCATTAGGGAAATGTCTAGCTCTTATTCAGTGTGCCATCTATGGAGCAGATATTTCATTAAACAGCAAATCAACTGATATCTTGATCTGGAATTCCCAGCCTCCATACTGTAACAATTTGCGTTTTTATAAAGTACTCATCATTTTGTGACAGCAACCTAGAAGACCCAGTAAAGACTGATACAAAGAAATAGCTGCTTCAGCAAATACCCACCCACCCCACCCCCCAATGTAGAAATAGTTTTGTGTTGGGTAAAGAGTGGAAGAAACTGGAAACATTATAGTGAGAAGGCCCAAAGGGAGATTACGGTGAAGGTTTAGAAGAGGCTGGGCAGAAAGACTTAGTCTTTTAGAAGTTATCTGAGTGGCTGTGCTCAGAACATTGGCAGAATGTAGATGTTGTGGTCTATTCTTTAGGGTGTCTCAAGTGGAAATAAGGATTGTTGGAAACTGGACCACAAGCCACCCACTTATAAAACAGTAGAGAGCCTGAATGAACGGTGTTCTTGCCCAGTGGTTTCATGGATGATAAACTATTTGAACAGAAATCTAGAATACTTAACCAAATACTCAAACAAAGCATCAATGTTATGTCATGTCATCTCTCGACAGTTTATGTTCCAATGCAAGAAGACTGAAGTTCTCTTTATAATGAAAAGGCAGCGGACATAAAAGTTGAGAAAATCCAAAACAAAACTCATTCTTTTGGATGGACCCTCTTGAGAAAACTGATAAACAGGACGGAGCCTGGCTGAGAGCCAGTGAATGACCCTGGATGAAGAACCTAAGTGGCCAACATAAAGAATTGAGAGCCTAATCCATGTTCTTTTAAGCTAGTTACTTTTGAGTGGGTTTGTAATCCAATAATAGCTTTCTAATGCAAAAATCTATGTATGTTACCAGAGTAGCCTCTTCAAGAATGGATTGGAAATCACTTGTAACATAGCTGTGTGCATATGAACAGCAATAATTGGATTCAGTGGGTTAAAAATAAAATTAATAAGTAAAGATATGACGTTCAGAGGGGTATATGACGTATTTGGAGAATGATGTCTTGGGGCGAGTGGTTGTAGATACGATCAAGATACATTATACAAACATATGACATTTTAAAATAACAAATAAAATATTATTTTAAAATTATATGTAAATATTCACAAAACTTTGAGTGCAGTTTTATGAAGTGATTGGCATCTCCACTGCCCACAGAAGGAACATGGAGTACACAAAGGTGAGATGACTTCTTTTACATACAACAGAAAAAACAAACAAACAAACAAACCAGAATTCAAAGCCAGGTAGATCTGATGGCAAACCATTGTGAATAAAACTCGGAGTGTTCACACAAGCCTAGGTGGGAAGGCAGGAGGTTCAGCCCTCTCCTCACATATGTAGGGAATTTGAGACCAGCCGGAGCTACATGAAACCTTTTCTAAAACCAAACCCCAAACAAAGCAAACCAAGACAATAGAATAAATAAGTAAGTACATACATACAAGTGAATAAAAAATAAATGTCATTAAGGTTAATAATAACTGTAGTAACAGTCGATATGGTGATTTGCTGATATTTTCATTCCAATTTATGAGTTAAGTATCTTAAAATCATTCCTTAGTGGTTTTCTTCTTTATATGCCAAACCGCTACCGCTCTACAGGAAAGGAAAATTTTCCAGGCTGTTTGTGCCTCAAGATTTACTTAACTCATATCCATCAATATTAGCTAGACCAATGATGAGTGTCAGTATATATTACCATTATTTCCAATTAAAATATTTCTTCATTATTAATATATGTAATATATAATATATTACTATATTTTCTTCTATATTAATATAGAATACTATTAGTATATATAGCTATGCCTCTCAAAAACAGGACAAAAATTCTATGTCAGAATAGATGGTTTTGACAGCAACATGAGTAGAATCTGACCACTAGTTGGGGTAACAGCTTTCACCTGTGACCCTAAAAACTTATTCTAGCTGCAGGCTAGAATAAGTTTGGTTGGCTGTGGATGGAGAGTAAATGCTGAGTGTCAAGGTTTATTTTGGTGCCAAAGGGACTATATGATACACTCACTCATCAAGTAGAATCTAGGGAAACGTTCGCTCGCTTCCTCTTGGGCGTTGCTTTGCAACAAAGTTGTTCTCCAAAAGGAGGCAGAAATCCAGAGAATGCTTTCTGTTAATTCTTTGATGTGGCCCAGATAAGCATGTCCAGAAGGTGCTGCTAGTTTCAATCTGCTTTCCATTACTGCTTTCCTTTAGCAGAAGCTTAAGTAATATCCATAGTGGACAACAGAACCCTTAATTCTGTGGTTTATATAGTTAGAATCTCATTTTAAATAAGTGTTAACAATCACATTCTTGCAAGGGATTACTTGCAATGCTTCAGCTACCCTAATAAGGACAAAAAGTAACTGAATTGGCTTTGACTATTACAAAGAAGAAAGGTTCCTTTAAATTCCATTGATCTGTTTTCCAGGTAATGGGTCATGACTCCATTATTAGAAAAAGTAGGAAATTTTAATTAATTGGAAAGGCTCGATATAGAAAATGTCTCATTAACTACAATTAGAGGAAACACTGAGGGGATGAAGGGGATTTGAGTTTGTGCATTACATGTGAAGAGAAGAGGGAGGCTTACAATTGCATAAGAATTCACAAGTACAAAAAACTGCAGGTGGTATTTGCTCAGACTGCTTAAATATTTTCAAGGTTACAAAATTAATGAGGGAAGGGAAATCACTCAGTCTCTGTTGATGAGAACAAGATTTGGCCTGGAGCTACGGAAGGAAAGATCAGCCTAGCTGTTAGGAAACAGTGAGCTAGAAAGAACACTCACTGGTGAGATGGAGACAGAAAAGGAGTGTGCAGTAGCATCAGCCGAGCCCTTACATAAGCAGGCTGGGCAGGTTATGTAAAAGGAAAACTTGCCTTTCCATGGTTATCTTGCATAATCACAGGCTTCTTTGGAGTGTGTCTTCATTTCCTGTTGTATCTTTTGTGTTTTAAAGGACATAGCAGGGACAGTTATGGTCAGCTTCCTTTATGATCTCCTTTAATGATAACAACTTATAAATTAGGTCCACCCATTATCTTACTTTACAGAAGAAGTACTGTAGCCATGATATTTTAAATATTTTTCACAGACCACAGTTAACACAGGCAGAGGCAGAGTCCAAACACATGCTCATCCTGCACTGTGTAGTTTCTCACCTCTGAAGATTTGTTTTTATTTTATGTGTATGGGTGTTTTGTCTGCATGTATGTCTGTATACCATATATGCAGTGCCCAAGGAGGCCAGAAGAGGGCATAAGATTCACTGGTGTTATGGACAGTAGTTAGCCAACAGGTAAGTGCTGGGAATTGAAACCTCGTCCTCTGGGAAAGTAGCCAGTGGTTTTAACCCCTGGGTCATCTCTTCAGTAGGTGAGAAGCCTTAAATAGAAAGCATTTTTCCCTCACTGTTGTCAGGAATTATTCATTTCTATTCTGAAATTATCTAAACAATTTTTTAAAATAAAAGTACAATGTAAAACTAGCTGGTGATTCTTTCTTCGTACTGAGCAACCTTCCCAATTATACCTTCTCCGTTCTTCTCTTCTTTTACAGTATCTACAGTTATTTCACACTGACCATGCTAGTCTGTGGCAAGTCCTAACCAAGGATCACGCTTAACGCTTTGTTTTGTAGAGTGCTCATGTGATGGCTTGCATATACTTGGCACAGGAAGTGGCACTATTAGGAGGTGTGGCCTTGTTGGAATAGGTGTGTTACTGTGGGGAGTGTGGGCTTTCAGACCATCATCCTAGCTGCCTGGGGGCCAGTCTTCTCCTAGCTGCCTTTAGAACAAGAGGTGGGACTCTCAGCTCCTCCTGCATCATGCCTGCCTGGATGCTGCCATGCTCCCACCTTTATGATAATGGATTAAACCTCTGAACTCGTAAGCCAGCCCCAATTAAATGTTGTTCTTTAAAAGACTTGCCACGGTCCTGGTATCTCTTCACAGAGGTAAAACCCTAAATATGACAGCTCACATATTGCTGGTCCCTGTCCTTAGAGATCTTCTGCCATATCAGTTGACAGTCTTCTTATTATGATCTTTAAATGAATTAAGACAACTTCCATGGCTCTGTTTTCCTCCTTTGTTAGACTACAGTTGGAAAAAGCCAATTTCCAAATGGACATAGCACATTAGCTTTAGAGACAGAAACTCAGCTGATAATCAACAAATGGGCAACCCTGTATTTTTTATTCTATGGATTTCTCAACTTTATCAGTAGTTTCACAGGCAATCCATACTAATGGAGAAGCATGTTTCAAACTACTAATTTTACCTCCTTCCTCAAAGATAGTTCCCATCCCTGTTTCCAGCATTAGAAGCAGTTGACATCTACTGAAGTCTCAACAACAGAGAAAAATATTTTCAGTTCAGTTGAGCTAACAATCCAGTCTTAGGAGTGATTTGTGGCTAGACTCTTTTCAGTTTTAGCCTTTGAAGATACACAAACACACACACATACAAAATATCAAAGGGAGATGTTTATCAATAAATAGATCTTTCCAATAAGCTAAAGAATGTATATAAATTAGGCTCTAATATAATATCAGACACGGGCCTAGAGCCTGGACATTATCATCCTGTAAGCATCCAATGTCTTGTTGAGTGACACAGTGCAATGCTCAAGTATAAGTCTGTAGCATGGCATCTACACTACTAGGCTCCATTACTTCATTTCTTCCTCATGCATTACTTCATTACTGTTCCCATAGTCAGTTCTTACTTTGTGAGAAGTATTGCTTGAAAACATGAGTATGTAGTTAAGGTCATAATTGGTATTACACATATTATTAAGCAGATGTTAGGAAGTCTTCTTCGCATTGAATAGAACACTTGGAAAAGGATCACCTTACAAACCATTCGAGAAAAAATATAAAACACTGACCACAAGATGCACTAATTACAACCACCATAATTTTATGCATTATTTTATGCACAATATGAAGAAGTATATTCACACTAAATTTCATTCTATCCAACACCTCCTTATGTCAAATGTCTTCTTGGAGCAAAATACTCACTTTCTGAGGGCAGTTACTTGTTCATTCTTTTCAGAACATCAGATACCCTCTAGCAAAGTCTAATTATGGAGCCTTATGTGACAAACCGTTCTACTGGGAAGGGAAATTTTTCAGGCTGTTTGGGCCTCAGAATTTATTTAACTCACATCTATCATCATTATATAGACCAGTAATGGGTTTCAGTATATATTGTCATTATTTCCCAAGTCCTATGGATATTAAACAGTACATATTTATAAATTGTTTCTTCTAATAGAGATGCAGGCACTAATAAAATGTAGAATTGAATATATGCAAATATTTAGTTATAAATAGTTCATATAAAAAGAATCAATTTCTACACAGATGGTAAAACCAAGCTTAGACAACTTTGTGGCACAAATAAGTATTATTTTATATTTATTATCATGTTATTTGGAAAAAATGACTAGAAAAGTTATTTTATTGGATTTGGAAAATTTGTTTGTCTTTCATATAGGAAGAAAATATATTCATAGAAAATTTTCATTTCAAATGACAATACTGAGAACAAACATATTTTAATAAGGATGAAGATGCCAAGATTATCGTTTGTAAATATCTCTCATGAGATCTGTCATTGCTATAAAAAAATGACATCTTAGAGAAGTATAATTAGAGCTGTGATACTCAACAAATGCTGCAATATGATTAATTTCCAAGAGGCTTCCCTAGAAGGGGAACACTACAGAACAACTTGCTCAGGGAAGTATAACTCTTGAGAAAAACAAGGTGGAGGGCATACGACCTCTGTACACACCAAGTACAGTCAAGGGATACAGCTAAACTCTCTCCCTGAAGATCAGAAGACCATCAACCTCTGAAGATCAAGACAAGGAGCAACAGAAAGGGTTGCAGTTCAAGGAAGGAGTTGGCACTGCCTCTGCAGGGGTGTTGTCTAATGAGCTCTTAATGAAGGAGCAGGTGTAACCAGGCCAGACACCCTCAGGACTGCAAGAGCAGAGGCAGCCCAGGAGATTCATCCATAATGATGTCCACAGAAAGATGCTAATACTTGACTCCATTATTATTTGAACACTATCTCCAACCATTCTTGCACAAGAAATTTAAAAACAAACAAATAAACAAACAAACAAACAAAAGAATCTCTGTATTAACCATTCACCTTCATTACAAATCCCTTACATGCCTGCAGTTGCATGGGTAAGTCAAAAGGCAAAATAAAGGAAAACTGACAAACACCATGAAAGTCAGGTAGAAAGACTCATATCTCCCCACAGTGGAATAAAGCCAGTGGTCACAACTAATACTGAAATGGATATTAAGAGTTTTTAAGATATACTTGCAATGGAACATCAAGTTAAGACACAGTGAGCCTCTTGTGAGCCTCAGCTTACTGGAGACCCCCTGAGTGAACCACGTGGAGATGTGAATCGATGCAAAAAGCAAGAGGAATTTTAATAATCCAATGCAATGGGGTTGTCCTACACCAAAGGTGGAGTGGTGACCCCGGGCAGCCCATTTGGTCAGTTTTTTTTTTTTCATACTGTTTCAGGGGTAGACTAAAGAAACAGTGACTAGGCACAATATGATTGGCAGAACAGTGTGACTTTTATACTGATTGGTTAGGGAATGAGGTGGCAGGGACTTCCCTTGTCTGCAGGTGGTAAGGGTTAGTGTCCTGCAGAATGTGTTTAAGTGCTCTGGGCCTTCCCCACCCGCAGGTGGGTTTCCTCCCCTGTGGTCTGAGGAATCAGCCTCTCCTATCTGGCAAGTGTCCCTTGACCTTTCTAAAGTTCCTGAGCTGACCAGGAATGTTAATTAGCCTCTCTCTTGGGTAGCTCAGTTCCTGAGCTGACCTCTTCAACAGAATTCTCACTAGTATTGCAAAAGAAATAACAAGGGCTTACCACCAGCCATGCTCTGGAAACAGAAAGACAAATAAAACGGCACAAAGTTCAATACCACACCGGAATTATAGGATCACTAGACTTCTAGGACAGCTCTTCCGGGGATCATGGATCGCCAGACAGAGTAGAAAGAATGTAAAAGCTGGAAAAAGGGGTGGAGTTAAAGGTTGAAACCTATCTTGGAGAGAAACTCATTGAGACATAGGATATTTGTGGGAAATAAAGCAACAGGATGCTCTAAAGAGAGATTAAAAACAGCCCATTCTGCAGAGAAAATCTGTAAGACAGAGAATAAACAACTCACATAACTTCAGGAAGTCCCTAAAACTGACAATATTCACTAGGCTACACAGACACACACACACACACACACACACACACACACACACACACACACGAATCATACTTAGACAAGCTGAAATGCCTAAAAGAGGCTTGACCAGCAGAAGAAGAAAAACCAGTCAAACAGCCTAGAAGAGATTAACACAAGCCAACTAGTCTGAAAGAACCAGACTAAGATGCCTAGGGGAAGAACCATGAGACTAAGCCACCAGGAAAGGAGACTTTCTACTTAGTAAGCTGCCTCTAGGTTGTGCAGTATACTTCAGGTTTCCAGTTTGGTGACCTGTCACCAAAGCTGGTGTGGGCTTTGGTCATTCAGGTGTCCTTGAGTCATCTTGTAAATAACCCCTCATCCATATTTCTGTAAGTAAAGTAGCCCCAGGAAAACCCATTGGTTCATCAAGCTGACTCACTATTTTAATCCTACTTAGGACAATAGAAACTGTGGTTTTAAGTAAATTAAAAACTTCCTATCCTGATTACTGTTAAGAGAAAACTGAAAGCAAACCCAGACTTCTGGTTACCGCTGTCTCCTGGAAAAGCTGTTTCTGAATATTCTCTCAGGAAGACGTGGACAACAAATGGTTTTTCAATACATTTCTGCTTTGTGGTTTTTCTGAAATATATCTAGATAATTAGTAGTCAAATGTATACAATGTTCTAAGTTGGGGGTAAGGCTTAATATGCAATATTTCTGAAGTCCTCATGGACTTTCAGGAGGCTTGCATATATTTAATTCATCTTTGATTTCTAAATGTTCTAAGAGTGAGACTGAGATTCACATATTTCTGCCTAAAAATAGAAAACACATCTGTCAACAAAGAACACTCATAGATATTGAGGCACAAGAACAAAATGTACTTTCTTATTCATAGACACTGAGCTACTTAGAGCAAATCCATTTAAAAAAAATACCAACTCGTTTTAATCTCAGGTACAACTCTTCTAATGGATTTCAGCCATGGACTTGGTACATAAGTAAGGTCAATGAGAGACAGTAGCTATTACTGAAGCCAGACTATGGGACTCTTAAAGATAAATGAATCTCCTCCATTTTCTGGTACAAGGATTCACTTATTATGAGTGATTCTCTTAATTATCTAGAAAATAAGAACATTATCATTGATCAAATATATTTATAAGAATTTAACTACATTAAATTCACAGGAACCTCACCTAGAAGTTCCTTTCCCATCTTTTATTAACACTGAACTTGGGTTTGGCCTCAGCATTTTAGATTGAGCTGCTTTTGCCCGAAGCCAAAATTCAAGTAATTGTCATGCTATATTGATTATGTAGATGGGCTAGGTCACTAGATGTTGTTCTTTCTCAAAAAGTAGGGATGCCACTGAGGGGTCAGCACTTGTGCTGTAATCTCTAGAGAGATAGGCTACAAAGGTATATTCCCTGGGGGTAATTAGGTGAGTGAAGACCGTTTTTTGAACAGTCTTAAATGTGTCCGGAGCACCTGCCACTCTTCCACATAGAAAGACATGGAGATAAGAGCTGGTAAAGAAGCAAGAAACAAACTTTGATCAAAGAAAAATCAGCCAACAACTTGATCTTTCCTGGACTTCTCAGACTCTGGAACTTTGATCAGTGTTTATAAGGGAACTAGTCTATGCTGTTTTATCATAACAGGCAGGGTCTCATAATAGTGATGAGATCATTTTAAAAGCAGGAAGGATGAGATACTTCAGGAAGAACTCTTGATGTCTGGAGTAGAAATTCGACTCCAAAGGTTTTAAAACATAGAACTCTAGCAATTGTGCTCACACATATTTGCTCATATCCGGTATTCCAAAGCCACAGATGTACCAGATATTTATTGTGTGTCCTGTGTATCTGTGACTGAATAAATCCCCGCAGACATGATTATTCATCAAGACACCTTGATTTGTGTCGTTTGGGAGTTTACTGTATAGGTACAAATGATTGTAATGAGAAAAGGTGTTTAATATGTTTAATGATGGTTTGCAGCTTGATTTGTGACATTAGAATTTCCTTCACTTCAAGAAGCTTTGCGTGTGTAGGATGTCCTAATTCCCGTGTCTTAGATTGACACTGCTGCTGCCCTGTTGCTGTTGTTTCCCAATGGTCATATCTTTGAGGTTTTAGGCTGTTGCGATCATGCCTGACAACAGAATAACTGCTCCATTCCATTTTAAGACATTCACAGATGTGCTGCGACTATTTTTGTACTTCGATCAATTGCAGCGAGGGGCAAGGATTCTATAATGGATGTTTAGGCAAACAAGTTTTTTTTTTTTTTTCTGCTGTTGGTTTTAGGCACATTTTCAAATACTTAACAGACTACATTACCTCTGGATTCTCAAATATTTCGAGAACTCCAAAAATTAAGTACAAATTTCTTCACCCGAATAGAAAATGACACATCAATAGTCAGTACTCACCCCACTAGTAGATCTAGCACTTGTAATAGCAACTCCCTGCAAACTATTGCACATATATACATTAGCAGATTTTCAGCAGTCTCCCAATTCATTGTTGAATGAGAGAGGTCCAGTTGTTTTAGTTTACTTTTCTATACTGTTTGTAGAGGAAATAATTGTTCATTTTACATTGATCCCTTTATGTAATATTTTATACCTCTTTCATTTATAGATTTATATTTCTCTTTCTTATCTGTTTCTATGTACTAAGAAGTTACACATATCTAGCTATAAAGCAAGAGAAGATGATTGGATAAAGAGTAATAATGTTTCTGTTTTGCCTATCTTGCAAGGCTTCTAGAACATTCTGATTTTCTGGGAGGAACAGTAGAGTGGGAATCAGGAATCGTGTTAATTCTCTGAACAGGAGTTGTGTAAGGAAGAAGTGTGATTAACTAGATCATAGCTGTTATGAGTCGGACATCAAAAAGCTTCATATGTTTGCAAAATTGGTACCCAGCTGGTGGCACTTTTCTGAAGTTTCTGGAATCTTTCAGTTGTAGAGCCTTGCTGGAAGAAATTGAGTCTCTGAAGGTGGGCAATATAAGTTTGTTAGGCTAGCCCCTTTTCCGGTCACTTCTCTGCTTCATGAAGACAGACACAATGCGATCAGCTGTTCACATTCCTGCCTGCGACCATGCTTCCCCCAGTATGACGTCATTCCTTTTTAAAATGTAATTCAAAAGAAAACCTTCTTCCCTTAAGTCACTGCTTTTCTGATACTTGCTTACAGCTACAACAAATGTAATTTATATAATAGCTGAGGACCTCCTCCAGGTAAAATACAGTGTATGCATGTATAAAATTTTCAAGGAATTAATAAAGATATTATATTTTTAAAAAACTAAAACCTAATTCGTACCATTTCGTGCATATGAGATCCCTAATACTAAAGCAGCAACATGTAGAAGAAAGTGTTGGCTAGGGTATGAAAATTTGCAATTCTGATGCATCACTACTGGCATATACAATGTATATATACAGTGGTGTATACAATGCTATAGTGAGAGAGTATGGTAGCTCTTCAAAACCTTAAGGAATCACCAAGAAAACTGAAAGTAGAAACACAGCTATTTTCTTAACTATATTACACTTATAACAGCAATCTTTACAATAGCCCACAGGAAGAAGCAGTCAAATTGTCCATCAAGAGATTAGTACAAATTCAAAATGTTGCTATAGGGCAGTGATCTTCAGTCTCTCTTTAATATAGTTCTTCAGGTTGTGGTGAATCCCAACCATAAGATTATTTTTTGTTGCTACTTTATAACTGTAATTTTGCTACTGTTATTAACTGTGATGTAAATATCTGTGGGTTCTGATATTCTTAGGTAACTCCTGTGAATGAAGTGTTCAACCCCAAAGAGGTCATGAGCCACAGGTTGCGAACCACTGCTGTGTGGGTGTAGTGTTGAAATTTAAAAGGAGGCCCTTCCAGGCTAGTGAGCTGCTCAGTGGGAAAAGACATGACCTGAGTTTGGTCCCTAAAACTCACAGGATGGGCAAGAACTGACTCTTGTAAGTCACCATCTGACCCCAACACATGCTTCAAGGGATAGACACACACACACACACACACACACACACACACACACACACATACACACACACACACACACACACACACACACACCACTAAATAAATAAATGCAATAAAATATTTTTAAAAGAAATTATTATCTCTATAGAAGTGTGCAACAAAAAAAACAGATCTACTGAATTTTTAAGGAAATATCTCATTAATGTTATATATATATAAATGGGTTGGGTTAATAACAGTTTGGATATCGTGCACTAAACAAAGTGGGTTGATAACTAAAAGTCTTCAGACAGACTAACTCCTGTGATAGATTTTAAAGTTACATTTTTTTTCATTATTCTTATCTAAAGAGGAGAACAAAAACACATTTACAGGGCTATATGTCAATCAAAAGTAATCCGACATCCTAAGATAAACAGTGTCTTTTTGCTCAGTGACGCCTCCCACTGGTAGTAGGTCCACATGTTTAATTGATTCCAACAGGAATAATTCAGATACACCTAAAGGAACATTTGAATAACTAGCATTACTCTTTAATGTTCTAAAACATACACTATTGGGACATTTTGAAATATTCTTGCCTGCTTCTCCCTTTACCAGGATGATGCTTGCTAACAGAACGCTCATGAAGGCTGTGCACACACGTGGTTGCTAGGGAACTTGCTTTCCATTTGTGTGCGGCGCAGATCTCTTCTTTCCCCCTTGGATTCGTGTTTTGTTAAGACTACCATCCTGTAAAACACTCAGAAGGAGATTTTCCTCTCTGCAATAATTAAGAAGGAGGATAAGAAGGAACGTGTAAATATTTAGAATATTAATTCTTTCAACATTGCTCAAGCCAGTACCACTGAGGCAATCTACAACAACACATCCAACTCTCCAGTGGGCTCTTTCAAGTATGGCAACGCGCATGCATCACTGAATGTATACAAAATGACCTAGAGGTTTTAGAAGCACAGACTCCATATTTTTCTAAATTCTCCTCTAAGTAAAGCTTGCCTTTAGGTCCCACCATGAAAAGGTACTCCAAAGGCCTTTGAAAGTAGACCACAGAAAACCACTGCTTTCATCTTTTAACGACAAAGGCCTGACAGGTGCAGAGAGCAGACCTTTGCAGGGTTTCCTGAAATCTGTACCACTTTTCTTCATCAGTGCCTTGGCAGCCTAGAACCCCTGCCAAGAAATCCTGTTCATCCTGGCACTTCCTGATCTTTTGAAAAGCAGCAACTGTACTCTCTACCCTCCATCAGCAGCCCTTTTTATAGCTCTGCAGGCATATAACTACTTGTCTGAAGTTTCTTCTTGCTTAAATCCTTAAAGTTACTTTTTGCCTTCTTAAGGGAGTCGTGGTCAAGGTATAATCAACTCACCATTAAGAACCCATGGGGAGACATTCACTTATTGCTGTTAAAAGCTAAATCTCAGGTCTAAAAATGACAGGAGCTGTTCATTAGACTTTAAACATATCATAGTTCCTACAGAATTCTTTCCTTTTCTTGGGTGTGTGGCTGTTTGTATTTTAATGTTAATGGGGTACCCCAGACCAGTCTGCACTACAAGTATCTTTGGGGAACATGCCACCAGTTATTTTTGATTGGAAAATAAATATGACAGCAGCCAATAGCTGGGGAGGACAGACAGAGGTGGGATTAAGGATTTCCTGGAGATCCACCTTGCTTTGGGAGAGTGTAGAGAGAAGAGAGACACAGAGGCCACCAAGAGGTAAAAAAGGAGAGTGCCCTGGGCCCACCCAGAGGCCTGCACAAATGGGTTCACAGGGGCCAAGATGGAACATAGTAATTAATAAGAAGTAACTCAGAATTATCAGTGGGAGGTAGATTCTAGCAGCATAGACGCTAGGCAGTTGCCCAGCTGTTGTGCTGCTTAAGGCATATTAAAATGTAAAGGCTGTGTGTGTCTTTCATTCGGGAACATCAACCATTGAGGCAGGAAGCAACTGCATGCCAAGTATAATTAATAATTAATACTACATGGGTATGCATATAATATTTGCATATAATATTTGTTATATTCTTTTGTGGAAATTATTACCATCTTGACCCTATAAGAATAAAATAACCCATCAACATGAAACCCAGAAAATGCCAGAAAATGTTACACATAGTTAATATGGACGTATTTCCTTCATCACTTTGGCCTTAGGCCAAATAATGAGATTTTTTTTCCTATTTGCTATTTGCATAACAGATTTGAAACATTTAAGGGGACTCTAATGATATGCAGGAATGCTGTGATGATTTTACTGAAGAAAATTGGGATTTAAAAAGAAAAAAAATTAACTTATAAGCCACACTGGAAATTTCCTAAAACCAGTAATTTCATGATTGTATTTATGCAAATATATGCATATGTGTAATTTTCTCGAAATAAAAATCCTTGGCAGAAATATAGATTTGGAAGAAAAACATCTTTTTTGAACTTCTAAAGTTCTTTATAATAATTTAATGCCTAAGTAGTTCTGCTTGCATTTCCTGGAGCTCTTTAGTTCTGTGTTCTCCATCCTTTGACAAACATTTTAGGACACTTAATCATTTATTTCCTTGTAAACTTCTTTCACTTTAGGATTTCAGGTTGTGATATTCGTAGAAGTCTCCAAGTGTCAGCTTAGCTTCGAAACAGACTATACACATCCAGAGCTTAAGCTCTGAGTGAAATACTGTGCTCTGTTTATCAAAGAATGACCACAAGGGGGTAGAATACAGCTCTTGGACAGAAGGCAGACTTAAGTCCTGATTCCATCATTCCTTCTTGAGATGGATCTCAGACAAGCCCTTCCCATAAGACTTCATCATGTGTCTTTGCTAAGCAAAAGACTGGACACTGACAATGGTGGTGTAAGGTGATGTGCACTGCCAGCAGCCAGTGTAAGCCACTACACTGGGCTTGGCCAGAGTGCTGGCATCTTTTCCCATTTCTTTATGCATTTCTATTCCAGTGCCTTTGACGGTTCTACTCCCCTCCTGGCTCCTCCAGGTACTCCTGCTATCTGAACCTCTTTCTCTGCTTTTACAGCTTTCTCTGACACCCTCTGTTTCTGTACTGCATAAAACCCCAGGGAGGAAACTACTTCCCCCCCCCGCATCTAAGGTATGAGTCACTAATTTTCCAAATTTAGTATTGGCAAGATGCTAGCAAGAATCAGAAGTTTGTTTGAGGGCAATATAAAAGATAAAATTCAGCCTATTAGCTGATACACTGAATTTTACACCCATGAGTTAGAAGAACCATGGGTCAAAATTAGTTGAAAATGATCTGGGAAGATGGCTCAGTGGGTCAAGTGCTCTCGGAAAAAAAGCATAAGAACAATTTTGGATACCCAGAAACTACGTACACACTGAGTGAGTGTGGCAGCCCACCTGTAACTTCATCGTGTGGAAAGCAGAGCTGGAATACCTGGGCATACCTGGGCAGTAGCTAGATTTGCTGTATAGGGAAGCTCTGCATTCAATTGAAAGACTATGCATAAACAAACACGGCAGAGATCAACTAACAAGGCTCCCAAAGTCACTCTTTGCCTCCTACCAGTGCACACAGACACACACCCACACACCCACACCTATCCACAAGCAAATATTTGTTCATGCACACCACAAGCATATGAGGAAAACAAAAGTTAGAACCTTTGTATTGAAAATACTATTTTCCCCCATTGTGATTTACTGAACAGTGTAGCACACAAATGCCACAGCATATTTATATGTAAGGGGCTTGAGTGGCAGAGGATGTGGGCAAACTGAGACCACTACCTTGGGAGGGACACTGAAGTTGGCCTTGCTATGTGGGAGTGATGTTTAAAATGAGCTCATTTTTTTTTTTCAGTTTAGTTTTTAATAATATTTTTATTTTTAAGAAAATAATATAATTTTATCATATCCCCTCTCCTGTCCTCCCCGAAAACCCTCCCATGTAGTCCTTTTTTATTAAAAAATATTTAGATATATTTATTTTATTTTTTTATGTGCATGAGAGTTTGCCTACATGTATGTATGTGCATCACATGCCTGTCAGTTGTCCACAGAAGATGGTGTAACAACACTTAGAACTGGAGTTACAGATAGTTGTGAACTGCCATTAGGGTGCTAGGAATGGAACCCAAGCCCCCTGCAAGAACAAATGCCCTTAGCCAGTGAGCCATCTCTCTAGTCCTAATTCCTTGATTTCTTTACTACTATACTTCTTTTTTCTAGAGAAAAAGAATGAAATGACCTTATACTTCCTGAGGAAAGCTAGGAAGAAAATATATCAAGAGTCTGTAATTCTTGGTAGAGGCACATGGCTGGCTGTGATCTGTCTCAGATTCTTCTCTATAACAACAGTCCCACGCTTGTCCTTATACATCTTGTTTCATGGTAACGTCTCAGTTATTTATTTTCATTTATTAATCATTTACAGCATGGTTGACATGCCTGTAAGTAATTTAGAACATGAATTATTCTTGGGAGTTACCACGTGGATACTGAAAATCAAGCCAGGTCTCTGGTAGAGCAGCCAATACTCCTAACTACTCAGCCATCTGTTCAGGTACCCACACTTACTGATGTCTAATAGACTAGTGTTTATGTCTTAGTAGTTAGACATGTAACATGTATTAAAGTACAGAGTTATTTAAATGTATGCCTGTTCACATTTAGTTTTTGAAGTTGCAATTACATCATTTTATAGAAACTGAAGTTCAAAGAACTTCAAACTTTGAAATCAAAGAAAATTCCTAACATTGTATTATAGGGAAAAAACAAGTCTTGCATCCCACTTTTAAATTTTAAAATTTAAGTTACTATTATTGCGGTGGACAAAGCATGTTTTTCTCCACATATGTGGAGGTCAGGGGCAACCTGTTTTCAGAAATGGGTTCTCTCTATTATGGGTTTGGGGAACTTAGATGGTCAGGTTTGTATAGCAAGTATTTTTGCCCACTGAATCATTTTATTGGGCCATACCTAGAGTATAAAGCAGGAATTATTTGACTGTATAACCAAGGTATTTGCATCTTCTGTGCAGCTCTAACTAATACATGGTCCTAGCTGAACAGTAACTCAAAATAACTAAAAAGAAAAGTAAATGTTCTCAGAAGCTTGGGGGACAAGCACCATCTGATCTATCATCTTAATAAACTGCTCTCAAACCAGGAGTCTTGTTTTATGTGCATTTTACTCTTTTTAATTGAAAGTCCTAAGGAAAAATGTGCAAAGGTTCTGCTGAAATCAAGATATTTATATATTTCCTTATCCTAAAGTCTTTGTTTTAAAAACAGCAAAAAGATTTGTCCTGATTCATTCTTAAGAAATTTGTTCCAGGAGAGATGAAAGAGCAGTTTCAATGAGGTTAGTTATGATCTCTTAAACAAATACTACTGAAAATTTATAGATTTAGAATTTATGAGAGTGAGAAACATACAACCTATACAAGTCACACTTAGTTTTTATTAGAGACTATACTCACACACACTCGACAAGCTGAACCATACAGAGTTTTCAAACACTCATGGTACTCACCTTAATTTAAAATACAGAAATGGCATGATTAATGCTTCAGTGGGTGCAATACATTCATTATAAAGAGACATTTCAAATATACATATGAGAAGTTAAGTTCCCTGTGAACAGGATTAGGCCCATAACCGAGCTCCTCAGTTGTTCATTGGTTGTTCCTTAGGAACCATAGATGGCTTCCCCCTTCTATCCACTGTAGCAACAGTAACAGTTGTCTAGCACTTTGTAAATCACACAGAGCTGAGACAGGCATGATCACACATAATGAATTTCTACTAGGTGATAGAGCATGTACTATGGGGAAAAAAAGAAATTTAACTGAAAGAAGAAGGGTCTGACTTCAAATGCAAACTTAGACCCTTGCTTTAAAACATACACGCTGGGGGGCACTGGACAAGCCAGCAGATCCCTCGGAATTTGACTTGTAAAATGAAGACTTGAAACCCTGCTAACCCCAAGAGTTGACATTTTAGCACAATATTTGCAAAAATCTGCACTGCCAGTGTGGGTCCAGCTAATGGAGAACCTGTTCCCAATGGATCCATGATCAACATTGGCTTTGTCTTATTGTATACAAAGGACCTGGCCTCGAGTCATTGCTGAGCTTCTCAAAACTGTCTGGGTTCCAGAAACTACAACAAAGGACACAGCTACTAAAGAAAGATGTTGAATATTTTGGACACAAAGCCCATTTGAGTTTTAGAACAGCAGAATTCAACAAAATAGTAACAAACATGGCAGAAAGGGATGGCTTAAGTAGCTGATCATGTTTTTCAAAAGAAGATGCTATTTTGGTATTTTCTTAGAGAAGTATTGTGCTAAAAAAATCTGAAATGGGAATGTTTAGTTTCTTTGGAAATTCAGTTGTTTAACCTGATGTTTTTTTTCAGAGACTGTCTTGAGAGGATGTTTTGCCGAAGCAGACACGTGAGAAGGCATATGATGTTTTGTTGGAGCAAATGCTTGAGAGGGTGTGTGATGTTTAGAACGAGTATGAATGGAACCCCATAAATAGTAAGAAGTCACTTTTGCATTGTGACATCATGCAATACTTCATTGGTCTTCGCTGATCTTCACTGGCTGTACAATGCTTCACTGCTGTGCAATACTTTGTTCACACTATGCTTTGCTGGTCTTGCTTCTTCATTGGTCTTTGATGGTCCTCGCTTCATAGAGGAAAACACACCAAAGAACTTCTCATGGTATTTCGGCTGATTATTGTCATTTCTGTTGACTCTGTCACTTCAGCAGAGCCTTGTGGTTTCTGTTGGATCTAGCCGCTGCTATTGATTAGTGTTTGGTGTTTGCTGTTGAATTTCACTGCTAGTATCCTGACAACAAAAAGTGGAATAATCACAAACAACTATTTCTAAATAGGTCCACAAACCTTTTCCCTATGAACCTTCTTTCTCCCCAACCTCTAGTCAGTGGGTTTGAAGGGAGGTTGAAGCATTCAAGAACCCTAAATAAAATAGGTTTAGAAAAATCTAAGCCTACAAAAGTCAATGCTCAAAATAATTTCACTTGGATCCAAAAACATGCACATCAGTTACAAATGGTAAAACCAATGAGTCGAGGCTCCAAGAGGTCATGAGGATCAGGATACAAAATAACCTAATTTGGTATGGGCAGGTATTAGAATCCAATCATGCCCAGGACTAAAAGCAATGTAGGAAAGACAGGAATGGATTTAAAGTAGTTTGATTTGGGCCATGTCTTTTCATTATTAAGAATTATTAGTTATGATCAGGTCACCTGGGACCTCTCTATTCTACAGGCCTATTCAGATTCTTTTACCCTATTCAAGTAACACATAACTCTTTCTTAAGTTCACACAGGAAACCCAATCATAGTTAAGGTGCTTGGGTCAGCAAACACCTTGATAGAAATCCATGGTCTGTGGATGGAAGAGCTATCATGCCCATCTCTCCCTCTTTCCCCTCCAACCCAGGTCTTTCTCTCTATCTTTGGTTCTTCCCTCCTCACTCCTTCTGAAGTCTACCACAAAATTGGGGTATAGCCCCACTGCTCTCAGCCCTAAAGCAATGTGAAGTTTCTAAGGATCTTCCTCAGTTTCACGGTGGAGATCTATTCTTGACTATCAATTAGAGTCATTCTGTTGCTTAACTATTATAGTCCTACAGTCCTTCCCAATGTTAAAACCCCACCTCAAGTATAATGTACTCTTTTTGTTCTAAAACCACCTTTGTTTCTCGTTAAATTAAATGTGTGCTTCCTGCTTTTAAACTCCCATGGTACTTTGCTCCCACCTGTATTGTATAGGAATGACTGTATAATCATTGTCTTTGGTCATCTGTACTAGCTTCCAGCTCCTAGAACTCTGTTACTGTACTAGTGTCTACCTGGTTATGATGAACTAGACATTTTTCCCTTCTACAAACTCGTGAAAGCCTATTTCTCAATATAATGGTTCACAGCAGCAATGTCTTTGGGATATAATGAGGTCATGAGGGTGGAGCCTTTAAAAATGTGGATAGTGTCCTTATAAAAATGATAGGAGACAACATTCTTTCACTGTCTGATTTCATGCCATGCAGTGGTACAACGAGAAGGTGTTTATCTTCAACAGGCCCTCACTAGCCATCAAGAACACCGGCATTTTATTTTTGGACTTCCAAGTCTCCAGAATAAATGCTTGCTGTTTAACGCTACTCTATGCTAATTTGTCATAGCTATCCAAACTGATGTTGACAATTGCTTTTTAAATAGCAGATATACTGTTCATTTGATTTTTTTTTCAGGGGAGGGTGGCATAGGTGGATACTTCTACTTATGATAAGGTCTTCTGTAACTCTGGTTTGAAAAGAAAAAGAAAAAAGGAAAGGAAAGGAAAGAAAAGGAAAGAAAAGGAAAGAAAAGAAAAGAAAAGAAAAGAAAAGAAAAGAAAAGAAAAAAGAAAAAGAAGCCAGGATGTGCTCTGAATCTAAGAGACATCATTTCAGTCAGTGCTTATGAATACTATTCAATTCTCATCTTTTCTGCAGTGTTCACTTTCCCCTTTCATGTTTTTTTTAAAACTATTTGATTCTTGGGATCCATCACCACCTATCTTAAAAGGGCTGTCTGATTGTCTGTTTATTGTCATAAACATTGACAGCCTCTAGCCTGGCTCTGTCTATAGGGAAGCCATTTGCTCCATTCTTCTATGGTCCATTTCAGCATGTCCTTTAGCAATTGTATAAGGATTTTTTCCTTTAGTCATTCCTGCATTTGGCAATGTCAATGTGTTTATCCACAATGCTGGCATTGCAGAGAGAGCAGGCCCACAGCCCTGAGATTAGTCTGTGTGCTTTGTACACTGCTGTGACCTATCTGGTGCATCACTCATTATAACCATTGGGTCACGTACAACCTACAGAGCTGCACCTTCCGGTCTTGCAAATTTGTTTTCCACTTTTATAGCTACTTACAGATGCAGTGACTGAAGAGATAGTTTACACATGAGGAAATATCTACAATACAAATTTTCTGATTTAAAATTTTAGAATTCAAGTAGTATAGTCTGTAGGCACAGCAAATACCTACGTTCTCCATACATCACTGAGGGAGAGGAAAGGGCAGTCAGTATGCTATTACTGCCCCAAATAATAAGCTTTATTTACAAAACCTTGTGCTTACTTTTAAGACAAAATAAATACGTAGCATACAAATAGTGTGTCAATCATGTTTCCCATAAATTAATACTAGTTACTACTTCTCCATGGATGCTTCTCCATTTGCATTCTCTAACTTTAATATCAGCAACTTGTGTAACATTTACTGGCCAGACTCAGGACTTTTGTATGCATTATTGTACTTTGTTCTACGATGAACAAATTTGATCAATGAAATTTGTGACTAACACAGCTAATTCTAATATATCCAGCAAATTTTTAAGTGGTGATATTTTCTTATTATTTCCATACTTTTTTCTCAACAGAGTTCTTATTCTAGAATACTTGAATACATGGAGATTAAAGAAAAGGTAATGATACCTTTCTTACTTTTGATGAACAATATGTTCTCGTCTCCACATAGTTTTCACAAAATGATTATTCTCTAATCTTGTGATGTCTCAAGGTTCCATCAAGGTCAACTCTTATGAATGACATAGTTTTATGTATTTCTTAATTGGCTAATAGAGAGTAAGAGTGGGAAAACTTATTGGATCATATAGCAGGAAGAAAGTAATAAAGAGGGCCTCCATGTTGGATCCTTCTCAGCTTCATTTCAACCTATTGACATTCTGTTCCCACTAAATAGAATCTTAGACATCTTTAAAGGCAGTAAGAGTTCAACTCCAGGAGAACACAGCAGATTCACAAGACACCTTTGAATTGAATATGCACAATCAGATATCAGGCCCAAAAATGAGTAAGGCAGGTATTGCTTTTGAATTTAGAATTCTGGGCCTAATTAAGAATAATAATAAAAAAAACCAGAAGGGCAATTATTATAAGACCTTTATAACTTTGACACAAGAGAAAATTCAGTTTATTCAATATTTGTAGAAGCTATATTGTTCTGTGCTTCTTGTTTTGCTATGGTTGTTGTGGGTTTTATTAAATTGAATTGAACATCTGACAATCGTTATTACAAATAGATACCATGAACATTCATAGCCAAGAAGAGACCAAGGACACATGGCAATTAAATGCAGCTTGAGATATGGATATAATCCTGGAACCCTAGAGGATAGAGGGTAATAAATGTGAAACTTGGGGTATAGGTTTCTTCATATCTAGTTTGTCACTGTGCTTCTAGATTTATGACCTCCATCTCTCTGGGATCATGCTGCATCTCTCTTACTTTAGGAACTCATCACTCTTCATTAGAATGTTTTTGGCACATTGCCTTTTCAGTTGATATCTACTGCATGTTTACTGAGTGTCAAGTACTAGTGATCAATTTAAAAGCATTATATCATACAAACCATCTTACAAACACCTGAGTGGCAAAAGCGATGTCAGTGAGGATAATAATTTATCCAATCACAGAGAGACTAAAGTCCAAATACAAGCATATATTAGTCTAGAATCAAATCTCAAAAACGTCATATGACATCTCTTAACCTTACTCTATATGTCTACAATATTCTTCTCTACATAAGCACACGTATATTCATCAAATCAAAACAAAACAAACAAACAAACAAAACCATGATGCTTGAGACAACTCTTTATAATGCAAAATTATCAAGACACTGTCCTAAGCAAAAACCCTTTCTTCCCAAGCTCCTATTGTGCCAAAGTCAATCCTAAACTCTCAAGCACCACACACAAGGCTTCAGCTGACTGCTCTTCTTTTTAGAGCCTCTTCTGCACTCATTGGCAATGATGGATGTTCGATCATTCAAAATGTCCAGTGAATTGAGGCTGGAATAGGTTTATGTAGAGGCAAAGACTAAAAAATAAACAAAGGAAACTAGACATTGGGCATCATTTATGCCTCTTTTGATCTTCTGAGCAACATCCTGTAATCCTATAGTCTATCTCAATCTCAGTTCCTACTACACTCTGCTTATTTCTAAGACTGTTTCTCAGATCAAAAGGATCTGCAATATGAAGGCCTTTCTCTCTCTCTCTCTCTCTCTCTCTCTCTCTCTCTCTCTCTCTCTCTTTCTTTTTCTTTCTCTCTTTCTTTCCACTCCAGATTATATCCACCCCTCCTCCGACTGTTCCACATTTCATACCTCCAACCCACATCCTGTCTCCACAAGGCTGTTCCCACCCTCTACCCCCTCCCCACTTGACCTCTAAACTCTCTGGGGCCCCCAGTCTCTTGAGGGTTAGGTGCATCATTTCTGATTGGATACAGAGCTGGCAGTCCTCTGCTGTGTATGTGTTGGGGGCCTCATATCAGCTGGTGTATGCTGCCTTTTTGGTGGTCCACTGTTTGAGAGATCTTGGTGTCCAGATTAATTGAGACTGCTGGTCCTCCTACAGGGTTGCCCTCCTCTTCAGCTTCTTTCAGCCTTTTCCTAATTCAACCACAGGGCTCAGCAGCTTCTGTCCATTGGTTGGGTGCAAATATCTGCATCTGACACTATCAGCTGCTTGTTGGGTCTTCTGGAGAGCAGACAGGATAGGTCCCTTTTTCTGAGTGTGCTCCATAGCCTCAGTAATAGTGTCAGGCCTTAGGACCTCTCCTTAAGCTGGATCTCACTTTGGGCCTACTGCTTGATCTTCTTTTCATCAGGCTCCTCTCTATTTCTATCCCTGTAATTCTTTCAAACAGGAACAATTATGGGTCAGATTTTTGGCTGTGGGATGGAATATGAAAGCTTCTTAATTATTACTTTTTTCCAAGATAGTATCTTATGATACTAAGAGTTCACAGTCCTTCTGTCTCAGCCTTGCAAGTGCAAGATCACAAGCATGTGTCATCATCTAGCTTGAGGGAGTTATCTAAAACATGCTGGAATAAGTTCCTTGTTCTAAATAGCATAGCAAGTATCCTGCTTTTAGAATACATATTATTGTGATGCTCTTGATTCTACTGAAATAACACTTGCAAAGACCTCAAGACCCAAACTACCTAATTGCAGAGGACTGTGTTTTGTAGTGATTCATAAAATGCTCTAAACTTAGTCACAAAGCTCAACTCTCTGAGGGCACCTATGATATTTTATTGTCCAATAAAGTAACAGACATGTCTTTTGCTCATTATAGATCAAGGGACTATGAGAGGAAACCAATGGCATCCTTACCAATAGGTATTAAAAGTTAAGCAGAAAAAAAAATGCTCAAGATTTGCCTAACAAATAGGAATGCAGAAGTGCAGTTGGGTGAGGCTCCTTATTTTCTTGCTCCCATATTGATACATAGTTATCCTCTATAAAGCACACTGTTTTTTTTTTTTTTTTAATATTTTTAGGGATATACTTGTAAACGAGATACATGGTATTTCCTGAGTGTATGGAAACATATTTCCATACACACTCATGTAGGCAAGGTAGGAACTTCAAACATCCAACCATATCATATCCGAAGTCAACAAAAGAGAGAAATGAATGCATGTGGGCTACTCCTGCTCAGTCCCCTCATACATGGACACAGCTCAGGATCCAAACCCAGAAACTGTAACTACCCATACTGGTAAATTCATTTCACCTCGTTTAATAAAATCAAAACAATCTCCAAAAGACTTACCCACAGACCAACCTGATCTAGACAGTTCTTCATTCAAAGTCTGTGTCAAGTTGACATGTTAAACCAACCAGTACAAATAGAAATGCTAGGGAAATTTGGAAATATTCCACTGCCCAAATTACCATAATTTCTATTTTTAAATGGTGAGAATAATAAGCTTTTCTTCCATAGCCATAATCATAGTTCAGTAGAAAAGAACAACCATGGCGTTGCTGTGGGTGGGGTGGACGTATTTTGATGACTGATGGTGTTGAAACCTTTACTTCAGTGAGGGACTTGGCAAATTTCAAACATAATCACGATTATTTTTCAACCATGAACAATGCCATTTTAATTATTGTACAATTTAAACCAACATAGGCTTAATTAGGCAGTTAGAAATCATTACATAAGTTGACAGGTATAATTTGTTTTTAATAAGTGATAAGACTATTATGCTCCAACTCAAATAAAAAGGCACTACAATTTGCTGACAGAAACCTCAGGGTTATTGACGTTCTTTAATCCATTTATCACAGCTATGATTAAGCTGTGTTTCTTGATTCCGACTTGATTGCTTCTGACAGAATACAATAACAGAATCAGGGCAAAAATGAAAGACGCAAATTGACAAAACATGGTGCTAGCCACATGAAATCAGAGCTGGCAAGCTCACAAACTGTACCACTACCACAAGCATTACTGATCTGTATTTATCAAATCAACACTTTTCATTCTCTTTAGTGTACTTTCTGCTACTCAGGAAAATTTAGCCATTGAAGTTACATACATGTTCAGCTTTTTAAAATCTGATTACCCTTGAAATATAGCTCTCATATTCCTTCTAGAGTTTAAATGTGTCCTTTTCTTGTGGTTTTTTTCTTTGACTTCATGATTTTAACTAGGCTAAATAAAAATGACTTAAAAGCCCAATCAAGTACTCCCAATATTACTCCCAAATAAAATACTCCCAATATTACTATGAAAATCAAGCTTCTCTCTTTGGGTTCATAGTCTCATTAATAATCGAATTTAAAAATATTTGGAGAAGGAAGCCTCAGGACAATTTTATTAGCGATTCACAAAACAATGGGTAATGGAAGTCAGCAAGCAGCTTTGGAGTATGTAAGTAGCTGCATGCTGGAAGCACTGAAGAAACAGACACAGAAAGCCCAG
This sequence comes from Arvicanthis niloticus, assembly GCF_011762505.2. Taxonomy (NCBI): domain Eukaryota; kingdom Metazoa; phylum Chordata; class Mammalia; order Rodentia; family Muridae; genus Arvicanthis; species Arvicanthis niloticus. The sequence goes on along the minus strand of NC_047670.1, from coordinate 20,412,226 downwards.
AGTATTCAGCCAAGCATGCCTAGACTTTGGACAATCTCCAAAAGAAAAAAAAACCTATTTGAATAATTCAGAAAAACAGGCAGGTGTGGTGTTTCAAGACTAAATCGCAGCAAGGGACTGGATTTGGGTTCCAGTTTCTGGGAAAGATAATTAGCATGACTTTAGGTGAACCTGCCTTCCTGAGTGCTGGTCTCAACGCCTGGTGATTGACAAACTCTTAAGGAAGCAAACTCTAGTGGGTAATCTAATCTTCAGAGTAGATAAGAATATCCTATCTTTATCCAAGGCCAGAGGTGGATTCTGTTCTGACTAGAAAAAAAATCATGTCTGTAACAGACTGCCATTCAGAGCTGGTATCCATGCTCAGTGTCCTCCAACACCACTTTACTGTCTCATGACAGACAAGCACTGACCACTTAACTGTTCCTAAATCTATACTGATGCTTAGGTCTGTGTCTTCTGTAAATGAACCACCTCCACCACTACCACGACTGCTTAGATCCTTTGTATCATCAAGTCTGAAATATATGAAAACCTCAGGTATTTCAGGGAGTTCTAGCTTCCATGGATGACAAATAACTTCAGCCATGAAATAATTTCCTCTAACTTTCCTGTGACCTATAAAACATAAAAAAGTCATCAAACTGTCAGAACCAACATCAACTGGAAACAAAGTCATTTTTCTCAGCAACATAATTTAATTGGAGCCTTCAGAACAGTTATCTGTGCTATGAGATGGTGACCTGCCTGCCAAGATGGTTCTACTGACTAACTCGCAGGGACTTCAATCCCTTACATGAACAATCTTCTTGCCTGGAGACAAAGTTCTAGTTGATGGGTGACCTATTTTCAAGCTATGGTATGTGTCACCTCCAGCAATATTAGCTTTTTCTTTTTTAAAAACTTCCTGTTACAGTATTTTCTTATTAGAGTGAAACTTTTTTATTCTATAATTAAAATGTCTGGCTTTAAAATCAGAAGCATACTAAGAATGGGATGGTATGTTTAAATGTCTGCTCTACTGCAATTAAAAAGCAGATAAATATGTGTCTTGATGTTCTCTTTTTAGGGTTTCAAAGCTACTTATTAGTGTTTTAATTTCACCAACCACTGAGATGAGTTCCCAATTCTGCAGTCTCTTTTTCAGTGTATAAACAGATTATGGAGAGTGAGGCAAATATTTGCATTTGACTGCACTTCATTATGTTGGGACTGTTGACAGTTTTCTAACCTGAAGGCAGGAAAAAGGACAAGTTTGAGACTTGCCACTTTGACAAACTGGCAAAACTTCAAAAGGGATACTTTAGGGGTCATTTTCTGATAACCTTTGGTGAAGAAGGTAGACTGAAAGAAATATTTTATATCACCTACTCAACCAATGTACTAAGCCATGATTTCACAAATGCCATCTCATTTTAACACAAATAATGAAGGAAAGGAAGGAGAGAAGAATAGAAGAAAAGAAAAAGCAGAAGGAATGTGAAATATGTGTGTGTGGGAGAGAGAGAGAGAGAGAGAGAGAGAGAGAGAGAGAGAGCAAGCAAAACTGGAGGAAATGAAAAAAAGAAGAAAAGTTAATGACACTTTAATTGGAGAAGTATGGACTCATTAATCACTAGGTCTCTCTCTAGATCTCTAGGATATTTGCTGGCATCTCTACCATCTTAGGAAACTTCAATTTCACAACTTTTTTGTTCTACTGTATGGGATCCACTCATGGTCTTCTGGAACTCTCCAAAGGCTTTGGGTCCAGCTCTGCCCTCTGTAGCACTCTAGGTTCTGGTTGACTTCACTCTACTGCTGCTGCTGTTCTTGGTGGTCATCCCATGGTACCAGCATCTCCAATAAACTGGGGACTTCCTCTGGAACTTGGCTTTACCAATAGCCTCTCACAGGCTATCTTTATGATACCAAGTATGATACTCAACTTCTTTGCATGAGTCCTGAATGTAAGCTGAACTGAAGCTGTACCTTCGCCAATGGCCTTTCTTGGCCACTCACAGTGCCAAGCCTCAGCTGGTCTCCATAGCCCCTCTATGCCTTCAAAACCAGTACCACCTGGGTTATTGTTACATATTACCAAGCTGTTAGCATGAGGTACAATCTTGACCACATCTGGAACATAGCTTCTCTGTGCTCTTAGAAAATAATTCCCAGAAGATTTTACCTAGTCATGCTGGTCTCGTCTTAATTACTGTTAATTCTTAGCTCTAGCTAACCAGCATCAATTGTCTAAGTAGCTCCTATTTTTGACTCTAAAGCTAGTGCCACATGGCTGAAGCTGCCATGTTTTGCTGTTTGCTAGAGATTAAATATGACCACCCTCCCCATTTCTATTATATCATGACCAGCTTGCTGTTTTCCAACTCCTTCACTGTCTGTGGTTGGCTATCCTGGTACTTGCTCTGTAGACAGATGTTGAACTCAGAGATCTGTATCCTAAATGAACTCTGTCTCCTAAATGCTAGGATTAAAGATGAGTACCATTACACCTAGACCTATGCCTTTCTTCACCTTTTTTCAAGATCTTTACAAGTTCTGGATTGTAGTTCTGCTGTGGATAGCCCTGGTCTTGTATTTTGATGCTAATTCCACTTTCCAGGGAGGGGCTGCAGAATCAGTATACAGGTGACTTTGTAAACCTTCTGCCCACTTAAATTTGTAAAATAAAGGCTAGAGCTGGTGATTGGGCAATAGGAGAGGTAGGTGGAGCTAGGAGTTGGGAGGAGGAAGGAACTAGGGAGAAGAAGGCAGAGAGAGGAGAGAAGATGTCCACAGATATCTACGTGGCTCTAGTAGTCTAAGGTAGTTATTCATTCAAGGTTAGGCAATTGGGTTAACAATTCTAATTGTGTGGCATCTTTTGTATTGAGTATTTGTTAATATATAAATCCATTGGTTAATCTTTCAGCATTAAGAATCTTCTTTTTACCGGGTACCTTGAGGATGGTAGTTATTGTCTGGTGTTGAGCCAAGCACTATGAGGGTGTCAGAGTTTGCCCAAGGGCCATGCTCAGAAACATGGAGTTCATGTCTGGTCCTGGGCCAGCACTCCTGGCCAGCTGCCATTAGTGCAGGAAGTTAGAGTGGGAACATGTTGGCCAGGACCAGAGCTAGCCAGACACACTGCATTTTATAATACCTCCCTCTACATAGTTTTTTCCAGATAGAGTGAACCAAGTATACCATTGCAATCCATCCCTTTTCAATTTAAAACATAATCATATCTTTTTGTGATATGATTATGAAAACAATAACCAGGTCTTAGTAAGGCCTAACATAATTATTCCTTGTTTAACCTCAAATAAATAAGCAATAAGCAATAAGCTTATCTGGCTAGGATCTTGCCCTGAGGTTACCACTTCCTTCTATCTCACTTCCTGCTACCCCTTTAATCTTTGAACCATGTATTTTATATTTTTCCTTTCCTCATAAGAGTGACCCACAGATAGGGTATAAGCTTGCTTGTTTTGAGACTTCCTTTGTCAATGCTTTAATTTGAATCTCTTCACTTTAGCCTCAGGTAGACTCTTCAGACAAAAGCACAAAGCAGCCACATTCTTCACCAAAATGTCACAAGAACAGTCTCTAGGCCACATACTAAAATTCTTCTTTTTTGAAACTTCTAGAGTCAAGCCCCAACAATTCAAACCACCCCCCCAGCACCACTGTCTTCCATGCTTCTACCAGAATGGCCTATTAGACCCCACTCAAAACATTTAATTATTTTCCAAAGTCCCCAAATCCACATTCCTCCAAACAAAAGAATGGTCAGTTCTACCACAGCTACCTCAGTCCCCAGTATCAACTTCTTTCTGCCTTAGGTAGGGTTTCATTGCTGTGAAGAGACACCATAACCAAGGTAACTCTTATAATGGAAAATATTTAATTTAGGCTTGCTTACAAGTTTCAGAGGTTCATTCCATTATCATCATGGTGGCAAGCATGACAGCATGCAGGAAGACTTGGTGCTGGAAGAGTTCTACATCTTGATCCAAAGTCAGTCATGAGGAGACTCTCTTCTATACTGGGCAGAGCTTGAGTACTAGTTGCCCTCAGAGCCTGCCTACACAGTGATACACTTCCTTCAACAAGGCCACATCTCCTAATAGTGACACTTCCCATGGGCCAAGCATATTCAAACCACTGCATCATGCAAAAGCTATTCAACTCTTAAGGATGTAACCATGTAGAATGGTTTATAGCAAAGATGATACAATTTATTAAAAGAATATACATTAGTTTCTTTGCATACTGACAGTGTCTGTTAAATGCTTTGAAATCTGTTCATGCTAATCAGTCTTTCAAAAAGAACATCAGTTATATGGAAAGTTTAGGCTAAATCCTTAAAGTGAAGGGGTCTATTCATTCCATTTTGTCTCCACTCAGAAACTAGGCCATAAGTGACTTGCTCCAGCAGCAGACTGCAAAGCACAGGAACAAGACAATAAAATCCCCCACCAGAGGAACAACCTAAAGGTGGCCATATAAATGGGAGACACTTTATCACAGGATAGGCCATCTGTACTGGGCAGCACATCTGGAAGTTAAACATTCATGATTCAGGAATGCAGTCCATCTGAGACATCCCAGCACCCACCAATGAGGTTTTAGATTACCTAACCCTAATTTGTAGCCAGTCAAAATTATGTTAATATCAGGGATTTGGCCCCTACCAATCACACTAGAGATTGCCTAATCCTTCTATAGAGTTCCCCCAGTTCCCTATAAAAAGGCCTGCATGCCTTTGTCTGGGGTCATTGCCAGATGTGGTGGTGACCCCAGAATGCTGACTGTTTCTGAATTATAAATGCTCTTTTTTCTTGTATTTGAGTCTGGGATCTTTCTTCATCAACTCCTGAGCCCTAAAAATAGTTCTTCAGAAGCTAAAAAAGAAGAAAATTGGAGAAAGCTAGCTAGAGGATATTGAACAGAAGCCCCACAATACATATAACATAATGGCATTTGGGGGATACTATTCTATAAAGTATTTGACATGCCTGGATTGCAGGGCTGGGATCTGTAATGAAGATGCAAAGTAGGCAGAGTAAGGACATGGGAGGGTTATAGAGTATTAACTTTATCTTGATAGGAATGAGAGACACTGCATAATTTTCAACAGGGAAAAAATGGACAAACTCTGCACAGATCAAGATAGTGAAGAGGTCAGCTTAGGAACTTTGGGAAGGTCGGGGGACACTTGCTCCCCCCCCCCCCCCCGAAGGGAGAGGCTGATTAACATTCTTCAGACCACAGGGGAGGGAACTCACCTGTGGGTGGGGAAGGCCCAGAGCACATAGACACATTCTACAGGACAGACCAAACCTGGCCACTTACAGACAAGGGAGATTTTGTCACTTTATTCCCTAAAGACTAATCACTTTAAAAAGTCACACTGTTCTGCCATTCACATTGGCTGCTGCCCTAAAACCTGTATAAAAACTGGCCAAACAGGCTGCCCGGAGTTGCCGCCTCTCCTTCTGGTGCAGGACAACCCCAATGCGTTGGAACAATAAATTGCTCTTGCTTTTTGCATCAATTGCTGGCTCTGAGTGGTTTACTCAGGGGTTACCTGGTAAGCTAAGGCTTGTGTAGACACATTCCAGGGGAACCAAGATGAAAGGTAATGAGGAAGCTGCGCCCCTAACGTGGTAAACCTGGCAAATGGAAGACACTCATTGTCCATGAGTGTTTCTGCGGAAGCATGTCCCCCGGTTTTGGATCTTTGGATCCAACACACCTAATTTCTTCATCTTCACAACTCCACAGTACTCTAAGCCAATCTCCTCTGTCCACTTCTTCCTCAAGAAAACTTTGAAGAGGCTCTGCCTTGTGTTTGACTCCCAACTGGACACTGAAACCAGCCATAGATGACTGGTTTCCCAGAGATGAGCATGTGAATCAGGAGAAAGCCAGGCTGGGTCTCACTTTAGCTGTATCCTGGGAGGTATCTCTGGTACAGCTCTTACACAGCATGCACTGGTCAGGACCAGTCAGTGTTTGTGTCTCACAAAATGACCAGTCTCAGACATATCTGCCCAAGAGCTGACTGTGAAGTGAATATCACAAGTGTGGAAAAGGCACTGGACTCTTTAAGCAACAGCAAAAGAAACTAATAATGATGTGAGTTCTCTATCAACAAGGAGCTAATACATCAGAGAGTTACTCTAGCTCTAGAGAGAGGGATAACTTAGTTTTGAATTCATTATGTGCAGCTTTCTTCACTACCTTTATTTCAAATCTGAAAAAAACAAAAAAACACAAAACAAAAACCTCTGAAGTCTGTACGTATGATTCTCTGAACCAAGAGTAGTAGAATCAATGTAGAATTATCACTGAGTTTACAGTTTGTTTTACATTCTTAAAGTAGAGGTTATGGCTTCAAAGAATACATATGTTGAATATACCCTGTTAAACTTTGGAATATTGTTGACCACAAACAAAAGTTAAAGCAGGAAAAAAGTCCATTTTTTCATCTATTTACCCATTAAAAGGAGTCTACTTAGGTGATGCTTTTCTTTTTTATTTGAGTTCTAATTAACAATTTTATTTTTAAAAAAGAGTAATTTTAGACATTGGAGATTCTCTCACCAGTCCACTGATACTGTTCAAACTTTGGGACTCAAATAAGTCAATAACAGACTACAAAATCAATTTTGTGAATTGAGATTTTATTTGAAAAACAAAATAGAATAGAATAAGAACATCAGAGATGATAATACAGGAAGTATGTTCAGATATCTTTGTTAGAGCTCTGTTGATATTTGAGTGAATTCACTAGAGGTGGGTAAAATTTGTCAGAAGGACTCTAAGGCAAGTCTCCAGATGCCTGTCCCTCTGCATTTCACCTACTTGGGATTTATCACTGGGAATGGGATTGGCTTATTCTTTTCTATAATGAAGTCATGTGGACAGGAAAACTGCAGATGAGGCAGCGGGGTGGGGGTGGGGATGAAGGGATGGATAGACTTCTTTCAGATGTCCTTTAAGAGCAGGAAATGTTCCTCGTTGCCTATGCAAGAGGAAGACTGCAAAGGCTGGGAACTGGACACAGAATAACCAGGCTCAGAGACAGAGGAATTTACATGGTAAAGTAGGCAAGGGGCATCTCAGAGCTAAGAGTGAACCATGACTGGAAACCAGCAAGGAACATTGGAGCAGAGAAGCATGTATTTGAATCAAACCAACAGGAAGGAGCTTAAAGGCACCACCGTCCCAAAAGCTTAAAGACATCTTCATCCCTAATCAAAGCCATACGAGCACCCAGGCTAGCCAATGTGCTTACTTTAGCCTCGTGACACCCTGAACAAAATCTCAGCTGTGTCATATAAACTGCTGACACTCCTTCTGTCTAAATGTCCATGTCTCGGTTGAAAAAGTCAGAGCCAAATCACTTTTTGAGGATTACCATTGGTGACCAAGGCCAACAGAAAACTCTCTTACTTCATCTAGTGACTTCTTTTTACTTTAAAAGGGTTCAAATGAAGATTCAGGCTTCATTTAAACAGGGTAGCTTTCTCCTTACTTATTCTAAGTAAGTGAAATTTTATTATACCTATTTAAAGACTGATTATTCTATAAAGGTGAGTCTGTGTGCTCTCAATTTTTGATATGATTTTACTTTTAATGAACACCTTTCTATTGGGATTAATTAAGGACAGGAGGCAGTCATGTGTGTAGAGGACATAATCTGTTTTTTAAGGTTTTCTCAGTAGGAAATAGATGCTATACAGAAATTTGTGCAAGATAACTGAGGTAAAAAATCAATTCCTAAAAAAGCTACTTATATCTCTCATTAACCTAAAGAGGCATTTCAAATTGTTCTACCTCTTGTTAAAATAAAAATTTCTTCTAGCTTGATTCAAATATTCAGTGACTGTAAAGAACTGTAGAGGACCACAGATCAACTTAGTTGTAGTACTGCACTGTGCCACCAGAGGGATCCCTGGGATTTTCAGTTGTACAAACCCTGAATTTAGACACTGAAATGTACCCTTCAAATAAAGAAAATATTGGCTGGCTGGCCTATAGGTTGAATGGTACAGTTTCTTTCCATAATATTATTTTTGAAACTATGTCACCCACAGAAATATCAGTATGTTACCCATAGAATATCTCTGTTCAACCCTTGTGAGGAATGGCTGGTCGCCTGTTTAGTGATTTTTCTCTTCAGTGCGAAAACATAAAATGAATTTTGTCTGCAGAGCCTGTCATCTATGTCTCATGGCTACTTTTTTGCATCTTTTAGACATAATTCCTCATCTGTAAAAACAGAATAGAGCAGGATGGTTCTGAGGATCACTTGAGATAGGACATAAGGGCTTATTTCATTCCGGAATATGAAATTACTAATTGATTGTGTGATGGCTCCTTATGGTTGTCAACCCCACTCTATCTATAATTAGCTAAAAGCCAAGTGGCTGGGTACACCTGTGAGGGATTTCCCTTGATTGAATCTTTAGAAATGTGAAGACCCACACTAAATCCTTTGAGAGAGGAAGTTCCACCTTAAATCTGAGCTACACCTTCCAATGCCAGCCTAGATAATGAACATGGAAGAAAGATACTTTCGCTATTTGCCTGCGTGCTCTGGCTCACACTGGAGCGTCCATTCCTTGCCTGGCATGACAGCCCACTTCTTTGGGATTCTGGAGTATACTGAAGACCAGCTGAGACACCCACATGTGCTGACTGAACAACTACTGGAATCTTAGACTTTCTATCAGTAGATAGCCATTGCTGGACTAGCTGGAGCACAGCCTGTAAGTCACTCTACTAAATCCCCTTTAAGTATGTATTCATTCTTTCTGTTCTATTCCTGAAGAGAATTGCAAGAATGTGAAGCTTTAAACATGCCGTTGTTTTCTACTAACCGTGCTTTATAAATGCAGGGATACTGAAATAGATTTGTTTTACGAAATGAACTTTCAGTTACATAGTTGATATATTTTTGCCTTAAAAATAAGGTTTTGAGGGCCAAATTAGAAGAGAGGTTACATAGACAAATTAGAGCTGAGAATCCAAACAACTCTTTTAACACAGTGATTAAACATGTTTTTGATACCGATAATAAATCAAACTGTTGCAAATTCATTAATTAAAAATTTGCCACGAGGCTGGGAAGATGGCTCTGGGGTGAGGTGCTTTCAGTGCAAGCGTGAGCGTTCAGATCCCCAGCACCTACACAAAAATCAGGTATGGTAGGATATGCCTGTAACACTGGTGCTTGGTAGGGTACAGACAAACCAGTCTTGGTGATGTCCTTTTTCATAAAGTGAGATGGAGAACAATAAAAAGACACTTGAGGTCAACCTCTGAATTTTCATGTACACACACAGGTACTCGACATATACATGGGCAAGCATGTACACATACAGGTAAGTACAGCCAGTATACACATGCACAAGCACATACACGCATCACTAAGTACATGCAATACACATATGTACAAGCATGTACACACAGGCAAATGCACCCAATACACACATACAGAAGCTTGTGCACACACAGGTAAGTAATCCTCTAAATGTGTGCACAAGTATGCACACACACAATAAATAAATAAGTAAAAAACAAATAACCCACAGCTTCCTTTTCTGCCTTGAAATTTAACTTTCAGACTTCTATTTTTCTATAATCTTGGGGTTTTTATCCACTATGGTCAAGCTTATTGGTGTCTCAACATTTTTGTCTTATTAGGATGGAATATGGAGTTCATAAGACAGGGTTTATTTATTTCCTGAAGGCAAAATACTTACTCTTCCTAATCAGTTCATAAATCAGAAAAGTATAGAAGGTTGTATATGTGACAAACAGCAGGAGCAAAGGGCCCTGGCAAACAGGCAGTGACGTATGCCTTATGGGATTTTCTGGTTGATTCATTTTTTTGAACTATGCCAACATTACGTTTTGAAAGTGGAAACATGCACCTGTCTGCTATACTGTCTTACATCAATCAAAAGTCTTTGATGATAGATAGTCCTCAGAACACTACGTTTTCTACCAGTTTGCTATTTTTTAAAGCCTTGAAAACATCAGTCAGAACAAGGAAAGCTCTGAGATGACCAAGGATGAGGATTCGAAGTGGAAGCAACAGAAAGCAGTTTCAATTGGCAAATTTCAAAAGAGCACACAGCCTACATGAGGCATTTCATCACGTTTGGAGGAAGAAGCAATGACTCATACGAAACCAGAATATGCCCTGGATTTTACAACTAGAAACCTACTTTCTTGGTTACAGTGTATAATATGAAATATTTAATGTATGCATGAATATATAAATGTATAATAAGTGTCTGAAATACTTTAGAAAAAAATATTGTCATTTCAGACAAACACCCCATGTTGAGGTTGTGGGGTTACAGGTTCCAGAAATATTCAACTTCCCCAATAGCATTTTGATTTACTAAGACCCTGCTCCCACTATTAAACATAACCAAATTCTTCCAAATTAAGAAGCATGCAGGACCAAGTAGCCATCTTCCTACTTTATATCCACAATGTTCCTCCTGCCATGTACCCACATCCAAAGCCCTTTATCTTAAATTTACCTGAGATGCTGTGAACTGTTACTGGTGAAAAAAATCACATATTGGAAGACCTTCTGGAAAGGCAAGTATACAAAATTTTTCGGCTCCATGTATTTAATTCCATTATGTAACAGGAGCCAGCAAAGTTCAAAATTCCTGAGCACTCGTCTCTCTGGGGACACAGGAGCCTAATAACTACAAGACCCTGTTCACAGCCTACTGCTTTCTGATATGCTTACTTCTGGACTCTGTAGCCTTAGAGTTTGCAATGCAAGAAGTCCAAACAGCTCTCTAATGTGACTTGTTGTTCCTCAGAATACAATAAGTTTCTCCCTTCATAATGGCTCCACACTAAGCTGACATCAGCCACTGTTTTTACAACCTGACAGAACAGGGTCAGAGACTTAGAAGCCCAGAGGGAAAATGAAAAGAACAAAAGCAAAATATAAGAACAGTGTGGGCTGAGAATGGCTAACATGAAAATAGTAACGCATAAGGTTAAACTCTGGAAAAAAAAATACTGTTCAGCTATAGATGAAAATGGGCCACTGAGCCCACTTTCTTACCCAACTTTGTTAAAGATTTTTGTAGTTTTGCATCTTCCCTTTCCCTGTTTAGACCATATAAGAAAATGTCCACATGCCAGGCAGTGGTGGCACATGCCTTTGATCCCAGCACTTGGGAGGCAGAGGCAGGCAGATTTCTGAGTTCGAGGCCAGCCTGGTCTATAGAGTGAGTTCCAGGACAGCCAGGGCTACACAGAGAAACCCTGTCTTGAAAAAAAAAAAAAAAAAAAAAAAAAAAAAAAAAAAAAAAAAAAAAAAAAAAAAAAAATCCACATAAACCATCAGAAAGACACACAATATGCAGCAAGCAATCATTTAACTTAATTAAGCAACTCCTCCATCCGCAAGGCTGTCCGCATGGCACAAAATCACTTGTAAAACCCCTTGCACTCACCAATGGTATAGAATCTCTTCAGTTCACTTTTCCTGGAAGGATGCTTCTGGGTGTTTGCTGAGTTGTTCTGTTCTTCTTCAATGATGGGCGTCTTGGGTGCCGGGGGCTTGCTGGCTTGTGGGGCTTGCTTCCCTGCACCACCCAAAGGGTTGAACCCTGGAGCAGTAATATCCACTGACTGGGACTTTTTCTTCAACCTACAGATGAAGAATATGACACACTGTGAATACTGACTCAAGAGAAGCTTGTTGCACGTTTATCTGCATCATGACCTTTTATTTTATAGCAGTAGAATTACTCTTGGTCTGAAATTAGAACCTAGTCTATTTAGAAGTTACAAAACTTCCCTCTAACATTTTAAGATAATTTAGTTAAAAAGGTATTAAGCCAATTAGATAACTCGTTAAACAAATTAGAAAAAATGATTCTGTCTAATGATTTTGAATAACTCATTGGGATATATCAAAATATAATGTGATGGAGGATTTCTATTATTTTAGTGACAGCAAACAACACGAGGTGGGCAGATGAAAGCAACGCACTTGATCCACCAATAGTAGTCACACTCAAAATCAGAACATCAGACGCTACGTCAGAAAGATCCCAAGATCAAGGTCAAATTGGAATAAGTACTAAAACACCCTCTCAAAACTTCACTTGATCATCACATTTACTTCTAAAAGGAATACTCTCATAATATTTCGTTATAATAAGTAATTGCAACTCAGCAAAATATAATAAAATGATTACATTTTAACTAATATACTAATACCTTCTTTCTTTCTCATGTGTCATGTGTATGCTCCCGTGTGTGTATGCACAGGTGTGTGCTGGTGCATATGCACCCATGTGCAATGGTAAGACAGGTTGGTATCAATAATTTCCTTGGTTGCTCTCTACCTCATGTACTGAGACAGGCTGTCTTGCTGAACACAGTGCACATGAACTCAGCTGGTCTGATGGTCCAGCTTGTCCCAGAGGTCCCCAGTTCCTGCCTTTCATGTTTTGGAATGACAGGTGAGTGACCATCCTCCATTTGGATTCTAAGAGGGTTTTGATGTCTGTACTGTGGTCCTCATACTTGCATGGCCAGGACACTATCCATTGACCCACCTCCTCAACTCCAACCACTAGTGATTTTTAGCTTAATCTGTTACATTATGTTAATAATAAAATGACAGCATTGGCACCATTTCTTCACACGTGCCCCAGTAACAATAAATGTTTGCCCCATTTCTATGTCTTCAAGAGGAGTCAAAGTTTAATGTGAAACATGTTATCCACAAAATAATTTTTGCATTCATGTAGATACTGGGATTGTAATGATTACTGCAAATGATGAGTTCAGTTCAAACATTCAAAGGTTTTAAACTCACAACTAATATTATTAGGTCTTAAAATTAGTTTACCTTAATAGTTCTGATAGCAAATATGCCATCTTAAAAAGAATTTCATTCCCTCCAGGCAGTCTAGCAATTGTTCTCATTATTTATGATTATCACACCAAAAAGCATGTAATTTCCTAAAGATCACGAATATTTTCATGCCCTCATCATATATTTAGGGTTTCCAGAACCCTGGCTTCTACCTAATTCTTCCATATCAGACCCTGCTCAGAACTGGGGAATTAGCTTAATAGTGGCGTTTGAAGACTTGGGTTGGGATAGCTTCATGTCATCCAGCAAAATTCACAATTTGCCTTCAGTTTCCCCTGAATTAAATGTACCAGAACAACAACCTTACAGGAGAATATGTTCTATTAATACAATTTCATTAATGAAAGCGGTATCAGCTTTAGTTAGTTATTTGTCACCAATATACTTACTATTTTATTTCCATACTACTTGTGTGACTTTAATATCTACGAAAATATTTTACTCAAACCAACATTATTCCTGAGAGATACAGAATGAAGCCATATTACACTCAGAACACATGCAGAACAGTGGCTAAAATGTAAAACAGTTGGAACCATGGTGTTGAGGAGTAACTGGATGTCCCATGCCTCAGTGGGAGGATACTCTGTCAAGATCACATTGGAAAAATGTCTACAAATTTCTCCCAAGGGCCCAAAGTATGCATATCTTATCTAGAAGTCATGTTTGAGAATATTCATACCAGCACTATTCATAATATACAGAAACTGAAAGTGCCACTAAATTTTATATAGCAATGGGGACAGAAATGTGTGGCTAGTGTAAGGTTCTATTTGCATAAGGTTCTAAAACAGGCAATCAGGATTCCATCCAGGGAAGCAGGTAGCTTGATTGCTGGGCTTCTCCTCTCCTGCTACTACTCCAAATCCATCCCCGATCCCAGTCCCATAACCAGCTCTGCAACAGAGCACCTGCTACAGTTTCCCTCCCCAACACATCCATCTTCTGTGGATCCCACAGGTCTTCCCCTCCTAAACTAGCTCCTCCCCCCCCATTGTTTAAGTCTAGTCCTCACCTCTAAGGAAGCACATTCCTAGTAAATTCCTGGGCCACTCTGACCAGTGAAGCAGGTGAAACAGGTGAAGCAAGAGGGGCTAATTGCAGATCTTCCTAACTTCCTCCATCCCTTGAAGTCCAACCCCTAGCTCTATAGCAGACCTTCTGCTGTGGCCTCCCTCATTTGCTGTTCCCATTTCCAGAGAACTAATTAAGCAGAACAGGGTAGAAGACTTCCTTCAGCCCCATCACTAGCCCCAGCCCCATTCTAAATCTTGGATCCCCAAACTCAGGATAACAACACAGCCACCACACACCCTAAGAACCCAAGAGGAAACAGAAACCAAGAACCAAAATGCTCACCCAACAAAGGCAACACCAAATATCAACACCCAGACTTAGAATCTTCCCCAATCCCAGATATAGATACCAACATAAAAACACAATTAATAACAGCCCAGACAATATGTGTTCACTAGAGCCCAGCAATCCAACCACAGCAGGTCTGGAATATTCCAACACAGTTGAAACAGAGGAAAGATACCTTAAAGCACCCTCTATGAAATGACAGTGGTCCTTAAAGAGGAAATAAGTAAAATCCCTTAAAGAAATCTATAAAAACACAAAGAGAGGGAAAAATTAATAAAACAGTTTAAGACCTAAAAATGAAATAACATTAATAAAGAAAATCCAAACTGAATCAGAGCTAGAAATAAAAGAAAAACAGAAATTCAAAGAGGAACCAAAGAAACAAAATTCACCAACAGAATACAAGGAAGGAAGAGAGAATGTCAGACACTGAAGATAGTATAAGAGAAATGGATACCTCAGTCAGAGAAAATGTTAAATCGAAAAAAAAAGTAAATCCTGGCATAAAATATCCAAGAAAACTGAGACACTATGAAAAGACCAAATCTAAAAATAATAGGAATAGAGGAAGAGAAGAAAGCCCTATGTTTCTTCAAAAGCACAGAAAATATTTTGAACAAAACCATAAAAGAAAATTTCCCTACCCTAAAGAAGATGCCTATCAAGGTACAAGAAGCATACAGAGCCTGACATACTCACAGCTAACCATTGACCTGATCATGGGGTTTCCAATGGAGAAGTTAGAGAGAAGATTGAAAGAGCTGAGGGGGTTTGTGGCCCCTTGGGGAAAGCAACAATACCAACCAACAAGAGCTCCCAGGGTCTAAACCACCAGCCTGGGAGCACATAGGAAAGGAACTTTCTTTAATGAAATTTGCATTTCAAAAAATAAAAAAGGGTGTCAGCAACTTTAGTGGAGAATAGGAATTTGGTAAAGAAAGCATCCTGGTTGGCTTGGCTGCCCCAAACAGACTTCACAATCCTTGCTGTCTCTCGTTCTTCCACTTGTGAACAGAAAAGAACCAAAATACTCCTATCCTCTGGTATTCCAATCCACACATATTTAACCTGGTAATAATGTCAGCATTAAACTTGTAGAAGGTACACTGCATTTAGTAGGAGGCTGTGTAATTCTGGAAGGTAGATTTTTGCAAGAGTGGAGGACAAGAAGGGACAAAATGTCGTTGCTTGCTTGGTGCACAATATGACACTTCAGTGGAAAATTCTGAAATAATTAAGAAGAGAAACACATTAGTGGGTTCATTTCCATGAGCTTATACTTTTTATTTGCAGAGGCAGGAGCCAAAACTTCGGAGTCAGGGGAAGAGTCCAGGGGACCACGAGGAAGAAAAGAGAGCAGATAGGGAACTATGTGGAAAGCTTTAAATTATTGTAACTGTAAAAATGGGGTTCAAGAACATTTCAGATAGGAATTAGAAGAGGCCCAATATGTTGAAGTTGGAATATGAGGTCAAACTATCATAAATAATAAAGAAGCTGGTAGAAAACCTTTAGGACTAGACAACTTAAAAAGTCTTCAGCAAAATTTTACTCTCAAATAATTTATTTATGACTTATCGGAATCACTGTTAATATTTAATTAAGTTTCAGCTCACTTTTTCAGGCTAATACCTAAAGATTTTGGATTTAATGGGCATCTGAAAGCCAGAGCTTGGGGCAGTGCTAACTGAACCTGGATTCACATTGCTCACATCAGAGAAAAGCCCCCAACTGCCTGCTCAACTCTACTCAACAGCCTTCAACATGGAGTGGCTCCCTTTGTGGTCCACCCTTTTCTGCTGTCATTTCTCATATTGATTGGGATTCATCCACTTCTCTTCCTCTCATAAAAAGAAACTTTCTGACCTATAATCTTCCACTCAAGTCTGACCAACCCTAGCTTATCATTTTCCCTGTCTATCATGTTTTGCGCCTTTGAATAGTCTCATTATCCCAGTTGCCTGAATAGCACATGCTATCACTTTGCCTTAAGTATAAGAAACTTATATTTTCTTTTTACTTGACTTCTTAACTGGAATTATCTCTCCATCAATTGTTGTCCAAACTCCATCTGCATTATTACTAATTGAGCATGTTCCTGAGTTCTGTACTTAAGTGAAAAACCAAACCAAACCAAATCTACTGCTCATTTACTATAGTCCTTGGGTCCTTGGATGGTCGTGGTAACAGCAGCAACAGGTGACCAAATCTACAACAGTGCAATGGGAATGTCACTTTTTGCTTCAGAGATTCATGAGCATATATGGAAATGGATACCAAGTTTGAATGTGAAATGTCTGACAAGCTTGGATGTTTGAACATTTGGACACCAGGTGGCAGCAGTGTTTGCAGAGACTGCACATCCTTTGAGATGGAAGACTGTAAACAGAAGGGGACAGGCCTTCAAAGTAAAATCTACTTCTGCTTTCTGCTACCCGACTGATCTGCCCAGATGTGAAGATATGAGGCTACTGCCTCACACTCCTGTAACTACAGAGGGATCCAGACCAACTGCTATGTCTTCCTGCCATCATGAACTGTATCACCTAGAACTCGAGCCAAAATAAACCTTTCCTCCCTTAAGTTGCATTTGTCATGTTATTTTGTCCCAGTGATAAGAAAAGAAACCACAACAATATATAAAGGGTACATTTCTATATGATAGGCTATTCACCCTGGAATAATTGCATAGGTCTAAGACTAGAGACATACACTTCCTAGAACTAAATCCCTAACCTCACATGAAGTAGCTGTTTAGACTTGGGAAATATCAAACATCTCTTTGTTTCAGTTTTCTCATTTCTAAATTGAAATGTTAATACTGATGTAAAAATATTACATGAGAATTACACTGACATTTGGTAAAGGTATTGGTAGAATGGTTGTCATATCATAAGTGTCATTGTAAGTTCTTGCTTTAAACAAAAGCAAGCAAACATGAGGAGTCATTAACCATTTATACTGTTTTATATACAAGGCTATAATGTCATGCATTATATATTATATTGATCATGAACAATTAAGCAAAAGGCATCATATTTCCTATGTGCAGAAGGGTCAAGGGAGAGTATGGAAAGTGATGAGGTGACAAATTCTGAAAGCTGGAGACCGGCCAGGATGCTTAGAACCAAATTTCACACTTAGCATTAAAAGATAAAGGCAACTTTTAGCCTTTATAGTCCAGGTCTTATAAGATGCTGAAAGACTCTTGAGCAATCACGCTCTCGCCTAGATAATGGCGTTCATGATGTGAGGCGACTTTAGACAAACAAGAAAGCCACTGTGAGCATAAGATATGAGAAATTTGTTAAACAGGGTGGTAAATCCAACTAATAAAATTCAAGATGCAAAGAGGAACAACTCAAATTCGAATGGTGTCAAGTATTTCCCGTATGGTACTCAAACACGAACCTGAATGTACCTGGATAATTGTGTATCTCAAGGCTCAACACTAAAGGTCCTTTCTGTAATTTCCAGCAGGCCTTCTGTAGCTTGCACATCTCATTACTGCTAGAGAAGCTGTCTCCTGGCTTCCTAAAAGAACTAATGTAAGGGTATTATTTAAAGTAGTGTAGCTGCTGAGAATGCAGGTTTTCCAAGTTGGATACTGTGGTTTCCGCAAGAGTTTCAGCTCACTAAAAAAGAGCTTTGGGGAGCAAATGCAAAAAAAAAAAAAAAAAAAAAAAAAAACTTGCAAAATAGAGGGCTTTTGTTACCCCTACTATAGAGTGTAACTGAGAAGTCAGCAGCTGTAAACAAAATGAGAAAAAAAAAAATGGGCATACTCAGTTCACATAAAAATAAGAAAAGGCAAATTGGAAACATATGCATTAAAACAAGGAACCTATTTCTTGGGGTGAAGAAAATGGCAACGCTGGCTTACTCCAGGACTGCAGTAGCAATTTTATTCCTCCAGTTGCATCAGAAATTATCATTCTCATTTTTACTTCCAAAGCAATGCAAAAAGCTTAAATAAAAGTATCCTCTGGGAGTGCAAATTAAAATTGGAATCGTTAACAGGACATCAGAATTAGAGAGCTTGTTAACATAAAAATACCAGTCTGACCTTGTCTTCATTCCAAGAAATTCATGTTTTTTCATACCAAATATATTCACATATCAGGAATTTAACCACCAAACTACAGATGAAATATTATGTAGGAATGATCTGCTAGAAATCCTAGCATAACAGCAGAATTCCTTGTTAAATATAACTAATTTCAACTCTGAAAGCAGATCACTATAAATATGGAAAGAGTATGGGAAAGTATTGAATCTATTGCAATTATATCTAATGTTATGATAAAAATACTAGAAATTAAATTCTTAACCAATTTTTCATTCCCAGTGTTAAATAAATCCTAATATTTCTTCCCATTTCTTACTGAACTTTCATGGGGAAGACACCAAGCCCCGAGTTTGCCAGCTGCTCTGCTAATATACAATCATGGTGGCAGCTCAGAGAAAAGAGGTGGACTAAAACCTTTCTGTTAGAATGCCTCACCAGCAGTTCCATTTGACTACTGTGTGCACAGACTTTACACACGGCACATATAGGGACTCCTCATCACTTTATTCCTGGGACCTAGCATAGTGCTTGGTACACAGTAGTTGCTGAATAACCAGATGAATGGGTCTCATTAAACAATGATTAAACAACAAATCATGCAGGAACTCGTGCATGAACATTAAATCATACAAAGCAACCAAAAATTGGATTATTTTTCACTGATCTACTGATGAATTTAATACAACTATATAACCAAGCCTTGTTCCTGACCTTTGTGAGAGTGTGAAAATGTCATGCATTATATATTTGTGAGAGTGTGAAATTATTTTACCTCCATGCTATTATTTATGAACCCTAACCACATCCCTCAACTCTCTTCTCATAGAATCCACTGTCACTTTAAATGTTCACATCGCTATACAGAAAGTTTCAGTGACAGAATAGTTCAGTAGAAAGAGCAAAAACGTTGGAAACAAAGTGCTGGGTTCAAGTTCAGGATGTTCTTCTTTTAATGACCTACTAATAAATATTTTAATTGAATAATTGGAAAAAATATATATTCTTAGAGTAAACATGAATAACTTTGAGCATCACATTTTTTGGCATAAATTCTGAAAGAGTAAATCAGTACTAGCAGCATTTTTATATTTTATATTAAATTTATAATATTTTATATTTTAGAGTTTTCCCTTCTGTGTAGTTTCTGATTATGCTATTATATCGGAAGCATTCACTTTTAAACTGCACAAGTATCACATTTATTGTGGCGTTTGCCTCGAAACTTCAGAGCCTTTCAGCTGGAAGAGCTTGAAAGTGGAAAGACATTATGTAAATCCGAAGATTAGAGCTTGAGGGATTTTGAAGGCGAATTCTTCCAATGTTAAAGTCTTCTATAATAACTCTCGGAGCTGAACTTTAATTTCATTACCTTTGATGAAATGATTTGTAACATATGATTGCATTCTGTTTACTCATTCCAGGGAGCACACAGAACTATTTTTAAGACTTTTGGCTCCCAGCCAACCCTACTGATTAAAGGCATTTACTTTTATCAGGACCTATTACAAAAACTCTGCACAAAACACATGGGTTAGCAGACAACAAGCGAGCTTTGCTCATAAAGAACATAAAGCAAGTTATCCTTAACTTAATCAATACAGGCGTCTGTGAATAGTGATGATCTGGCCAAAGCCTGGAAGTGCACGGACAAATTGACAACAAAGATGAGAAGCTTTCCTCCTAATTTCTCACAGGCATGTGAGATAGGAATAAGAGAGAGCAGGAAAATGTAAAGGCTTCACTTAAACATTAATTTAGGAATTGGATAGAAAACATCTTTCTGGTTTATCTAGTATCTCATGATCTCTTTAAATGAAATCATCCTATTGATGGGTACAGAACAACCCCAAGTCACTCTAAATATTTTAAAATAAAAATGACATTTTTAAAAATTTTTAAATGTCAGAATATTACTGACTGAAACTTTTTTTTAACCACTGGGAGTGTATCTCAATGGTAGAGCATTTTAGTAAACATGAGGGTCCTAGATTCAATCTCTAGAACGGAACAAAAGAAAAAACAAACGAGGAACATTTTTAGAAAATGGTCATGCTGGGGTTGAACAGAGTTGCCTTGGTAATACTTTTGATTTAAAAGGACAAGAACTTGAATTTGATGGCCAGAACTCATAAAAACAAAAAAAATTCAGGCATGGTTCCATGTTTGTAATGCCAGGCAATGTTGGGAGCCAGAGACCAGCAGATCCTGGGATTCTCTTGCCAACAAGTTGAGCCTTACAGAGGAACTGAGTTCTGGACCAGTAAGAGACTGTCTCAAAAGATGGTGAGGCTAGCAAATGACTCAAGGTAAAAGTACTTTCTGAGTCGGATTCCAAGAACCCCTGGAGAAGAACTAGATATGTCTGTAATCCTAACTCCTGTTCCCCTGAGGTGAGATGCGAGGTAGAGACAGGAGAACCAGGTGCATGTTACCTTATATGGCAAAGTGGCCGAAACAAGAGAGACCCTGCCTCAGAAAGAAAGAAGGAAAGAACAGACTCCTGAAATATTGTCCATTGTCTTCCACATGTATACTGTGTCTCCCACTGACCTGTACTTAGATCACACACACACACACACACACACACACACACACACACACTCATACCCAAAAAGTGCAAAAATAAACATAAATCTTTTGAAAAGGTATGGCCTATATGTTACTTGACTCATTGTTAGGATAAAATACAATGAGACTAGATAAAAGCATGGTTAAATGCATGACCTAATCAACAGGCTGGAGCTAGAAGACCTTAGTAAATATGTGTTAGTGGTAGACATGGTACTAACAAGCATTATACTATACGGTTTGCAGTCCTCATAGTTCTCAATATTTAAACTGCAATAGAAGGGATAAAAATCAAGCCGAGACAGCACTTTCACACAGCACAGCACTTTCTGGCGATTATCAAGAAAGAGAAAGAAACAAAACCTAGTTATTGTGGATTGAAGTCTTTTGAACCTGTAGATGGTACTGGGTCAGGGTCAGGGACAGAACTAGTATCTAAGGGGTTATGTTCTTGGATATTTATGTTAGCAAATGTCAAATCATTGACTTAACCCTCATTCTAGAAACTATTTCATGTCGGATTATCCAATTCACATTTGAACTTCCGGCGCACCCTGCTAGCTACATAGTAACTACTCCTAAAAGTCTGCCTTCCTCAAAAGGAAATGGATTCACTGGGAAGATACAAGCATCCCAGGAAGCCAAGCCCCGACGCCCTCTCACCCTTGCTCACTACTGCTCAAGCTTGATGTTGACACTTGACCCACTGATCTGTGCTTGTCCCACTGTGCTGCCGTAGAACAAAAAGACTAGAGAGAAACTTGAAATAGCCTGCACCTCTGCTTTGTCGTTTGTGTGATGCTGATGGACATTCCCGTGGCATTAAGCACATAAGGTTGTATGCCTTTGTATCCTATCATTATCCACTGAGTCATCTTCACTGTTCAGGGCTCACCTTGTTACCCCGCATGGATCTTCTTGTCAGGCATCAGCTGAGGTATTTTATGAGTTCACTGTAACGTTCCACATCAGATCTCACTCCCAAAGTCTCCACTTTGTGAGAGAATGCAGCTTTTGTCAGTGTCACTAAGAGAGCCTCAGTACCACAGATGGGGTAGTGCACCTCTCTTCTTCGGGTGGGTTTACTCACCCACCAACCCCCAAGCCCACTACACACATCCAGCTTTCTGGGACAGTATATAAGAAGACTCTCTCAGTCATCTTCTCTCTCACTGGGTCACTTCTTGGTAATGGGAAACAAATGTCCTTTCCCATGTAAATTTCAGAACAGACACCATCCAATAGCTCTTTGCAATTGGTTGTCAGATATCTCAGGCAACTAGATAGCTATTCCTTTTCACTTCCTAGGTTTGATTTAAGATTAAGCTTCTGGCTTGCTCTGAGCTCTCTGGCTTGTCCTATTGTGGTATTTCCTTATTTGGTGTAACCAAAGGTTGAAGCAGCCAAGGGATGTAGTGGAAGCAAAGTCAGATCATTCTAATTCAGGGTTATTTCAAGCTAATTGATTGGAGTGTGTGTGTGTGTGTGGGAGTGTGTGTGTGTGTGTGTGTGTGTGTGCATATGCAAGAAAAGATCAGAGGTAGATATCAAGTATCTATTACAATTGGTTTCTCTCTCTCTCTCTCTCTCTCTCTCTCTCTCTCTCTCTCTCTTTTGAGATAGTTTTTCACTGACCCTTGAGCTCTCTGACTGAATGACCTGGCTACTCTGGTTGGGCAGTGAACACCAGAGACTTGCCTTTCTCTGCTTCTCACTATTGCGGGGGTGGCGTGTGGGGGTGGCGTTACAGATAAAAGCTGTATTGCCCAGACTTTTGTGGGTACTAGGAGTCTGAACTCAGTAACCCACTCGTGCATAGTAAGCACTTTACAAATTGAGCCATCCCTTCAGGCCTCTACATTTGAATTCTTTGTTATTCTTTTCTTTCTTTTACTTTCTATAAAGTTGCGGGAAGTTTACAGAGTCCACCGCCTTCTGCTTTGAACTGGGGTCTCCACAGCAAAAAGCAGGTGGTTGTTATGTTTCAAGTCATAAAAAAAGGAATGACTTATAAAACAAAACCATGGAAAACTCTGTGCTTGTATAGTGTCTCTCGCAAAGTTTGCATTTGTCTTTAAGATTCCATAATGTACACATAAAGGTATTTCAGAATACCTCTTACTCAAAAGTAAGAAATCAGGTTCAGGTATTTGCGAATGGTGAGTTGTTGCTCTTGGGAATAATTAGAATAAGAAAAAAAGTGACATTGAAAATAGCTTAAAAACAAAACAACACCACCAACAAAAAAAAAAAAAAAGCCAGTAGGACAAGGTAGAGTGTAAGACAGGAATGAAATGAAATATCACTATTTTAAGGGGATTTATCAAAGAAAAGCAGCTACCTATTACAATAGGATATAAAATACAAGTTATGCTAGAAAAATGGAGGGGTGTATCGATCGAATATCAGAATAAAGAGCAGACATGTGGACTGAGTAAGCTGATTTCTAAAGCACAACAAAACCAAAACAACCCCAAGGGCACTGCCACTCGTGTTTGCATTTTGCCATGATGTGGTAAAATCAGATGGGCACAGGGTACACAAGGTGCTCATGCGACACCTGAGAAATGCTTCCCAAATTCCAGGTGACTTTTCCTATTTGAAAGATCATTTATTCAGATCCATCAGTCTCATCTCTTTGTCTCTGCTGGCTCACGGCAGCCGGACAAAGCATCTGAGCTCCTGGCTAAGGACTGGCTGCTTGGGATAGTCTGGGATGCTAAGTACAATGCAAAAATTTAAAAAGGCCCTTGTAAGAACTGTACTAAGAACTAAAAGCAGTGACTGCAGAGCATGAACTCAGTGTGGGGCACCTGCAGGTACCATGCTCATGAATCAGCCCGACTAGTGCTGCCTGGCAAAATCCCCTCAGTGACTTTCCAAAGCACAGCATTTTACTTTTTAGTAGAATCTATTTCTTATGAAAAAGAATAGCTTTACAATGATTTTAATACACAAATATAATATACTTTATCTCTTCTCATAGTCATCTCTTGCTTCCCATACCCTTTGGTCACCTTTCGATTCCCCAAACTCTTGTGTCACACTCACATCTTTTGGTAAAGTATGAGAGAAAGTGGTATTTGTCATTTTGAGTCAAAAACAGCACAGCCTTTAAAGAAATGCTTCTGTCTGTGTATAAGAATTCTGTATAAAACTTTATTTTTCAGAAAACTTTTCCAGATTGATGGAGTCTTTGTTATTGGCCAGTAAATAATGACTTGCAGGTGACTGTTGGGCCCCTTGTCTCTCCTCCCCATGTATGCCTGCGGTGTGTGGACGGCAGGGGCGGACCACCTGACCCAAATGCCAACACCCTCCGTCCCCCTGTGGCCATGAGGTCCCATCAGGAGCTCTATTCACTCTATTCCCTGCATTCCACTCAGCTCTCTTCCCCAAGCTGGAGAGGATGGCTGGTCCGTTGTGTGGTGCATGCCCTTCCTGACTGGCATATGCACGCAGTTGGGCCCCATTTTAGTCCTAGTTTGGGCCTTGACTCAAGTTTGAGACCCGTCTTAGTCACTTCCGTCCTGGAGTGACTCAACAGGACCTGTCTGGCCCTGCCTCTGCCCAGTCGTTGCTGATGTAGAGCTTTGCCATCGGCCCTGTCAGTCACCCCATACCCTCCATCACTCTTCCCTGCCTCCTACGTCATCTCACACCACCAAAACCTCTCCTCCCTATCTATGTTCCGAGTTTATATAATCAAGAGGTTGTTATATTAAAGTTGAGTTCCTGCATCAACAAGACTCCCGGCCGGGTGTATTTCTTTGGGCCTAGGACACTCACCATCCCGTTCAGTTCCGGAGAGACCCAGCGGACCGAGACCTCTCTCACCTCTCGCATGGACTTGCTGCCTTTAAGGAGCCAACAGGTCATAGCTCAACCCCAAAGTACTATAGATGACAAACTTAAACATCATCTTAACCTTCTTGAAGTTGAAATCTCCTTAGTGAGTTTAAGTTCTCATTGTGAGGGTCAGGCTCTTATTGGAGTTTAAGCACAATTGTCTAAGCATAACCAATTTGATCTTAAGCACCTGGAGATTTCAGAGGAAAGTTTAGGCAGAAAAATAGGGACTGTCCCTAAGTCTTGAGTAGAAATCAGCAGGGGAGGAAGTACTTATCACTCCCCTCTCCACTAGGGTAGAAGACTTTGTAGGGACCAGAGCTTTACTCTAGGGACACAGAAGTCACTTCAGAACACAAGTAATTTGGAGAGTCCTTAAGAAAGTTCTCTGCCTACATTAGGCTAACTCTCTTTCATCTCCTCTTTAATTACACTGTGGACAGCTTCTACTATTCTTTTCTCTCTTTAAACCCATTATGTATACAGAGAACAAATTCTTTTTTTGTTTGTTCGTTTGTTGTTTTGTTTTGTTTTTGTTTTTGTTTTTGTTTTTTGAGACAGGGTTTCTCTGTGTAGTCCTGGCTGTCCTGGAACTCACTCTGTAGACCAGGCTGTTTTTTTGTTTTTGTTTTTTTAATGTAATTGCAGTCATATGAGTGAGTCCCTTCAAGGGCTCATTACTTCACTTGGAGTAGATTTCAAGCCCCTCTTGTAGCCTGCCAGTTCCCCCATGGACCATCTCTAGATGCCTCAGCCCACTGTCTATCCTACTGATTGATTTTCCTGTGTATACAGACACTGAATGTACCACAGGAGAATCTGCTTCTTCTCCTTATACTTCTTCCATAAGACTCACATGACTCTTTGTTATCTAGGCCGTAACTCAGAATGGCTGTCCTTGCTTTTCAACCACAAGTAGTCAACTCCCCGTCACTTTTACTTGTGTCCCACTCAGACCACTCATCATGGGTGTGTTTTCTTGAGAAATAATTATGACTTTTTATTTTTTTTTATGTTCCTTTAATTGCTGATGTGAGAGTGACAGGATTGTCTGGCCTGTTCAACTACAAGATCCCCAGAACTAAGAACAGGGTTTCAGTTGATGCTGCGATGACATTACATAACCAGCCACTTCATTCTGCACCAAGAAGAACATTCTCTTATTCAGAAATGAGTGTTGCTCTATAGAGACGTTTTACATGTACAAGAATGAACTCTTAAATATGACTTGTCTGGCCATAGTATATGCTGTGCTTCTCAATGGTTAAACTCATTTGCCTCAGAATCTGATTTAGGAATTCTATATACAATGATAGCAATTTGCACTACATATATATTAATATTTATTATATACATACATATATATACTAATGTATATATATGCTATATATACTATATATATGCATATACATTAATGTTCTTTAGCCAGAAGGTAGTCAACAGTCCTTATTTGCAATTCCTGCCTTGTTGACTTTTTGTCACAGTAAGCAAGTGAAAAGTCCCTAACTATATGTGTAGCATTCACTTCTCAATGTCACAAGCAACAGAAATTCTGCCTTATTATCCAGACAACAACCTGCAATTGCAAGTCACTGCAGAGACAGTGACAAGCAAGTCAGGGGCTCAGGAAAATGCAGTTCTCTCTGCTATTGCGTGTGCGCCCGTAGACACTCAAGGGTATGTCTGCAGTCAGAACTCAGAGACTGCTTCATCTCCCTATGCATGTCAACTACTTCTGTTTGCACCCTTTCCCCTCTGATGTGAAACATCAAACAAGATTCTACACGTTATGGAAAAATTCAAGAAGAAGAGTGAAGTTCTGTGAAACTTGCTCCTAATTCTTGTCACGCACTCGTCGGATTAAGGGCAGCAATTGCAATGCAGCAGTGCTCTCTGGAGGTGCTCATCCTTTCAATAAAGTAGACGCGAAGTGTTATGTAAGTTTTTGGAGAAAATAAACCTCTGTTGATATTTAAGGATGAGTTCATTTTGTTATTTTTACTGGCAAGACTGTGAGATAAGAAAAAAGAAGCCTTCTTATACTGTGGTTTGGATCACAGAAAATAAAGGGTCTGAAAAGAGGAGATTCTATAGTAAATACGTACAATTTGTTCCTGACTCAGGATGACCCAAGCTGACCAATGTCTAATAAAGACTACAAATTTTCATTAGTCTAAGTATTGGGTCAAAGCAAGAGTAGTAATTAATAGTTAATCTCAGTAAAATGATTTTTAATCTTAGTCACAGAAAATGGGATTAAGTACACATGTTCTTAACTGTTGCTTTTATGTTTTGCTAAGGAGTCACAACTCTTATTAGTTGGTTTATTGCCATATGAGAAAATGAGGACAATTAATGCCACATGACATTGTCTTGGAAAAAATATCAGAGTCAGAGATCTAAGTGACCTACTGCTATGAGGCCCAGAGTTATTATTTACATGAATGACACATGTGCACTTGCGTGTGTGCGCACACACTTGCACACACACATACACACAAACACACAGTCTTTAGAATATAATTAGAACAGAGAAAGAAGCAACCATGATTTTAAATATAAATCTTGAGATAAGAATTACTGAATATACACTCCTAAGGCTTATGCTGTAGTTTGAAGGACAGACTTTGGATTCTCTATTAAAGCTTAATCAAGCTAACTAATAGGTGGTCTCTAAATTATACCATGAAACTTATTCATTAATAACCAACGTTTATTTATCCCAAAATATTTTTATTATATTTGAATTGCTCCCTGATTGGTTTATTTTTTAAAACAATCATGGAAATGTGTTCCATATGCATTATTTAGACAGTAAAATATCAGATTCACCTGAGAAAACTGTTTGTTTTCCTAAGTATAGATACCTGATGTTCAAAAAATATAGAATTTTCTTAAAAGTGAATTTTAGGGCAATGTTTCAATGTAGGACTAATAGCCTATAATATATGTTAAACTCCCATAGTCTCTAGAAGAACTTTCAGTCTCTCCTGCATAAGGCCAACTACTCATCAAATTTACAGAAAAAAAATTAAAATAAAAAAACAAATTCATATATCTAAAATGAGCTATGAAAGACCAGCAGATGTGAAATTGGTTAAAAGTACATTGATCAAGTCCATAGATGAGCTGTCCTGAGATGAAATGCACATGCATGTTTCAGGAAATAGGACTACAAGTGACCAGCAACTAAAACATTTACATTGTGTTGTGGGATGTTGCAAAACTCTCTATCAAAGTATACCTGATGCTCAGATATGCAGTGAACATACACCTTCCCACACATATGTACACACACACATAAACATTCACATGCATACTACATACTGATACATGGGTACATACACATGCACACACACTCACACACATATGCACAGATACACATGCACACATATATACATTCACACATCCACACATACTGATACACATGCATACACATGCATACACATTCATATTCACACATATACAAATATTGATCTCTCTCTTTATCTCTCTCTAACAGACACACACACACACACACACACACACACACACACACACACACACACATTTTTCTAGAAGCTCTTACTCTTCACCTCCAATAAGGTAATTTCAGTTAACCACACACTGGCATGCTGAAACACAAATGAGAGAAATATTGGGTTCACTAAATATAAACATTATTTTAAAATAATAGACCAAACATTATCTCCAATACAGTGGCTAAGACCCCAGCAAATACTTCCAAGAGCATTAACTAATAAAAGCGTCTACAGATGAATTTTATTACTATATTATTCAACTTTTACTATGACTATCTTTTCAGTATTGTGTGACCAATACCTTTACCTTACCTTCAGATAAAAGCAGCAGGTAGAGTATTATAGAGAAACTGAATGAGTGAAAAATCACCTAGTGGATGAAAAATTACCTGTCAAAACCACAAAGAAAACATTAAGTCTGCTGATTCAAATAACTCCATTAACTGAGTCCCCATACCATCCTAGGAAGATTATAGGTATCAGGCTTTTCTAAGTCAATTTAGTCAGCATACAGGTACTCGGAGTCTATTGTATAATCATCAAACGGATTTATGAAATGTCTCTCAAACTTGCTGTGCTTGTACAACTCCCACACAGTGGTTCTGACGAACATGACATTCATTGCACATGCTGGAGTACGTTAGAAATATAGCTTGCCTGTGAGCTATGGTAGAAAATGTACTTTTGGGAACATGCATGACCATGGTGATCTTAGTGGAACCCATAAATCAACTATGAATAGTAAACCTAGATCCTTTAAATCACTTTATAGCTAAAAATTACACCCACTGTCATACCAAAATTACTAATAGGACATGGAAGACCTTATTATGAGTTGAGAAACATATTACATCTACATATACCAATTAAACTTTATATTGAGAAAGTGAATGTCAATACAATGGCTTTCTTTGAAATCCCCACCAAAGGACTGAAGAGAACATTGGTAGAGAAGATGACAGCCTTGTCTTCTCAGTTCTGATCAAATTATTTATTTCAAGAAAATCTTTTCTCTGCTAGTTGTTGTCAAAAGAACTATTCTTATACAATAAATAAAAATATTGTTTAAAAATAACTGTTTTTTCCTCATCAAGATACATACATAGTAATGTCTTTAGGAATTATAGATTCTCTCTCTCTCTCTCTCTCTCTCTCTCTCTCTCTCTCTCTCTCTCTTTCTCTCTCTCTCTCTCTCTCTGTGTGTGTGTCTCTGTCTCTCTCTCTCTGTGTCTCTGTCTCTGTCTGTCTGTCTGTCTGTCTCTCTCTCTCTCTCTCTCTCTCTCTCTCTCTCTCTCTCTCTCTGTGTGTGTGTGTGTGTGTGTGTATTCATGCAGTTGTTGTTTCCTTCTACCATGAGAGTCCTATGGGTCGATCTTAGGTTGCCAGGCTTGAAGCAAGAGCCTTGCCCCAGTTAACCATCTCTTAGGCCCCTGTAAGTTTCAGAACTAATCAAAGGTAAAAAACAAACTTCCACAAACTCTTGTCTTTTGTACAGAAAAGATTCCTATATCAGATACTGAAAAGTGACTAATTGATCGCAGTGAGGAGATGAAAAGGGAAGTAGTAAGAAAACCATTTGGTGTACTTAACATAAAATAAATAAATCTTTACAATAAAGAAAAAAGAAAAACTGTCATATTCCATTTCTTCTCACTATATGTTTTTGTCTTCTTCCAAGACTAGTATAAATCATCACCCTGAAATTCTCAAATCATCTGATTTTAAGTTTTGTTGTTCTTGTCTGTAATACAAAATTTAACACAATTAATCATGTATTTATAACCTTTGTTTGATAACATATTCCTCAGGAGGTGATGAAAATTATATAATAATATATGAATACCACATATCTATGCATATAACCATATTAACACATACCTTCATCTAGTCAGTCATTTAGCAAGACAAAACGTCTGTAAATACTAATGTGCAGATAAATGGCTTTGGGCTCCAGCTGGCTGTGAATACTTCCATGGATTAGGCTGTATGCTAGGTACACAATGATGACCCAGGTGGGAAGGTCTGTATTCTCTTTGAACTCACATTTGGTTGCAGGGTATAGATAACAAACAAATAAATGCCAAAGAGTGCTACACTGAAATTGAAATGGGTAACAGAACATCACTGTGCACCCCAAACTTTAATGTGTGCTATATTCATCTAAAATATAGGCCTAGAGCTTGGCTGTCACTCCAGCTGACAGCTGTCACTAAAGCAGCAGTCATGAGAAGGGCGGAGTTAAATGTGGAGAGGGTCTGGCCCCAGCCTAGATCTACTGAACCAACTAGTAAGATGCTCTGTGATTCGTTTGTATATTCAAGCTTGAGAAGAACTATGATAGGTTACTACAGAATAGCAAGTAACAGGAGCTCAACAGACACTCGCTTATTCACAGCTAGTGTTTGCAGGCTGACTGTACTTGACTGTATTTGAAGGCCGATGAAGTAAGACTGGTTAAAGTTTTAGAGGGTTCAGAGAAACCTCTGGCCATATATAATCTACTAAGTGTAGTGAAGTATCATCAAGGACAGTTTTAAATGAAGAAAAGGCACTGGTTTGGGGAAAGCATAAGCAATGTAACCCGTTTTAAGTTCTTTGCCTATTTCTACAAAAGAACCAAATCTTAATATTGAAAATAGTCCAAATGTTTAAGAACCCCTAGCTTCTACAAGATGTCAAACCTCATAGAAAAAAGGGACAGCTGCAGAATAGGTAGGTGAGGGTGGGAGGCATCTTATGGTCCTAGAATTTGCCAAGACTGATGCATGCTTCCTTACCCTTCCAAAACCCTTTGAATACCTCTACAATAGCCTTATTCTGAAAACAGATTTCATAGTATGTCATAAGTGTTTATTATCCATACAGACATAATCTCTAACATCTGATGTCATTCTCTGAGTCATTAAGGTATGTATTGTACCCCCTTTCTTAAAAAAGACAAATAAAGGGTACCATGTAAACCTGTAGAGCTCATTGGATTACATTAAAAAAATGAGTAGCTTTCATAGAATGCGTTCTTTCAGCCCAGGAAGTCTCAGGGCAGCCTTGTTGGTATACAGTAACATTACATAGTCCTTCATTTCGTTCTTTCTTTCTCCTCTCCTTTAATGACCACAAATATCAGCAGACAATGTAAAGAAAAAAGAACTTTAGCATTTCATTACTTGATCCTGTGCAACCAGTGGAGGTGAACTGGGAAGGAAGATACTGACTTCTCAAGGAGAGAAGTACTATCACACACAGCATTCCCAAGGAACACATATGAACTCCACTGTTCCCTGACCTGTTTCTTAGTGTCTTTTAGGACAAGCGTCACACCGATAGTTCATTAATGCTGCTGATTCCTGGTCTTTGCCCTCAGAGGTTTTGCTTTTGTGAGAATGCATCGTGAACAAGAATTCCAACTTGGATCTGGTTCAAATGATCCATGGACCATCCTGTTGGAGATAGTATAAAAACTGTACAAACTGAAGAAAGGTGAGGAGGCAAGAGAAGGTGGAAGAGAAGCACTGGAAGCAACCAGGGGATGAAAGAAATCAACCCCAGGCATCACAAGGGTTAAGGATGTGACAAATCACACGTGAGTCTGACAGGGGCAACCTCTTTGTTCCCTGTATAAGGCAATACCCTTATACATTACTATTCCAATATTGTCAAATGGTAATGTTGTTTAACCAAGAGGTCCCACAAACAATACCTATATGTGTAGCCACAACCTTTTAGAGAACATGACGATCTCTAATGTGCTTCAGAAAGAGAATTTTTGAATACTAATTCAGTATAAAAGTCATTTAGCTCAAAGGCCTACTACTCCAGAAACTTCTGTGTATGTAATATTGTGAAGGTTTGAATGAGGAATGTCTCATATAGGTTCATGTATTTGAACACTTGGTTCTCCAGTTGATGGCACAATTTTGGAAGGTTATAGAACCCAAAGGAAGTAGAGCCTTGCTGGGTGAAGTAAGTAAGGCTTACAGAGGTTATAGACAATCTCTACGTTTGATTCACACTCTCCACTTTCTGCTTGTGGTTGAGGATATGAAGTCTAAGCCTTCAGTTCTGGCTGTCTGCTGCCATGCCATCCCTAAATACTCTCAGTCTGGGAAACATACAGCAAAATAAACTCCTTCCTCTGTTAAGTTGTTTTGGCCTATGACACATGATCATAGCGGCAAAAAAGTAAACTAACAAAAATATAGACTTTTACAATGTAGAAAATCATAACAAACCTTGGAAAAATATTTTAGTATCAATCCCTATGTAAAGTCTTTTGTCTCTGCCCAGGGCTTCAGAAAACCTGGCTACCTCATTTATAATTATGGACTGATGAACTTCATTAAAACATTAATGTCACCATCCCATAACATTGATATGCTACTTATTATACATAATATATAGTACCTTGGGGATTAACTATTCTGGAAACTCAAGGTCTTAGAAGAAGCATGTCTTTTACAAAACAGTTAGCTTTTTCCACAGGATGGAAGACCTGTGGGCAACAGCTTAAAACATTATGAAGGAGCTGAGACATTTAACTGACACTCTTGCCTCACTGTCCCCAGCATGGAGGCAGGACAGTAAACAATGGGTAATTCTTTTACACTGAGAATCATTTAGGAGACCCGCTGGTAAGGGTTCATGGTGCACATACCTAAGAGTCTAAGCACAGAGAGAATGAGGTGTTGTGCTCACAGATAAGTACTAGAAAAACCAGGAATGAGAGACAGGCTAGATGATCTCCCGACAGAGATGTTCACCCTTACTCCACTGGGAAAGCTAGCAATTGATGTAGTTAATAGCTGGGTGTTCTGTGCTGTTTATAGGATCAGGCCACACCTGAATCCCCTAGACTACCATGTTTGTTTATCCCAGACTCTTCCTCCCTAGACATTTATCTCAGTGAATAAAACCCATCCTTATGGGAGATATCATTTGTACTTTATAACAGCCTAGGTTACTTCTGTGCTATCTGTAGGGCCAGGCCTCTCCTGCCTCCCACACACTTGTATATTTATCTGTCATTCTCCTTAGACCCTTATCTTGAGCACTGTTTCTGAACCAACATAACCGATTTTTAAGGAAAAGCTACATGTGCTTTGTAAAGAGTTTCAATATAAACACTTGTTAAGGTTAATTAACACGGAATTGAGTCAATTATCACCAGGAGACTTTTTTTCTCTCAAAATTGTGCTCTACTTAAATATGCCTAAAATAAAATGCCCAGGGTCAGACCCTAGAAGTTTGTTATACCATCAGCTACTGAGGTGTGTTGAACCGGATTTTCTTCTTGCCTCTCACTGATTGTTACTCTGACAGCTCTGGTGTTTGCAGAGACCCCCCAAACCCAAGATGGCCAGAGTGCCTAGGGAAACAGCACCTGATGCTGGGACACCTCACAGTGCCCTGGCTCTTACTTTCTTCTCATTTTCCTTCAGATGCTTGGAGGCTACTATGCAAGAAGCCTGGATTTCTATTTAAAGTTTTCCTCTGATATCTTTATGAGTTGGCACTATGTAAGGAGACCAGGAAACTGTGCTGAGGGTAAGCATGTCACTTGCTAACTCTCAGCAGAAACTTCTAATATAAATGTGATACCAGAAAGTCTGAGAAACTGTGGTGAGCCTCGTGATATAGGCAGATACAACTTATGTAGCTTGTCACTGGGTTTCCTTTTCTTTCTACTGTTAAATATGGGATAAAAGTGGCCACTTATCCACCTGAGTGCATGCTATGTAAGAGCTGATCTAAAACCCCAAGTCAGCCATCTTAATTACTCTTCACAAGTTGTTCTTTCTTGGTTTTATCTCACAGGCACACGTCAGATGACACACTCTAACTCACAGTAGATTACATGCCCCTGAGTTGGCTCTGCTCCTGGACCTGGTCACCTCTAACCACTGAGCCACACCCCACATCTCCTCATCATATAAGACCATGCAAGATGTTACCAGCACCAGGAAGCACCAGTCATTTTCAGCCCCTAAAGTGGAGTGTTTTGCAGGAGAAACATTTTCATGGGGGGCTTGCTGTGGAGGTTCAAAAGAAATATACATGGCCATATTAATTGTATGGTTCATTTAATATTTCAGATAAGTAAAAGCGCGGGGGAAAGTACCTGCGAGTCTATAACAGTAAACAGCCGATTGTGTAAAATATTAACTGAAAAACTGAGCTAAGCACTCGTAAAAGTCAGTAAAGAAAAATTGGGAGTGGGAAGGAGGTATAAAGAGAAGAAAACCTTGCCAGTAATCAGAGTGAGACAGCTGAGGGAGGACTCCCAGGCAGGAGCAGCACCGCACAGGGAAACTCTGTTGCTCCTGAAATTACAAAAGGAGAAATTGGGATGCTCACATATGCATCTCGGCATCAGGGAAATATGTCGGGAAGGAGTGGAGAGAAATGAGTGATAGCCCAGAGTCAGAGAGAGGTCATAAGCACCAGTCCAGACTCCAGAACTAGAAACAGAGACTCCTGTAGTTTCCATGATAAATGTGTCCTCTATGTGCAATTTCCTCAGGGCACACAAGGCCACCCACATCGCCACATGACATCAGCTCCTCCAGCTTCTCCACACAGGCCAAACAAGCCAAGCTGAAGTCATCATCCTTATGTGCTGACACAGGACTAAGGTGACAGCATATACACTTTCCTCTGAGAGTAGGCCAGAGCCCTGGGGTAATGCCTGCTCACATTGGGCCTTTACTTCCCTATGGCTCATGCTACAGTGTGGCACTTTGTTTTTCCCACACCCTATTGTCTGTCAGATACCAACCCCCCATTTTTTGCAGCTGCTGCAGGTCCTAGGACTTG
The DNA here is from genome assembly GCF_011762505.2 of Arvicanthis niloticus. NCBI lineage: Eukaryota > Metazoa > Chordata > Mammalia > Rodentia > Muridae > Arvicanthis > Arvicanthis niloticus. Next base: position 20,377,119 of record NC_047670.1, on the reverse strand, counting down.
ACATCAGCACATTGACCACAGCCCTGTGCTATAATCCGACTGAAGGAAGTTTTCAGATATTTAAACAGGGAATGCTCTCTCTCTCTCTCTCTCTCTCTCTCTCTCTCTCTCTCTCTCTCTCTGTGTGTGTGTGTGTGTGCGCGCATTTAAAACAAACAAAATACACAAGTGCAAAACATGCCTTTTTGTGGTACAAGATATGTTTAGGGGAGAAAAAGACATTCTCATTTATATATTTGTGGTTCAAAGTAATATGTCTCACAATGTTACTACTCAGAGAGTGGTATTCTACTTAACAAAAACAGTTCTTATGGTAGAGTGATCTTACATCTCAATTTTTCCCAAATAATCTCATTTGAACTATACTTTTTATTATCCTTTAAGTACTTCAGTTGGGATACAAATATGATTACTTTAGTTATAGAAGAAAAATTATATGGTTGGTAAGAAAATTGTATTCTGGAAAAAAAAATCAAAGTACTCTTAAAAGCCAGTGATCATAAGAGAACAAGAACTTTCTACCTGAGGAAGCACATTAGTCCAAGTCAACAGAAGTTGGGAACCTTCCAGAAAGTGAAGTATCATAAGTACAGAAAAAAGCTTAGTGAGATCCATTTTCATCATTAATAACGAGATATTTTGTAAATGCTTTTTTCTTATAATTTTTAAAAACAATTTTCCTATGCTAAGACATCTTTTATTGCCTCAGTTGTCTCTGAGTCATTTGCTGTTTCCTCACATAGCAGTACCCCACATAAAAATTTAAAAATCAACAAATACATGTTTACTTAACATCTACTTACATAAGACATAAGACGTGCTAGATACACTACAATGAAGTATTCTTATTTTTGACGTACATACTAAGTTATGAAAAGAACTCTATGTCCCTGAATTCTTGAAAAGGGAAAATCTTTCTGGAAGATGTTCAGGCTCATCCTAGTGATACTTCCCCTTGGCTTGGCATCTCCTAGGCTCACTAGGAGTGTTCCTAGGCTGAACACTCACTAACTCATGAAACAAGGCATCATCACAGAAACGAACAAAGAAAGGCTTTTACTCGAATGATCCACGATTGAAATAGTTCCATAGTTTATCATTACTCTATACCCAGAGAGATAAACACATCACTCAGAAGGGACTATAGCAATAATGTTTAAGAAGAAAGAAACATCACTGTAGCCACTGCAATCAATGCCTTTCCAAAAGCCCAAAGAAAGCAAAACCCACTTATGTGATGTCTTTATAAAAAGCAAAAGACAAGAAATGCAGAAAGTAAAATAACTGGAACAGCCTGGATTTGTGAAGCAAGATAATTAGAGAAAGCATCGGAGACACAAGTGATCTGAGTTGAGTCTCCATGGCGGGAGCGATGTTAAAGTCAGTCAGACGCTCAGTGAGTCCTCTTGTTTCCTTCATTATTTTCCCATCCCATCTCAACTGCTTGTCACGTATAGCTTAAAGATTAATGACAATAACCAGTTCTTAGGGACTCCTGTGTAGGAAAGGAGTATTCCAAAGAATGGGAGGCATTGCTACTACAGCTGATAAATATCGATACGTCGAGGAGTGCTGAAACGCTTGTCATATACTGACCATTGCAACTCCTACGGCTTCAGTCTACATACCCAGGCAATTTCACAACTAAAAATTGTACCGTAAACATGCCGAGGCTGTTTTCATTTCAGCACCGTGTCTTAGCTTCACTTCCTAAATTAAGAGTTCTAATCTTCTGGTGAATTAATGCTAAGTTGACATATTTCTATTCCAAAAATGCCGCTTCCAGTTTGGACAGGTATGAACACTAATTAGATGTGCAGTGTCAGAGGCATTTTATACAACAGAATAATTCATGTAAATTCTATGATAATTTATTGGCCATCTTTATCCTTAAACATAAACACCACACCTTTCATTCTTTTGTATTTGTGCAGAGAAAATAATAATCAAGAAACTCTTATACTAGCCAGAGGTGCTTAATCACAGAACTTGGGAGGCAGAGGCAGGCAGATCTCCGAGTTCCAGGTCAGCCTGGTTAACTGAGTGAGTTTCAAGACAACTAGGGCTACACAGAGAGATCCTGTCTCAACAAGACTCCAGCCCTTACAAAAGAAAGTCATACACTATACAACATGGGGAGATTGAGACCTTCCTGAATTATGTAACACAAACAGCTTTGTAAATAAAGTCAGTGAAAGTAATTGTTTCCTGTTACTAGTGGAGAAGATTTCATGAGAAAAGCTGAAGTAATGCCATGGGAAGCAATCTGGACTGATTAACTAGATGAGGCTGTCTATGGAATATGTAAGTGATAGCTGGGTGTATTATGTATTGTGATTCACAGCATACATAGCAGTAGTATTTAAAACTGGGGCTGAAGTCCAAAAGTAATTTAAATAGGTGTCATACTATCCATGGCTATATCTGGGCGGATATCTATATATGTATTTATATCTACATCTGTATGTATACCTATATCTAAGAGAGAAAAAATAGAGCATTGTTCATTGACATGAATGAACTATTCACACCAAAGGCTAACTATTGATATTATATATCTATTAATATAATAACAGTTACGAGTGATAAAAGGGACAAACCTACTAAAAACCACTTGTTCTTATAATCATCTGAGAAGGTAAATATTTGATTGCTGTAGCAGTCAATAAAAAAACAGATAGATCCACTCATTTGCCTGAAAATGTCATGAAGTCATTGTTTTTAATAGCTGAGTAGTACTCCATTGTGTAAATGTACCACATTTTCTGTATCCTTTCCTCTACTGAGGGACGTCTGGGTTGTTTCCAGCTTCTGGCTTTTATAAATAAGGCTGCTATGAACATAGTAGAACATGTGTTCTTATTACATGTTGGAGGATCTTCTGGGTATATGCCCAGGAGTGGTATAGCTGGGTCCTCAGGTAGTATGTCCAATTTTCTGAGAAACACTAGACCAGAGTGGTTGTACCAGCTTGCAATCCCACCAACAATGGAAGAATATTCCTCTTTCTTCACATCTTTGCCAGCATCTCCTGTCATCTGAGTCTTTGATCTTACCCATTCTGATTTGTGTGATGTGGAATCTCAGGGTTGTTTTAATTTGCATTTCCCTGATGACTTAGGAGGTTGAACATTTCTTTAGGTGCTTCTGGGCCATTCAAGATTCCTTAGTTGAGAATTCTCTATTTAGCTCTGTTCTCCAATTTTATTATGGTTATTTGGTTCTCTGGAGTCTAACTTCTTGAGTTCTTTGTATATATTGAATATTAGCCTTCTATCATATGTAGGATTGGTAAAAATCTTTTCCCAAACTGTTGGTTGCTGTTTTGTCCTATTGACAGTGTCCTTTGACTTACAGAAGCTTTGCAATTTGATGAGGTCCCATTTGTCAATTCTTGATCTTAGAGCATAAGCCATTGGTGTTCTGTTCAGGAAATTTTCCCCTGTGCCCATGTGTTCAAGGTCTTCCCTACTTTCTCCTCTATTAGGTTCAGTGTATCTGGTTTTATGTGGAGGTCCTTGATCCACTTGGACTTGAGCTTTGTACAAGGGGATAATAATAGATTGATTTGCATCTTTCTACATGCTGACCTTTAGTTGAATCAGCACCACCTGTTGAAAATGCTGTCCTTTTCCCACTGGATGGTTTTGGCTCCTTTGTCAATGATCAAGTGACCATAGGTGTGTGGGTTCATTTCTGGGTCTTTAATGTTATTCCATTGATCTTCTTTCCTGTCTCTGTACCAATACCATGCAGTTTTTATCACTATTGCTCTGTAGTATAGCTTGAGGTTAGGAATGGTGATTCCCCAAGATGTTCGTTTATTGTTAGAATTGCTCCTGTCTAAAGGAAATGCAGGGACAAAGAGTGGAGCAGAGACGGAAGGAAAGGCCATCCAGATACTGCCCCAAGTAGTGACCCATCCCACATGCAGACACCAAACCCAGACACAATTGCTGATGCCAAGAAGTGCTTGCTGACAGGAGCCTGATACAACTGTCTCCTATACAGATGTGGATGCTTGCAGCCAACCATCAGACTGAGAACAGGGACTCCAATGGAGGAGTTAGGGTAATGGCCTGAAGGAGCTGAAGGGACCTTATCTGCCATCAATGGAAAGTGAGGCCCTTGGTCCTATGCCCCAATGTAGAGGAATGTTAGGGTGGTGAGGTGGGAGTGGGAGGGTGGGTGGAGGAGCACCCTTATAGAAGCAGGGTAAGAGGGAATGGGATAGGGGGTTTGCAGAGGGAAAACCAGGAAAGGGGATAACATCTGAAATGTAAACAAATAAAATATCCAATTTAAAAAACCTGATAGAAACTTTCAAAAGTTTTGATCCTGATCCAGAACAGAACTGTTGAAAGGAACATATGCATATGCATGCATATAAACACACACACACACACACACACACACACAGAGACATATATATAATTTAAATAAATATATACATTCAGACTCATATATATATATATATATATATATATATATATATATACACATATATACATTCTACAGCTTTTTCTTAAAATATTTTAATCCAAGTAATTTCAATAAAAATTTCTTACTGCTAAGTTATAATGAATTTGCTATTTAAAAAATCCCAGGAAGTTAGGAGAAATTATATGACATTTCTTTCATGTGATGCAATAATTCTTAGAATGATTAGTATGCATGTATTAAATTTAAACACTAACCTCCTAAAGGGCAAGGGTTTTTCCACCAAAGACTCACTTTGATTTGTCTACTTACCACATTAAAAATGCTCTTTTCTGGGTGTGGCCAAGTCGAGCGTGACCAATGAGAAAACTTTCCTTCTGCCCAGTTACCGCACTTCATATTCCTTAGACAAGCAAATTTTTGTCTCTTTCCCAAATGAACTCAACTATGTGATTATTTTGCCCTTTTATTCTGCGTTTCCCCATGAATCAACACGCTACCTTGACAAATGTCAGAGTGTAAGGAACAGTAAATGATTTCGAATCCATTGCTTTGTTGGCTAGAAATGACCTACTTTTAAAAAAAGCATTAAAAAGTGGTGTGCTTCACGAGATGATATAAAGCAAAGCTACACTCAGTCTTTACAGAACTGTCACTAACAGAAAACATGTTGATGGTCACCTCTCACCTATATGACAGCCCTCCCCAAGGTCATAAGTCCTAGTTAATCACTACTTCATCAGGTTGAAGTTGGAATCACCACTGATTTTTGGCAGATGCCATCATAAAGGTGCCAATCCCCAAGTGCCCATCACTTTATTTGTTTTTATTCTGACAGTCTTCTGCCCCGTGGCCAACAACAGAACATAGGCACTGTAAAGGCCCACTAGTTGGAAATGCACTAAGCCTCACCTCAAATTCCCATTTAATTCTTACAAAAATCCCAAGTAGGTACAGAAAACCGCAAGGCTATCACAGGCACTAATGAAGTCACACTGGCCATGCCAGGCATCCGTCTCCATCCCTGCTTCTATATATGTACAAACGTTGCTTGACTGAGTCTAGAACTTACAGTTTTTCATCATAAGTGAAGAAACTGAGGTGCACAGAGGTTGCCACACTTCTGCCCCGTGGAATCCTACACGGCTCTCCATGGTGACGTGCCGAGAAGCTTGCAACCCCTAAGTGGGGTCAGAACAACATGTATCACGGCACAGACACTTACTTATCCTGTAAGCGTCTGTGTGGGGCATTCTGTACAATCCTTATGTTAGAGTCCTCAGGGAACATCAGACTTATACTCACATGAAACAAAAATAGCTAAGTATACTTCTTGATAGATTTATGATCACATAGTACAATTAAGAAAGCAGTCGTTAGCTCTGATGTTAGATGCTTGTTCACCATCCACTGAGCATTTTTAGCGCAGAAAAAGACACAGGTAGAAAGCGGACGAAAGCAAGGCTTCCTGACTGGATTTCGCCCAGTGATATTGAACAAGCGTGGCTGAATCCCCTCTAATTGAACCTTCTCTGATTGAACTCTATGCATCAAATGTACGGCACTGATTGGTTAATCAGCGGTTGCATTAAGACCACTGAAATAGTTTGTGCACCATGTTAGTATAGCTCCTAATAACTCTGCTCAGAAATCTCTGCACTCTGAACTAAAATTGCATTCTATTAAATTCCACTTTATCAAAATGTCCTCCCGCCCTCTTTCTTAAGCAACGCGTTTCAGGATCGATCACATGGCTCCTTTCCGCAGCCTTCTAGAAAACGGAAAGACATATACTTGGTGTTCCAAGAGAGCCTTTCTGGTTATCTTCAAGTTTATTATTTTACATAACAAAGGGTTGCACGTCGTTTTCCTTTAAACCTACAATCGAGTGCTCAGAACCCTAGCATTTGTTTTATTTTTTCTGCAGAAACCCTGCGATGCTTAGTGAGAGCAGATGCTGCCGAAACAAAACACATTTCGTGTAGTCTTTTCAAAGGCTGCCCGAGAAACGCTCAGGCTGTGCGATGCCTGCTATTAGGAAGCAGTGATATTCTTTGACCTTTATGTAATCACCATCATCGGCAGCCTTACCAGGTGTCCAGCGGTGGCAGTAGCCTATTTGTGCTCTGGCATTACATTTCATCCCGCCTTATGGTGGGAGAAGGCTGGCATGTTCGATGCGAATTTCCAAACAGGAATCTATTTAACCCACTGAGAGAATGTTCGCTCTGTGTCCTGATAGGCCAATCAAACTTCACTGTCAAATATTTTACAGAATTTTTTTTGACAAATTTTACAAACTTTACAGAAAATTAGTGAAAAGCAGATTTTGTAGGATAGGGTAGTGATATATATATATATTTAAATGATGGTGGAATCAAATGTGCCAGTCACCTTCCTACAAAGATTTTTTAATAGAAAATAAACAAACAAAAATCCCTCACAGTCTAAGATCAACAAGGACAGTTGAAAAGGCACAGCCATCTGGAAGCCCATATAACCCGGAGACTACTGACTTTTCTGTGTAAACAGCTACATTAAAAAAATCGAATACATATTGAGATGAAGGAAGAATATGTGTTTACCTCTAAAAAGAAGCAATATTGAAGCAACATAAAGGATCAATTAATACAATTAAATTAAATATATTTCTCCCATTACTTAAGGACTATGGCATATATTTGTTTCACCATATTTCTCAAAACCACTGAACTATACAATATTTTTGTTTAGTTTACTAACTCATCTTTTATTTGTAAATAAAAAATTTCACTAAATTAGTTTGGAGAAAGTGCCAACTCAATATTGCTCAGAACGTATTTAAAACAAATGTATCTAAAATGTACATAACTACATATAATATGTCATATATATATATATATATATAACAATGAATGTATATAAGCATATACTTATGGCGTGTTTCTAATGTTTCCAACGAATGCATGCTAGTGGATATATTATTGACTTTTTCAAATCCAATCATAAAGAAACATTCAAAAGTCTATAAAATAACTAACCACTGCTTGTTAAAAGTCATTAAAAATGGAGAGGAAAATGGCACAGTTGGGGAATTACTAAGAAAGCATTCAATAATGCAGTGTGGGATTCTTAGCTGGATCAGAAACAGGAAAAGGGAAACGGGATAGAATGCTAAAATCCCAATAGTTAAGAGAATTCCAAATGAGCAGAATCCCACTTGTGGCTATTCCCACGTCTCAGTAATCTAACTATAGTCACATAAGATATTAATGTTAGAAGAAGCTGAGTCAAAGGGAGTATGATATTTTTGTAACATTCCTCTAGGTCTAAAATTATTTCAAAATACATGGTAAAGACAGGACCATATTTTTCTTCAATGTTAACTATATGCCAATCATTTTAATTCAATAATCAGAATCTTACTGAGCTTTTTTGAGTGCAAAGTTTAGAAAATAACAAAATAAATTCTTAGTATATGAAAATCAGAATGATTACCTTGGTTTTCTGTCTTGTGCTGAACTCCATTCAACAATAAAGAATCTTCAGCACTGAGAAAAATTCTAGGATATGATCCTTGAAACTTATATTGTCTCTGAATTAGCAGGTCCATAGTTAATGAATGATCTTATATACTGTGCATAGAGATTCATTCTTCTACAAGCAGATGTTCTTGTTTTTGGATGTTTGTTTCATCATTTGTTGAAGAATATAGGTTTTATGTTTCAACTTGCTGAAGATTATGGGGCTTCAGCTATGCAGGTCTATTTCCAAGTCTTTTACTCCAATGGGCTACATGTCTGTATTTTGTAGTTTGGGATAAAGTATCATGACATCTCTACCATTGAGTCTCTTCTTCTTATGTTTTCCTTAATTTCTTTCTTATTTTTAGTGGATTATAGTATGACTACTAATTTGTTGATTTACTATCTTGTTACTTTGCTGAAAGTAAAGCCGTCAGACGTAAGAATTTTTAGCTTGGGTCTCTAGGATCATTCAGTATCATGTTGTCAGGACATTGAGATATTTTGACTTCATCCTTTCAAACATGAATCATTTCATTTTTCTATCTTCTCTCCCTGCCCCAGCTATCCATAGAGCGGTGAGTGGGCACCTTTGTCTCTTCTCTATCAAAGCCTATTGCCTTAAGCCCTGGCTACAAGTATTACTTACATGTTGGCAACTAACAACCTTGTCTCTAAACCTGGCCTTTCCCAAAGCCCGAAAAACCTACTGGCATTTCCATTTGATGACTTAATGGTCATCATAAACACGCATAACGTGCCCAGAATAAGCTTTCTTTCCTTCAAACTTTTCCACCCCCAACCTTTCCCATCTCAGCTGATGGCAACTCCATCCTTGCAGCTGCTCAGGCAAAAATACTTGGACATATCTTTGAGTCCTCTCTTTCACTCACACCCACATCCAATCTGCCATGAAAACTTAGCTTTATGTCCAGAAGAAAAGGGAGAGCTACAAGAACATTTTATTGCATCATTATTGGTCTGCAGTGCTGGAACCAAACACATCTACGAGCTTCTCTTAGTTCTAAAGGATATGTGGCTACTGAGCAGGCTGTGGAGGCTCCCATTATTCCATCATTTAGGAGAAAATCATCAGAAGATTAAGCCCATCCTAGGCTACATAGGAAAGTCCATACCAGCCTTAGCTATTTAATGAAGCTCTGTTACCAAGGGGAAAGCTATTGAGAAATACAGACTTTAACTAATGGCTAAGTTAACTCAGAAAACACAAACATTTGCCAGGTGGATTAAATTGAAAATAGGTTTAAAAAATCCATGTTCTGTTAAATCTCTTCCTAATACCAGTTAGGGACTATTGTAATTGAAAACCATATAGAAGACTCATTTAAGTAAGGAGAGGATGTAACCGATTTAAAGTTGCCATTCAGCTTCTCTCCATATATTCAGGCAAAAATACTTGGACATATCCGAGTATTCTTCTCTCCTCTCTGCTGATTTTGTTTCTCTACATTAGATAAAATATTGGTATAAATGAAATAAGTACTTTAAAAAATATTCATGACTTCTCCCACAGCATTCTAGTATAGCCTTGAATCCTCTGCAACAGAGCTATTATCCACAAAATAGAAAAGATAAATGTGAAGAAGAAGGAGGAGGAGGAGGAGGAGGAGGAGGAGGAGGAGGAGGAGGAGGAGGAAGAGGAGGAAAATAGCTATAAAAATACCATGCATTCAAGAAAGGAATGTAGGTTGTTTCACCAACCATTGCAGAATTATGGTAAACATTCACATGGACTTTGATATGTTATCATTTTGATCCTGGGGATGAAAATTATTGGGTGTAATGCAATTAGACCAAACTCAAGGTCACAAAGCAGCAAGAGTCAGAGCCGACTGATTTAATTCCTGATGTAGTGCTCTTCGGAATAAATCCATCCATGCAGAGGACCTACCAGGATGAGTTTTGTTGGCTTCTTAATATATCGAATGATTTTAGGACAGCATAATGTTGCTAGTGCTACTGATGCTGAGAACTGTTCTCACTAGGATGATGATTTCCTGGCATGGACCATCATTAGACTTTCAGAGACCACAATCAAAGCACTGCCTTTGATATTCATTCAGAGAAGCCACTACGTTTTCCCAAGTTTTACACATACATTAAAGAATCTATGAATGGACAAAGATGGAAGAGGAGGTAGGAAAACAAAGTGACATATTTCATGCAGAAATAAAAATTGGGAAGAAAAACACTGTGTCTTATTTTATACTTTTGTATGTTGTTCAAAGCATATCCACTAGGAAGCCTGTGATCTTACCTACATACCAAATCCAGTCTATAAGTGTATGGATGACCTTACATGTATTACAGCAGTAACACACTTGTCACCAACATAAAAAGATAGGTAAATACACATTTACCTATACAATACAAAGGGAAACAATTCCATCAGGAAACCCATTTTATAAAGTGAGTCAGTGCCCTTTGCTCTAAACAAAAGACTTCTGCAATATCTTTAGGTGTTTTAATTTGGATGTTCCTTATAGATACTAATGAATAACTGTGGTATTAGTCAGGTCTTATTCACTTTCATTAATTATTAACTTCCTTTCGTGCAACAGAAATACTCATTCTCTATATTTTTGGGGACACTTAGTGTGCAGCAGCTATCCTGCCAGGCATAACAACTCATGAAATGTAAGACAGGCATTATTATTGTCAAGGTACAAATAAGGAAACTCATAATCAACATGAATCTAGTATTTTTAGGTCTAAAATAACCTCAAAAGGTTATCTATTTAAACTGCATGCTCAATGTTTCACCCTCCTTCAAACTTCCCTTATTTAAATTTATCTAGAGAAAAGGAACTTATCATTTCCCAAGACATTTACCCTGGCCTTATCTGAATTGGAGAAAGCATTTCCTCATTGTTAGTTAAAATCCCTCCACTAAATTGCAAGGAAGTGGCCTTAACTTAAGTTAGGAGAACACGGGGCAAATTTAACTGCTTTCAAATGAACGCATTGTAAGATACATGCACTCAGCCCTATGTCCATTTAGTTTTCTTTCCTTGGGGTAGACATTGACTTATGTCTCATATCTAAGCACATAAGATGAATAATTAAAATACAGGTACTTATATATTAACTTATTGTGCCACTTATATATAATAAATACATAATATAAAATATGATACACTTATAAATATTTACACTAAATATATGAAACAGTTCTTTTTTGATCTCCTTAGTTTTGTTTTATCTGCTAGTCATTCTTTTAGAGAGTGCATGGCTGGTACTTTCTGAGCCAAAGGAAGAATTATGTCTTTCTTCAATTCTTTTTCGTAAATGAACATATTAAGAACAGTAATGATTGAAAAAATTCATGCTTTTGTAACATTTTATAAAATTAATTTGTTTTTTGAAAATGATAATATCTATAGAAATTGTTTCATCGTCAATAGTCCTGATTTCCTGAACAAGAAAATGTACTGGCCACGTTTATATTCTGCCTCCAAACTCAGTAGTCATCATTATTAATTTTGCTCTTGAAACCAGGGCTTTGTTTAGATGGGACTGTCTTAGCATGACAGGTATTGGCAACTGGGAAATGGATCTTTGTGTCTTACTAGAATTCATGGATTGTTTGTTCTTCACCAATGTTCCCAGACAAATGGAAAGAGAGCATAATGTATTGGGAGTCCTGTTTCTTGATTGTGGAAACTGACTGTGGCAGATTTTGAAGGCATAGGCAATTTCGGCAGGATAATGAGTCTGCAGATATTTCCGGGTATAAAAGAGCTTCTCTATGGCTTAGGCCATTGTCAATGTCAAACAAATGGAAAGACATGGTGTTGAAAATACCTTCAGGGTGAGTAGTAAGGAGTACACTGGAAGCCATACTACTAAGGCCATGTCTGCCTCATTAACCATGGCTCTATAGTCTAGTGCTGACATAACACAGACACCAAATAGGAAATTTTTAATTTTTTTTAAATAGATACGTAGTGAATGATTGAGTGTACAAGTCAGTCAACAGTCAATAATCTATGCTGTTACTAAAGAAAATGGGACAGAGGCTGGAGAGATGACTCCACAGTTAAGAACACTGGCTGCTCTTCCAGAGAACATGAATTCAATTTCCAGTATCCACATGGCACCTCATAACTTTCTGTAACTCCAGTTCTAGGGAATCCAACATCCTCACACAGACATACATGGAAGCAAAACACCAGGTCACGTAAAATAAAAGTAAATAAAACAGGTAAAAGAAAACAGAACACCTGTGAATGAATCTTGCCTGGATGCAGCTTGTTCATGCCATCTGTTGAAAGTTAGTGGCAATAATACATTTTTGACAGACTTTGTGATTAAAATGATAATAAAATGCCAAATATCCTAGGCAATATATTTATTACATTAGTGAAGGGAGAAATAAGCAAAAGAATACCTGATACAGTAGGAAACACCTGGTATGTACAGGAGAGGCAAAGATGTGACCTAAACATCAAGAAAAATAAACACCACAAGACTGAGATGCCTGTTTTTCCAAAAATCAGGATCATCTTTCCCATAGGAAAAAATGGCTACATAGGAAACAGAAGACATTTCACCTATTTAGGCAAACATAGGAAGAGAGAAGTTTCTGGAAGCAAGGGAGAAGGAAGTGATTATTTTGCTATGGTGAAGCATTAGTAAATTAATAAACAACTTGATCTTAGGTGAGTGCATCCTAGCTTATGGGAAGTGGCATAGGACTAAAATATCAGATGAAGTTGTTTCAAAATTCTGCCAGTCAAGATGTCTGAGGTACTTAGTGGTCTATTTGATACTACGAAGCTGCAGTTTACAGGGTACATGTACACACTAGTGCACTTGAAGACTTATGTCTATTTATTTGCCAGATATCTGAGCCTTTTTCATCTGTCATTCCTCCACCGATGAGTCTCTAGAAAGAGTCGCATTAGTGTCTGGGCAGAGAGATTAACGAGGCTCAGAAGGTAGTCACAGCTGCCTAACATGTTGTGGCATTGTTTATCATATGTGGATGTTCTAAAAGCTAAAGAACCTACACAGATAAAATCATAATACAGAGAAAAAATATCTCATCATCAATGATAGTTGCTCTTCTCTTTCATCCAAATGACAGTCAGGGTACTAAACAATTTGTGACACAACTGTTTTATCAGTGGGAGTAACATGAGACAATGGTGCTATATATACAAGTAAATTCAGTTGTTGTATTTCTTAGTTTCTTTGTTCACTGCATAAAAATTCAATGCCTCTTTAGTAAGTGCTGCCTCTGCTTCTGCTGAATAAACTAGAACAAGCCAAAAAATCCTTAATGAAAAGCTGTTCAGGAAACAGCTGCACTACGTTCTGGTCTCATGACTCAACAGATCGATGTAAGTCGTCAGAGGAAGTAGGTGGGGAGAAAAGGCCGAGATCTCTGTTCTATTTCCAGCTCTCGCCCCAGCCTCTGGGTGACCTGTGATGAGTCACAGCTGTCTTTCTGAGTGCCTGCAGTGACTCAGGCTTGCTTTAAGAAGTTTCCTTGTTCGGTTCCACATTATAGATCACTTCCTCTCAAAAGCTGTTACAGTACAAAATGATCCTTTTCATTCTGGATCTGTTATGCAAAATAACTGGCAGCCCCTTTACATTCTCTATCAGCAATCCTGATGCTAGCGACCATTCTACAAAGTCTTCAGTTATGGGACTCAACACACCTGCTTCCCACACAGAATCAGAATTTTAATTTTCCATGAATTACCTGGAAGCCATACTCTATAGTCAAAGTGCAGCACATTTTATCCCACTGTGCCAGGTGGCTGCATCAGAGGAGACCAGTTTTCAACAGCACTGTCCAGAGGATCCCCTCCTGATTGTTTGTCAGTATCTCCCTGAGAATTACCTTATCAAAATTTTATAAATAGTTATTGTTAACATGGGGCATTCAGATATACTTGATCCTAAAACTTAAAAAAAAAAAAAAAAAAAAAAAGCCCAAACCTCCATTTAATTTCTCTGATTATTTTTATTAGCAGAAAACTAGTTTGAAACCCCAGAATTATTATTATTATTTTTTATTGGATATTTTCTTTATTTACATTTCAAATGTTATCCCCTTCCTAGTTTCCCCTCTGGAAACCTCGTATCCCATTCCCCTTCCACCTGCTTCTATGTGGGTCACTCCATGTGTACTCTTTGGTCGGTGGTTTAGTCCCTGGGAACTCTGGGGGTTCTGGTTGGTTGATGTTGTTCTTCCTATGGGATTGAAAACCCCTCCAGCTTAAAACTTTTAAACATCAAATTCATTATTGTTACATGACTTGTATAACACTGATGAAAGGCACACTGATATTGGTTAATGGGTTTTATTGTTATTTGTTAGAGAAAACTTTGGTCTTATCCTATGCAGAACTCTGAGATTCTGATTAAATCAAAATGATAAGACCTTGCCAGGCATAGCTTGAGCAAGGGCACCAGTCATATATGAGCATGCATCTATCTACCATCTCTCATTAGCTATTACATATCTATCATCTATCAGTCACTTATCATCTATTTATCATCTATCACTTATCTATCTTTCTATCCTCTACCTATCATCTATCTACCATCTATCTATCGTTGTCTATTACATATCTATCATCTATCATTTATCTAGCATCTATTATCTATCTCATCTATTTATCATCTATCATCTATCTATCTATCATCTACCTATCAATCCACATGTATCTGTCATCACCATCTATCTTTTTTCTTCCATTTCAATGCCTATAAAATCAGGATGTTGAAGCACAGCTGGAAGCTTTGGTACTGGCTCCACCACTTCTGCATGTGCATCAAAACTCCTGAAATATGAGACAGTAGCTTGCAATAAAATGAGTTTTTAGAAGTGCTTTTTTGGTGTGAAGCAAGGAATTATTCTGTGAAGGTATGAATTGTAACAACTCTATCACCACACCAAAGACTCAGAAAAGTTCGATATTTATTTAAACAAGAACTGATAAGAGTAACATGACTCTTTGTTTTGTATTTATCCTCCTTAGAATGCATATTCAAGAATGATATATAATAAACATACTTTGTTTTCCCCTGACAAAGCTAAAAATGTTCTTAAAACTAGAAGGAAATAAATACTCAAGGGTATAAGAAAGTTAAATTGGCAGATGTTTTTTTTTTTTTTTTTTTTTTTTAGTGCCACACAGAATTAACACTAATTAGTTACTCATTAATTAAATAAGCTCAAGAACATCTGTATCTTATGTTTCTCAGCTATGTTAGACACAATGCTAGATGCTGGAGACATAATGCTGGAAAAATAAGACATTACCATAGATGTCAGCATGCCTATCAGCCAGATTCTTGACCAGTGCCTTGAAAACCTGCAATATGCACACCATTGTAATAAGAATATGCCACAAGAGCTTAAGAGGAATGCAAAATCAGGTATACTTATCTATAGGACGGGAAGCAGAGAACGGACTGGTAATTGCAGCACTACTAAAAAGGTATTGAAATGGTTTGGATGGGATATAATGAAATCTTGAATGAAGACATTGCCATTGACAGAGAACAAAAAAAGATTTAATTATGCTCAGAATGCTGAGCATAATTCCATGCTCACAGGTCACGATTAAAGAGCCAACAGGTAATTTTCTTCCAGTACATTCATGGAAATGCATGGTAGTACTTGATAGCAACCAGGCACATCCACAGACAGCTAAAAGTGACCGTAAGACAATCAGGCATCTTTATAGACAGCTTTCGAGGTACCCAGCAAAGATACACATCATCTGCAGCTGCCCAAGAGGTGACAGTGTTGCTCCTGTCACATATCCCTTTGCGAATGATCCTCAACGTCAATAAAAGTCATGTTCTCTCTGCCCCCATTCTCGCTTCTTTCTTCTCTCTCCCAGAGGTGGCTGCTATATCCCCTGTCCAATAAACACCCCACGTGAGTCAAGCCTCATGGTGTTTTTTTTTTTTTTTTTTTGGTCAGGACCCACGGCCTAGTCCTATCAGTAATTGACAGAAATTTTAACATGCTTCACTTTTCAGCTTGCATACACCTATAAGGTCTAACTTAGCCAACACTGAGACACTGCATACAAAAGCCTGACTGTTTTTTAGTGAAGGGCTGGGTAGTAACAGAGGTAAGGCAGGCATCAGGCCAGCTTAGAGTACATAGCACTTCCTGGCAATGAAAACTGTCTCCAAAGCGTAATAACGTTTGACCAGGCACCCAGAAAATAGCAGGAAGAAGCAATAGATTTAATATTATAAGAAAGGACGTCCTGGGCTATCTTAAGTGAACATAAAAAATACAGTGGTTAAAGAACAGAGGGCACCGGAGGCAATTTCCAACATGTAGTCATCGTGAATGCAGCCTGCCATTCAGCGAGGGGAGGGAGGCATGAAAAAGCAGTAGATCCCAAAGCCTTATTAAATTCCACTAAACTTGGAAGATGACAGATCTGCTAAAGAATTATCGTGTTTTAGTTTCTGTTTATTTCAACAGGCCTTCCACATGTTTAATCCTCTAAATTGGCTTTCAGGAAAAATAACCCTAAAAAAGAGTTTTCAACGTTTACAAAATAACAGAGCAGAGAATGTTGACTCTGACCTTCACTAAGTTAAGCGGTCGACTTAAAACCCGTCATAAATTAAAATGCTTGGAGCAGAAAAGTGTTGGTTTTTTTTTCTTTTTAACTTTTGTTCTTCGCAAATACATTAAGTAGAGGTGGTGATCCTAAATTAAGAATTATTCTAAAATAAAATAAAATACTCACAGATACAGAATTGTTTAAAAATCTTGTTTGGTGTTGGTAAAGATACAAATTATGTAGTAGTTATTCTAGTTAATTCAAAACTACTCTTATTGTCTGAGTATGTTTCTGTACATGCACATGTACTATTAAATCTCAAGGGATACACATACACACCATATATAAAGTGTGTTCCTCATATAACACACACACAATTGTTAATTCTACATTATTTCATCTACTATCATTTTTACAGAAGACAGGTTTCAGCTTTATATTAATTTTATAGATTTACAAAAAAATGCATAACATGAAAAATAGCTGGCACTTTTGTCTTTGTGTATTTGTGAGGTTGTGCACCCATTTCGTATCATCTTTAACTTATTATTTAAGAACAAACTACTTTATTCTTCATCCTGAGTGAGCAATTACACACATGATCTGACTCACAGAACTTCAATGCTTGTTTCAGGAGTCAAACCACCGTCCACGGATCCTACACACAAAACATTTTCTGGACTCTGAACTTCACACTCAGTGGACATTTAATCAAAGATGCCCCTGTCTCTGAGGCTATGTCCCCTTCTTAGGTATATCTGACTCCCACTTCTCTGAGCAGGAGACAGTCTTTGTTCTTATATCACATTTATTATTTAGAGATGTAACTCATGGCTTTACCAACTAACCTGTAAAACTGCAGAGCATGAACTGTTTATTTATTTTGAATTTTCTTATAACTTAAAAGACGTGCAGGAGCCAAACTCTTTAGAAATGCATATGAATTAAATTACAGATACAGATACAGTAGCTAAAGTTGTATTGCTAGTCCCAAAAGTACTTTTTAAAAAGCCAATTAAACTATTACATAATAAAGGTATATAATACCCTTGTTTCTGCTCTATTTTAAAATAACTATAATTTTTATTAACATCATTAAAATTAACCAAAGTAACATTTGAAAAGAAAAGTTTTTTTGTTATTTGAATTAAAAGAAATCAACATAAAATCATTCTGAAATTAAGCTGCTTTGAAATGAATGCGAACATAAAACTTATTAAAATACACACCTTCAGAGTTAATGTAAATACATGAATATTTCTAGTCACAGTCAAGTCAAACTGCTCACAAGTATCATGCATTCATATGGAACCCCGTATTACAGATAATTCAAAATACAGTGTTTAGAATGCTGATATTAAAACTTGTATTCTCAGGTAATTGCTATTATATCATCATCCTATAACAAATAATTTTACAAGACTTTTTCAAAATGCTATTTTAATGCTATTTGTTTAATGCTATAATTAAATGCTATTTAAAGATGCTATTACTTTCAGACATTAAAGTTTTGAAATGAATCAGGCTCAGTTGTGGCTTTATAGAGAACTGCCAAACTAGCATATTTTCTTTAGGTCTACAACAGTGGTTATGAACACGTGATTCATGACCCCTTTGGGGTCACCTATCAGAAATTCTGTATATCAGATATTTACTCTATGATTCCTAACAGCAGCAAAAGCAAAATGACAGTTAAGAAGTAGCCAGGAAAAAAACTCTGTATTTTAGGGTCGCCACAACATGAGAACTGTATTAAAGGGTCTCAGATTTGGAAGGTTGAGGACCTCGGCTGGAAGCAAAATAGTCAGGATAATGGTTAAATGAGCTGTCCTTATCAAGAAATAAGAAAAGAGGACCAGAGACATTGGTCGGAGGTTCAAAGTGCTTACTGCTCTTCTTGATGACCTGAGTTTGGATCCTAACACTCTAGCGGTACAACTTACACTCACTTGTAAGTCCAGCTCCAGGGAATTCAACACCTCTGGCCTCCATGAACACGTCACACATACAAACACGCAATTAAAAACAATAAAAACAAATCTTAGACATATAATGAAGTAAGTGCTTTCACAAATACCGGAGCTAGAACTAATCATGGCTAATTAGTTGGAAGTTTGCTTTACTTTAAAGCAGAAAAAACCTCTTTCGATGAGCAGTGAATGGAACTCTGGGTAATGTGGGGTTTGCTGTTTGTTCTGTACAGTGAGTTCCTGCCGTGTCACGGACGGCTCATTCTCCGACAGGATAACCTTGGGGATGTGTCCGTGGCCTTGCCGTGTATCTCTTTTTGTTTTGATTGCTTGTGGGTTTCCATTCTAGTCTGAATTCTGAACATCAATGATTTAGTGACCTTCCCCTTCTATCAGCAAAAAAATTCTCATTGTGTGTGGATTTCTAAGCCACCGTTTCCTGAATATTTTTTCTGTGCATCAAACAGAAGAAAATAAGTAGAATCAGATATGAAGCTGCATTCTTTGAGGGGGTAGGGAACAATTTAAGAAATTGACACTTGGGAGAATGTACCCAAGCAAGATTTGGATCAAAAGACCACAGAGCTACTGCACTGTGACAAGGAATGGCTTCAGAAAACGCCCGCGGTGCGGCGTTGGTAAAGCTCCTGCCTCGTTTAACTCATTCGGTCAGGTATCTATTTCAAACACCCCAGCAATTGATCGTCCACATGTCTGAGCACTCACCACACTATGAATAAATTATCACCCGATCATCACGTGAAATACACACCAAGGCAAAGCTGAGCTCAGGTCCCCCACACCACTCCCCTCCAAGCAAGGGCCGCATTACAGGCTTGCAAATTCATGTTTGCACTATTTTCATTTTTGTTTAAACATATGAACCAACACACATGCGATTGCAGTTTAAGGACAAAGAAAATTGGGCAAGGACACGCTACACTGCCAAAGAGGAAAAAGAAAACCAAACCTTGTGGGAGTAGTGGTGCTGGTTTGCAGATCAATACATAAGGCGAAGGCACGCTGAATAGTATGTAGCCTATATAAACAGCGGCAGCTCTCCAGTCAGTGGACTCCTATCTGAAGCCTTTTGTAAAGAGACAGTTTTGATAAGGTTTCTCAGTGAGTGATACAACTTTTAAAAGCTGAATTGTATTCTACACAATGTCTTTTGGCTCAGTGCTTTGGGTTGTTTTCAGCCTTTAAATACCTATATAAATTCTGATCTTATTGAGCAGTCACAAGTGAGCCAGAGGGAGGTCAGCTACAGCAGGTTAGCACTTCTTGCGGCTCCTCCAACCCTTGGGTTATCTACTATTATTCAGGTGCAAAAAAAAAAAAAAAAAAAAAAAAAATCTGTATTTTTTAAAAATCAACTTTCCAAATAACTGTGGCTTTTCTGGTTTTCAAATGCAAGTTCTCTGTCAAGTGTCAGGACAGGCAGCACCATGCTAATTAAGGACTCTTGTTAAATATTCAAGTTTCAAGAATTGTGTTTTTCCCACCTTCCCACGTATAAAAGTCGTATCAGAGAAGAAAAACAGCATTAATTTTATTAGGCAATATAAAAAAAATTGCTTACCTCAGGGCTCAGGGAACCCTGAGAAGAAGAGGTAGAGGATTTTCAGAGCCCAAAGGTATAGAGGGCACCTAGGAAACCAGGCCTGCCTAACATAGCAGGCCAGATGCACAGGAGAGCTCATAGAGACTGTGGTAGCATGCACAGCTCAGGACCCAATGGGGTCCCAGTGCTGTGAGGGGAAGCCTCCCTCCCTAACCTAGAAGCCATCTCCAGTTGATAACTTCTTACAAATGAAAATGGAATTTTCTCAAAGGAGTCCCACAAGGCTACACAAACCACTCTTAAGACCAGGCTCCATGCACAGCAGTAGATGGCTAACACAAGCAAACTGAAAACCTTTTTGAGGTCTTTGTCTTATAATGCTTTGTCATAGCTTTTTTTAAAAAAGCCATATATATATATATATATATATATATATATATATATATATATATCACAAAATCAGAAATCATATATATATATACATATATATATGATTTCTGATTTTGTGTTTTTATAGGATTTTGTGTGTATGAATTATGTATATCTCTGTGTTTCTTGAGCTTTTTTCCAATTCATTTTCTCCTAACCTAATTTGTTTGTTTTTATCTAATTGTATTATTATTATTATTATTATTATTATTACTACTACTATTTAGATGCTCATTTTTATCCTAAAGAAAAAAGATAAAAGCTGTAGATTTGAGTGGATAGGGAAGGAGGAGGATCAGCAAGGAGTTGGAGAAGGGAAAACCATACTCAGAATATATTTTATTAAAAATATATTTTCAAATATATACTGTATAAATAATGATATTAAACAGAGATGTTACTTTTCACAAATTTTGTCAAGGAAAATGCAAAAGTAAAATGCATTCTTGTAGTAAAAAAAAGAGAGGGGGGGCACGAGAGAGCGAATTGATCAGTAAAGAAAACTTTGTGTGCAGGGATGGGATGGGCAGGATTATCCTCCACTCTGTAACTGAGCCCTTCCCTGCATGTCTGCTGATGCCAGTCAGGCACCTGATTGTCAAGAAGAATCCTGGGCCTAATAGAGGGCTCAGTGAAAACAGTGCTTGCTGATGATCTGAGTTCAATCCCTTGATTCCCATGGCTGAAAGACCAATTCTTGTGGTTGTTATCTCAAGCTATGAGCTTGCAGCTACTGCTCCAGCACCATGCCTGCCTGCTGCTATAGTTCTTACCTAACAGTAATGAGCTCGTCCTCTGACACTGGAAGGCCCAATAAACCTTCTTATTAAGTTGCCTTGGTCATGGCGTCTTAGCACAGCAACAGAGAATGACTAAGACCCTGGCTGCATATGAGCTGAACAAACACACCAGGGATATGCTTCAATGGATGGGAAAGCCCAGGAGTCCTCAGCCCTGCAAACAACGACAGATAACTAAGAAATGCTGAGAGCCAGAGAAATAGCTTTCCTTGAAGAAGAGCTTTCCAACTGGTTATCCAATACCAAATGGTCAGTATTAAAACACACATACAATCGACATTCTACGGACGGAGCGGGTTGCACTTTAGTATCTAGTAATACTGTAAACAATGAAAAAAGAGGGAATGAATTTGAAAAAGAGCAAGAGGTATATGGGAGGGCTTGGAGAGTGTGGAAAAAAGGAGATATGATGTAATCATAACCTCTAAAACTAAAGAACGTGTTCTTTTAAAGTTAGAATAAACTCTAGTTTTGAAAAGGATCAGAGGTAATGGATGTAAGAAACCAAACATATTAGAAGGACCAAGCCAAATACTTTTTTATCATACCTATGCTTAAGACAGTATGTGTTGATCATGTTCTCATTTTTCAGGAACAAAAACAAAACAAAAGCATCTTGACCCTATAAACACAGATTTGATTTTCCACTCTCACAGCAGTCAGAGATGATCCCATACAGGAAACATCTTCTTCCTAACCTAGGAAGTAACACAGATGGAGACAGGCAAGTGCCACCTACCCTGAGCTGCTTTTATCCCTGGTCATTTCTGGGCAGGCAGCAGGCGACATTACAGCCTCCAGAGAGCTCAGGTAGAGTCTGCATCAGTCAGGCCAGAGTTCTGTTACCTGTGTGCTCTGATGTTTCACAAGCCCCACCCACCCCCTCCACCAGGAGTCAGTTATTCAGATAAACAGCCAGTGCAAGATGAGATACCATGCTCCACCTCACAGGCTTCTCTGCTGCCAAAATACGGGCTTTCATGGAGAGCAACCAAGGAGATGGCTGACTACAGCTGGATTTCAGATATACCTAGGAGAAATATGATTCAAGAAGTATAATTTTTTTTCCAAGAAAATGCAGACATCATTTAGAGGTAGAAGTTATATTAGGCCCATGAAGTCATATAGAACCCAAGAGGTTCACACTGCTATAGTCAAACACCATGGTATTCTTATCATGTGCTGACCTCTGTGGTAAGCAGGTTAATGCATTATTAGTTAAGTTCATGCTGGCTTATAAGAGAGCTGCTTCTCATCTTCCCATTTAGCAGAATTAGAATAAAACAAACAGAACAAACAAAAAGTTCAGACAATCCAACAAGGCTGAGGAACCTGCAGGAAGTCATGTGACCTGTCACTGTGAAAACTGCAGTTGAACTCTTCCCCTGTAAAACTTGACTCCTTGAACTTTTTTTTATTTATTTTTTGTTTTGTTTTCTGAATTTCCCTCATTTAATTGCACTGATCTCATCTGAAAGAACGATCTTCCTGTATGTTACCAGAAAATACTTAGACAGCATAGATTTACAGATTGTTTGGGGTTGGGGGTTACTGGGGCAGTATCTGGCTTTGGAGCCCAACCTGGACATCAATTCACAATCCTCTTTGTCTTATCTAGCTGTCTGAGTGCTGGGAGCATAGGTGTTACCACCATACTCAGCCAAGCGATTTATAAACCACTCTCTAGGAAATACCCCTCAGTTTCTAAAAGTCTAATTATTACCCTCAAAAAGTTTGATATCCATGCTCTTCATGACATCCTTTAGCTTTTAAAGTATTTTCAAAATGATGGAGGCTGAAGATGAAAATGTACTAACAATCAACAGCCACACCCTTCGAGCAGAAATTATAACCCTGATAACAGACCAAAGTAGCTTAAAGAGGAAAGCATGTGTTTAAAGGGCTGTTGAGTGAGGCCCAGTACAATTTTTTTAGGTTCTCCTTGGCCATAGAGATCAATGAAAAACCCAGTTTGTACATAGAAAAGCTTACCACGAACCTGTACCACCATTAGTTATGATGGCGCCAGAATAAAAGCACATGGGACTGATGATGGAAGGCCCGAGCTAAACCAGTTTCCTCAGAGAACAAGCCAACCTGCCTGAGGAACAATCACATTCATATCCACAGCTGCAGGGTCCACGCTTCTGATTTCCAGAGAGTGACTTTGACTGGAAGGCCAGCCATTTCTCTTCATACTCATAGTTCTACTCTCCTTTGTGTGTCTAGAATAAAGAAAGCCCACCACAAGTCCAACCTCCATAGTGTAACCCATTAAGGGGCCATATGTTTCATTTTGCTGTCAGATCGAAGAGTCTGGGAAGACTCTGGCCTTGTCAATGCCATTAACCAACACTCCCACACTGGAAGAAGTTCATGTCAATCTGCTTCTGAAGCAGGACTTCACTTGGATCTGTAAATAAATTCATTTTTGCAATATTCGTTTGGAGGAACTTCTTGAAATTTAAGAAAACAAGAAAGAAACAAGAAAGATATTTCTTGCCATGACAAGTAATTCTTCTTAAAGAATTCTTAAACTGGACTCATGCCAAAATGGAATATCATCAGCACACATATCCCTTTATTCGTTTACATGTCATTTCATTCAAATCTGACTACGTGGATTTAGAATAAGTTTAAAAGCAGAACCAATTCTGTATGAGCTGACAGGGGATACACAGGACCCCAGGAGTGGTCCTGGATTTCTGTTAGCTGGAAGTGATACCATCTGGCTCTGGGGAAGACCTGAAGCATAAGCCCCTTAATAACAAGCTGTTGCCAACCGTGGACACCAAAGTGCTTCCCTTGGATTGTGCAGATGTACTGCCTGCCACTGATGATGCTGAGGAGAAGAATAACAGAGCCCAGTGGTCATTTCCATCTCTGCATTTCGTATTGCTTTTGATTCACAGCTCACCATTGATGGGTGTTTTGTCCCTGAATAAGCCTCTTAAATCATGGCCAACTTTGTGGTCTATGAGCATCTGCTGAAAATAAAATAGGTGAGAAGGGTGTGCTTTGTGAATACAATTCCTCAAGGTTCTTAAATTACAGGAAGCGGTTGGAGGCAATGAGGGCCTGGTTTAGCAGCTTTCCTTTGATATCGGCTAATGGCTCAGTGAATAGGCTCCGCAGACAAAGGACTTAGAAATATCAGTGAAGGTCTCCCCTAAAGACCTAGTATTTCTTGCTTGATCATATTTTAACCTTATTTTTTAATCTTATTTTATATTTCCTTTTAAATATAAATTTATATCAAATTCTCCCAAACCTAACATCAGCATGGTGTGCATACGTTATGTATATTTCTGTGTGTGTATGTGTGTGTATGTATATATATATATATATATATATATATATATATATATATACATTTCTACAAAAGTTTTGGAATTAAAAATTTTAGATATTAAGAGGATAGTGCAATGATATGTATTTTTATGAAAATATCATAGTGAAGCCATTATTTTCCATGCAAATATTTTATGAAAGAGAGAAGAAATTTAAAAAATGGCTGATAGTAATACTTTGGGTGAGAAGTTGCTACTATTTTAATCTCAGAATCACCAAATTGGGGAGAAAAAAAACCCTTATCTTAATCTGAGTTAACATGTTGCTTTAGTATTTTTAATGCAAATTGATAATGCTATTTAATGGCTTTTCAAAGTCTAACAATGCTAGACTTCCATGTTTAACAATTCCAACTTCCGAGATGTCTCTTCGCTATTGTTTCAGTTACCTATTCAAAGACTTACAGCTGCAAATCAAAGCCTATTCTGTGAAAAGTAGAAAATAAGGGCAGAGACTTGGCAGTATCTGTCCATGGTGCCTTGACAATTTCACATGTGTAACTAGGTTTATACTATAAACTTTACAGAAAGATGTAGCAATCAAATGCTAATGAATTTTAAGTTATTCTGTCATGTAGAGCTAAACTGAAGGAAATAAGAGACTCTTTTTACTACTCATAGTATATCTGGTAGTTCTCCAAAAACCAAACGGTCTATTGCAAGATTCCTCCACTATTGAGAACAAACAGCAAGGCTTTTCGTGTGTTAAGGGAAAACATGGTTCTCCCATTTAGCTATTATGAGAACCATCCTGCAACGGTTATTAGCACTGAGGACAAAATGTTTATTGGCCCACATGGCACGTGTGAGTTCAACTGTCCAGGAAGTCCTGTGATGCATTATTCAAACAGAACCTATTCTACCGTAACTTTTTGGTAACCTGCAAGTGTACAAACAAGCCAGAAGTAAAACTATAATATCTAGGTAGTACACTAGAGTTTCACAAATTGCTATCTACTTTAAAAATTATTAATGAAGTCCCACCAACAAGGAACAGCCCAACCAATCCCCTCTAGGACAAATACCATATCTATCTATGTTTTACTGAACATGAATAGGGAATCAATTAAGCAAAATAGTGTCCACGCCTTCAGGGATGAGCAACTGCTGTAAAGCCTCCTGCACCCTGCACTTTCATCCCATCAGTGCATAATGACTTGAGAGTTAGAAAGCTCTTGGAGATTTTATTCAAAGTGGAAGCTAACTTGCAGAATTTCATTATATGTATATATTAAACATCAATCACATTGAATGTGCCTACCTGTTTCTCATTTATTTAACAGCTTCATTGGATACCTCCTATGAGGCCATACTTCAAAGCAGTATACCTATGTTTAATTATGTGGCTTTAAAGCACACACACACACACACACAGAGAGAGAGAGAGAGACAGACACAGAGACAGACAGAGAGAGAGAGAGAGACAGAGCTTTATTGATATACCAGTGACTTCTACCACTCCAGTATTCAATCAGTACTGCATCACTAGCACGGCTGTAGAGATATGGTACAGTATACAGATAGGAATTGTTTTGGCACCAGGATGCTGGTTTTTAATTCTCAACTTGCTGTTTATTGACCACATACATATTATTTATTCTTAAAGGGCCTCCTTGTAAAGGAAAATTGTAAAACCTATTTTATATGGTGGCCCAGAAAACATGGTTATATCTCATTCAGCTGTGACTAAAACCACTTTGAAATTAATGACCATGGTTTAGAACTATAAGAATCAAGTGCTTTCTCTTGGATATGGTGCTCTAAAAACCCTAGTTTTTAGAAGGTGGAGGCAGGAGAAGCAAGTGAGGCCAGACTGGGCTGTGTAGTAAGTTCCAGACCAGTGAGGAGTACATTTGGAGACGTGGTTTCAAAATAACAAGAGGTAATGTTGACTGAGAAACTACAGTTCCCATAAAACAAAACCTATGTGTTACATCCTGTATGTAGTTTGAAAGCAGAATACATTTACTACATTTCTTTATTTGAATGAATCTTTTATGTCAGCCATGATTTTAGACATAAAAAAGCAGGAAAGAAGGTGGGTGAGGATCGACGAAGAGTTGAAGGAGGAGAAAGAATATGATCAAAATATGTCATATGAAATTCTCAAATTAAATAAAATAAAAACCATTTTAAAGACTATTCAATAACAGGGGTCCTTCCCCTAGGAAAGTCTTTATTCTCACGAGGGAACAGATGGCAAGAAGAAAACTTGTCTGTACGCACATCATATGTACATGTGCAGATTCTGCCAGAGAATGGTAAGTTTTATGTTGAATATTGAAAAGGACTTTTTTTTAATTGATTCAGAACATTTTATTAGCAATGATGAGTGAGAAATTTAACTTTTGTACGAAAACTATACAATGACATTTGGGAAAAGACCACAAGGAGAAGAAGCAATATTATATATTTATCTGGGCATCATTAAGAGAATATTCCAAGGCCTTTCCTTCCCTTCCATGATCCTCTTGTCATTTCTGGGTCTCTAAATTCATCCCATATCATCAAATCTAAATGCTAGAAACTGTGATGCCCAGGCAAGAAAGGGCATGCAGCCTTTGCCTCTCTGGGTCTGTGTAACTCACTCAATATAGTATCTTCCAGCTTCATATTTTTTCTGCTACCTTTATAAGGTCAGTGCTTTTTTAGAGCTGAATAAAATTCCATTGTGTATATACCTTATTTTCCTTATTCATTTCTCAGTTAACGCACAGTACACGTAGTTTGAGTCAATTTCCTAGGAACAATGAACATGGATGGGCACACACTCTGTAGTTGGATAAAGTCATATGTATATCCTCAGGAGTGGTATATCTACGTCATGTGCAGACTGCTTTCCACACTGGTTGCACTATTTATACTTATAGTTTCCCCAACAACATGTAAGGATTTCCTCTTCTCTATATCACCAACATATTTTAGTGTCATTTATAGTTTTGTTGGTGGACATTTTGAGTGGGATAAAGTTGAATCTAGAGTAGTTTCCATTTGCTTTTCTCTGATGGCTAAAGGGTGTTGAATACTTTTAAAAATGCTTTTATTTATATTGTGTAGATTCTATACAATATATTTTGATCATATTCATTTCTATAGTGCATTGGTGGTACCTCTAAAATACCCTAAAATTAATTTGTCCTTTCTGACTTACAGGGATAGAACATAATGATTTTAAAACCATTTCCTTTTCAGTACACTTTGAAAGCTATTGGTAGTTGACAATGTTATTCACAAGACTTCATTTTCTCTATGATAGGAAGAGAGGTGGCAATATCTAAGATATTCTGAGCTCTGCCTCTGCCCTACTTCTCGATCTTCTGACTCTACAAAATAGGTAACAACTTTGTTTCTGTAGAGGTGGAGAACCATTTTACAAATGGCAGACACTTAGAAGTGGGGAAAGGGGAGAGAAGTGTTATTCTTAGTGCTATGAAGAGATCAATAAACTTTTCTTCCTAAAGCAGCTCTTAGAAAGTAAGGCCCTTGAAAACAATTCTATATGCCCCCTGCTCTTAGCTCTGAAATAAACTAGATATGGAATGAACAAAGTTTACACTGAAGAAGCAAACACGACATCCATTCCCATCTGTGCTAGGTGCGACTGTATTTTTTAAATGCCAGCAACATTCATCCCATTATTTCCATCTTAAAATTAGGCAAACGAAACTAGCCCATTGGTTTACATAACATATAAAATTCTTTCAACACTTAGCAAATGTCCTTTGATGTTATAAAAAACTATTCATTCTGCAAGAGATTATAGCTTCAGGAAAAGCGCTTACAGAGAACAAAAGACGCCAGTTCATTATGTAAATAAAAGCACAAAAATTCTATCCACACACATAAACATAAAAAGGCTACAAAAATCCTTCTATTCTTACTTTCAACTTTACAGGAACATAAATTTCTATGGCCATCTATTCAAAGAAACAAGTTATTACAGAGATTACTGGAAAATGTTTATATTGAACACCCATAAGCTTTAAATATACTGTAGAAATAACAGCAGACATAAAAAAGTTCTAGGAGAATTTCACAGTCATATTTTTTAGGAAAAAGAAAAAAGAAAAATCCAGAAGCCGACTGGTTAAAAACAGCCACACCCTTTGGAACTGGGGGAAGTAACACACACACACACACACACACACACACACACACACACACACTTTCTTTTATGGCTTAGAGTGAAATGTCTTATAAGGTTCTGTGTGTAAACACTTGGTCTCCACATGGGTGCTCTGATTGAGGACACCATGGTTGCTTTGTAACATGGGGCTACCAGGCTACCACTGACCTAGTGCCCTCTACTGATCAGTGCCATCTGAGAAGCTGCCACAGCACAATCTGCCACTACAGACTGAGCCACTCCTATGCTTCTTCCTTAGCTAGGATGAACTAAAATTCCCTAAAACCATAAGCCAGAAAATACTCTTTTCCTCTTCAGTTGCTTTTATCGGATATTTGTCCAAGCAATGAGGAACATAATAATCTATATGTGTCTATGTGTGCTTGTGTATGTGTCTGTATGTATGTATGTGTGTGTATGTATGTGTGTATGTATGTGTGTATGTATGTGTGTATGTATGTATATGTATACATATATACATTATATTATTTTAACAATAAAATTTGAAATATTTATATCATAAATCATTCAATAAAGTAATCATTTGTTATGCGTGTTAGATTTCTTCCTGAGATCCAAATCTGTTAGTAGAAACTATAAACTATTATGGGTATAATATTCTGGTTAGGCATCTTCTTCCTCTGTGGGAGGGCATAGGTGAAGGACTAGGATGCTGGGACATATGTCCATGTATTTGCACAATGGGAACACATGAACAAAAGCATGCATCATATGTGTGCATGCACATGTATACAAACACACACACGTACACACACACACACACACACACACACACACACACACACACACCAGTGAATGATGTATTGGCTAGTGGGAAGTAATTCATTCATGTAGGAAGTGACCTTGGGATGTATTAATGAGAATCTCATGAAACTGGATTAGTTCTTGAGAAAATAGGTTGGGAGCTCAATCTCTTTCCTATATGGCCATATGCCTTTCTTCATACACATTTGTCACTTAGATGCCACTTGCAATGTGTCCTTTGCCAGCAACATGCAGATAACCGCTGTCATGCTCATGCATCTCTTAAACTAAAAGGTTCATAATTGCTTTCCTTTTTCAAAGCACCAGGCCTCAGGTAACTTGCTACAGAAACATAAAATAGACAACAAATACTTATCCAGCATTACATTCCCTTAACTACAACTCTCCTTATGTCTCACTTATTTGTCATCAGTCTAACACAATAGAAACATAGTCCTGTATTCAAGACTATTTAGGAGTTTGGAAACCCAGGTTTACTTTCTTCTGCAATTTTTCACAAAGATCTTGGGATGAAGATACTGACAACGCCCAGATCCAGGATTATCATAATCAGTTCAATAAACGCTGCATCAATAAATGCAGAGGAGCAGACTCCCAGTCTCTTCCCAACCTCTTCTCTTCTTTTCTCCAAATAGAAGCTGGTGAGGAAATATTGAGGCTCCCAAAGGCAGCAGTGGCCTTGGGACAAACTGTGGCCAGGAAGAACAAATCAAAGAGCTCATTTTCCTTAACTATGTCTCGGACATCTCCATGCCCCTCTACTACCACATTCTAGACTGTTTATGTGAGAAAAGCCCTAGTATTTGTTTAACTCATTGTTTATTGGTATACTGTCTAATATAGAAACCACTAGCCATCCCTGCAAGTTGTACAAATTTTAATTTGTTAACCCTAAATAAAACAAAAAAAATTGTTATTCAATATTAGACTCTTCAATTATAGGATATGTTCATTCTAGGAGTTTCTACTTAAATGTCAATGGGTATAAATGTTATAAATATGAGTATTTTTTTGATCACACAAGACAGAAATAGCAAAGTTTTAATCCCAGTCCACAATCAGAGCCCATGTTATTCCCAATATTTTACCAATTAATGAAATACCAGGTGACTGAATCATCACTGGTCTCTCATAGAAGATTTCTCAAGAGCGCCTTAGAGGAGAAGCTGTTAGAACTGAAGCCTTTCTGGCTCTTCTGGGCAGCTCACTTGTCTCTACCACCATATGTATCCTCCTAACAACCCAATGAAGTGGCCAGTTAGTATCGTCTAAGGGATGAAGACAGGGAAGCAAGCCTTAGGAGATACACAAATATTCATTTTACCATTTTCTTTTGCATCTAGCTAAACATGTTGCTCAAAGCAAAACCCCATCCCAAAGCAAATATCACCCAGTTCAAAAGCCTAATTGTTCTTCTAAACTGTTTAAGTAATGGAAAAATGCACAGAGTCAATGCCTGCATGGCTTGCTCCCCAGGCCTAACAGCAGCTAAAGAAAAGCAAGAACTATTCAGAAGCAACATGAGATTAGCTCATTTACCTGCCAGAACACAGCCAATCAAGTTCCTACATTTTTTTTTTTTAGAGTATACTGTAGCTACAACTGCAGGATTCAGAAATAGCTCCTTAAATAAAGCCCCGTCATTTAATTTGAATGACAACTCTAAGAATTTCTGAGATCATGTCAACACTCACCACTGTATGAGGACAAGGACAGCTGGTGATGGTAATTAAGAATATGCTTTGTACCCGAGGATGTGTATCACATGTGCTTCAAGGTGATAAACTCTGAGCTTAGCAATAAGCTTTATTGTCCTTCTTGAAATGTTTTTGTTCATTAACTTTTATCTAACTAGGTGGTAATTTAATCTACTGCAATAAGGAATATGTTATGGAAATAACAATGAAAGGTGGACTAAAAGTCCGCGGTATGATCCAGGAAACTAGTCAGACCAGAACCAATAGAATAAACTTCTGAAGTCAGAGTCATCGCCATACTCAAACACACTGGATATTTATGCTAACCAGCCAGGGCAGCATCACTCCTGACTAAACCAAACAGCATTCTGACCATCTCTATTCTAGGCAACACTGAAGGCAGTTGTCTGATAACAGATTTTTATAACACTAAATGGCCATGTAAATAACTAAGTTGAGAAAAGTGAGTGGCTAAGAGTATTGGTTGGGAAGTCAACATATATAATATATATATATATATATATATATATATATATATATATATATATTTGTATAGGTAGGGGAGAGGGTGGAGTAGTAGATGGTTAATATGACTAGGAAGCCTTGTACAAAATTCTAAAAGAATTAGAACAAGAAAAATCAGATAAGGATTCAAGTGCTGCCTCCTATCATGTCAGTGTGACCTTGTGTGTCTTCCCTATAGGTCTCTCCTTGTAAAGCTGGAGACTGAGATGACAATCAAAGAGATATCGGGGACTTGTGCGCACTGAATGCATGCTGTAACATAGCTTTAGACTTGGAAGTATGATTAAAAGTAAGTCTTAGTTAAATAAAATATTAAATAAAATTTAAAAAAAAAAGAAAAAAAGAAAAAAAATGAGAAAATAAAGGGGGGCCAAATGAAATAAATGATTTCAATAAAAGCGTTCTTTTTCCATTTGTGTAAAAAAAATAAGTCTTAGTTGACTAAGCATGTTAGTATAGACTATTATTTACAATATATTAGAAAGAAATGTCATGTCTTTGTTAGGAAATTCGTGAAGAAGCATATGGTTATTAGTTCAGAAGTAAAAGCAAATGTAGGAGAACAAATATTCTACAAACTGAAACATATATGTGGGCTCCAATTCATAGCCATTTTTTCTCTGTGTTGAATTTTGAAAGGAAAATAGTTTAAAACATTGATTTCATCTGGCTTTCTCATGTAGGCAATCTATATTATAAGCCCCTCTTAGATATTTTGTCTCCTAATATTAGTCCACAAAACTCAATGTTCATATTTAAATGATTTGTCTTTACTCCATCACTGTCCCTTACTTTACACAAAAATAATTTCTGTCTTTCTGCTATAGACAGGTAAGTTCTGGACTCCCCATCTTCTGATAGCTTAGCTTCAACACTGCACTAGAAGTTCAAATTACTATATTTGTCTTTGTCTAAGATTCAGTTGCCTACTTTCTGAATAAAGGCTTATGTGTAAAGTCTAATTTACATATTAATAGCCAAGGTGCTTTGAGTTATAGCCATGTTATAAGATGAAATGAATATACACATTAATACTATTGCAGTTAAATGGCAAAATGAAGTTAAGAGTACTGAAAAAGAAAATCTTTGAACTGCCTCACAGGAAAAAAAGAAAAAAAAAAAAAAAAAAAAAAAAAAAAAAGGAGCGGAAGACAGGAGGGAGATCAGGAATCCAGAAATAAGAAGGCTAAGAAATAATATGAACCATGGCTGTCTGGAGGGATCACCTGCTGCTGCCCCAGCAGGCATAGAATATGGTCTGTGGCTCCACAGTATTTCAGTTCCCCATGCCTCCAGTCATGTAATCAGCTCATCTATCATCTGTTAGCTTTCGAGCCAACAGGCTATTGACTGGTTCCAGACTCCAGGGACAGAGATGTTCTCTCCAGATCTGCTGACAAACCCATGCTGTGACCTTGAATGAGCCAGTGCACCTCAGTGCCTCCGGGCCTCTCTCTAAATAGAGGATAAGAAATAGCCTGCCACACGTCTGCTTCAGTAGCCTTTCAGGTCAATGTGAGCTCACAGGAAGATGCTTGCTCAGGGTAAGGTTTTTCTCAACCATCGTGCTAAAAGAGGCTGAAGCAACAGCTTTCTACTCCTCACAAGGACCCTGAGACTCCATAGCCCAAACTGTCACCTGCAAGCTCGTCATCAATATGGAAATGTGATCATTTCCACAGAACCAGTGGTATCACAGATGGGATAGAAGCTTCTGATTGTTCCTGACAATCATCCTATATGACTGGTTTATTGTTTTGTTTTACATTTATTTTGAGTCAAGTTTCAGTTATGTAGCTCAGGCTGGCTTCAAAGTTCTAATCATTCTACTTCAGATTTCCAAGTGCTGGGGTGACAAGTGGGTAAAAAAATATATTTTTTAATGCTTATATACTTTGTTTTTGAGGATGTTTATACTCGGAGGACGAATATAGCATCCGATTGTTACTAAAAGTTAACCGTTGACAATATTCCAGGGATTTCATCACATCTTTGTGGATGCAGATTGACACACATGTTACATGTCTGGACACAGCTTTAAATCGACAGCTGTCTACCTCTGGATCTCCTTATCAATGTACTTGTGGATTTTGGATTCACAACCTCTTCCTGCTTACGTCACACATTTAAACTGACTGGGAAATTTAAAACATGTTCTGTGAACAGCAACAACTTTGGAGATACTATCTACCTTAAGAACAAGACTTCTAATAAATGAGCTAAAGTGAAATAATTTAAAATTACTTAAACTGTTCCTTTCTTAATCATGCTTGAAATAAATGAATTCCTGTAAGTTTTAAGTCTAAACTGACAGGTAAATGATTTTGAAAAACACATGTAATAAACCCTAAATTTATTTGAATGATGTGTGAAAATCTTGCATTTTCTCAGGTAATGTCATTTTTTTTTTCCAGATAAGGTCATACAGCTGGTGTAAGACAAACTTGAAACTTAATTCAAAGCACAGGTGTTAGCTTTAAGATACTGAAAAGATTTGGTGCAAAGGCAGAAATCCATCTGATGTGCAATAGTCCTGTCTTTTTAGAACCCCTGTCCTTCTTATGCTTCCATAGTGCCTCTTTGTAATTTGAATTGCAATGTGGAATGTTAATGTTAATTCTGTGAGAAAATTTGCTGATCCATGAATCAAAGCTCCAACCAAGTCTTACTAGCCACAAAAGGCCAAGTCACTCAAGGAAATAAAATCTGGAGACTGACTCTTCGGGGGTTACATTCAGAAACAACAAAGAAGAACTGAAATGGTTGCCAAGCCTCTCCTCTCCTCTGCTGTCTCCATGCTCCGGTGGGTCGCCCTACATCCACGTGCTTCTGGGCAGCACTAACTGTTCTTCGTGGGTTATAAAAACAAAGGGGGGGCATGTGGAAGTGAGGACACATGGGGAGAACCTGGGGGGAGTTGAAGGGCAGTAATGAATGTGGTGGTAGAAAAAATTAAAATACATTATATGCATGTATTACATTTTCAAACAATAAATAAATTTATATTTAAAAACACAGACTGGGATAGCTTTTAATAGATTGTTTGGAGATTTGGGCACTGCTGCCAACTTCAACCTTCACACCTCAGTAGCCTCTTCCTCCAAGTGTGAGATGGGCACTCCCTATCACACAACAACAGAAGAGTGCGGGTTTTCTATTCACTGGGTGTTTTGACAACACTTTGTCTTCATGATCTCATTAGACCTCACAAGTTTTAATCGGCTACTATTATTATCCTCCTTGAATAAATCAAAGAGCCTTACCTGGCTCCTTAAACAGTCTACAAATGTCATTTTTAGTCAAATGGATTTTTCCACACCTTTCAAAAAATATCAGTAGATAGTTACAGCGATTATGGCTCCATCAGAAATGCAGAGTCCTTACTTTAAAGTGTAATAGAGAAATATTAATGACCCCTTATTTCATGTGTTAATAAAACCAACTTGGGTTTTATTCCATTAATGGTGGTTCCTGTCAGCAATTTCAGGTCTGGGGAGGCAGAAGTGGGAGGCTGTGTTGGTTGAGGCCAGCCCAGGTTATACAGTGAGATTGTTGTTTTGAAACAACACAATAAAACACCATTAGGATGAGAGTCTTGACTGGTACTCACCTTGCCTTCCTTCAGCCATGCTAAATGAGCTACAGCCTGTTCTCCTCTCTCTCCTTTAGACTCAGGACCATGAATGTGGTACTGTAACTCTCCATTTGCTTTTTCTAATTCTCCCACAATTAACTTAAAACACCATCACTAATTAGTCATTCTGTAAGGTAAAGGTTGCTTCTGCCCTGCAACTTCACCAATTATATTTACAATGTTGGAACAACATCTCCTATGTGTAAGCTGTATAAGAAATATTCTACAAACACACCATTAATCCATTCGAGCATTTTTAATAAATGTGGGATGGAGCTAAAAATCACAATTTCAACCTTAGCTGCTAAATCAAACTGTGGATGCTACGATGATATCTTCTTGTTTGACAGACATCTTAATACCAAGAAAAGATGGCATAACATCATTGAGAGTAATAAGGCAGATGGTGATTGATTTTAGGCCTAAGAAAACTCACCAAGAACATTGCATATTTACAAAGAAAAGGAGGTTTTCTAAAATGGTGTAAAGTAAATTGTGGTACTGTTCAAGCCAAGGGTGCCACTGTCGAGAGAAGTCAGCTCTGAAAAGACATGTCACCTGTCATTGCAGATGTTTGTTTGTGTATCCTGGAGTTTCCACTCCAGTGCGAAGGAAGACTGGGATTCAATCCAGACATCAACCTTCACAGTAATCAGCTTGCTAAGATTTCAGCACAGCCTTTGGCTTTGGCTCAGCAGTTGGCCTAGGGTTATAAACTGTACTATTTATTAAGTCTTATTAAGACTGCTGTCAGCTGTAATCATATTGCTCCTCCACAGAAAACCCTGAGTGGCTCCCTGCTGCCTCTCTAACTAGGTCTATACTCCTTCTCTTGGCGTTCAAAAGTCCTTCACAATTTGTCAATAGCCCCCCCTTTCCAGTTTGTATTCTGACCACTCCTCCAAAGGTGGTTCTGGCTTACTCAAACCTAACTGCTACTTGCTTCAAACATCCTTTCTGATTTCTGTCCTCTACCTGGGTGGTGACATTCACAGTGTTCTGGGCTCCTATGCTGCTGGTCCATGCACACTCTTCTGTCTACATAAGCAGTGCTTCATAAAATTTCCAGATGTATCTAAAAAGCTTGCTGCACACTTAAGAATTTAAGTGATATGGTTTGGAGAGACATTGGCTTTAGGTTAAAAAAAGTTCTTATTTTTTCTTGTGAGGTGCCCTGGGATATGCTATAGAGATCCTACATCTAATCCCTCTGCTGAAATGTCTAGTGAAATGTGAAGTAACTACGTAGCTGGTTTTCTTTTTCATGATCTCTCCAACTCAACATGATCTCTTCCCTCTTGAGATTATGTGTGATGGAAGCCATTCTTTCTCTGTCAGCTGGGAGATACATATGGTATCTTGGTGTAGACCACACTAGAATTGTCCCTCCTGTCAGTGATACATGGTCAATGATACCTTTACAAGCTAAACAGGAACAATCAATGAATCCCACAAAACACAATCCTGAGTATAACAAATAACATCACATTGTGCTCCAAAATTTAACAATTAAATCCTTATTTTGACTAAATTATAACCAGTGGTTGAAAAAAATAAGCACAGTATAGTAGTA
This sequence comes from Arvicanthis niloticus, assembly GCF_011762505.2. NCBI lineage: Eukaryota > Metazoa > Chordata > Mammalia > Rodentia > Muridae > Arvicanthis > Arvicanthis niloticus. Next base: position 20,340,146 of record NC_047670.1, on the reverse strand, counting down.
ACAGCAAAATTATAAGATACAAAATAAATGTAAAGTAGATAAACCACTAGATTATTTTAATATTATTTTGACATTTACTATGGTAAGTGCACTCTATTTTGGAAAACTAGAAAATACACAATCATGAATGTCTTCTAGAATGTATCTAGCTTAAAAAAAACCCTAATTGTTATCTTTTACTCCATCTACTTAATCTTTTCTATATCTCTGAAAAGTTGCTTTAATTGGCTTTTATGTAATTTAACATATTTAGTGATCACTAAGTTTAGCTGGAATATTTCACACCGTTAAGGAGTTTTGGAGTCCGAATAAGAAGTTCAATAGCCAGATCATCAAATACAATTTGAGAATCCCAGTGAGTCCTATAAGGTATTGCTACAGTGAGAAGGGTCCATGGAGAACTACAATAGGGCATCAAGGTCAGGTCTGAACTTGCAGTGAATCCATGATTTTAGCCTAATAACAACTAACTGGGTGCTCAGAAGCACTATTAGGCCAAGGGCAAATCCCCAAATCATCATAAAACAACTAAGTATTCAAAAAATATTTTACGATAAACACACACTGCCCACTGGTATCTGAACCACACTGAGCACCAGTATTCATTTCACAGGACAGTAGAAATAAATATGACCAGAGAAATAATGGGCAGACATAACACTATGCTGCAATGTTATATAGTTAGATTGATAAACAGATGTGAAAATCATTTTTCTTATTTAAACAATATTTACCTATTTTACTCTTCAGAGGAAATCAACAGAAAAATGGAAAGATAACCACTCCAATTACTCATAGAAACTTAAGTTCAGTTAGTTCTCTTCACTAATAGCAATGTTGGCTCAGTATGTCTGCCATGAATATGATGTTATTTCAGGGCAGAGAGCTAGATGTAAAACCTCCTGATACCCAGTGTCCTTCACCTTAAAAAATGATAACGTTTGTTCAGGAACTTTCTGTGGCAAAGTAAATTAAGTTATGAAAAATTATAACAACATTGGCGGAGTCTGTCTGATTCTAATTCTCTAATCTGGTACACTGTTATATCTGATGACAATTTGACAAAGTTCTGGAAATTGCTTCCAAGGCTAGGTCTCAAACAGCCTTCATATTTACAACTCATCTGGAGAGATACATGCATCTCATAGTCAGTCCCAGGACCGTTGTTAAGCAGCCAGTATTCGAAGGTCAGGAAGTCTGCAAAGAATCTGGGATTAAGTTTTTTATTGTCTAAAAAAGCCAAGAAAGAGACATACACAAAAAGTCCTGAGAGGCCATGAGGTTGATAAGAATGAAAGGTATCAGAGGAAAAAAGAAATAAAGATTCACATGTGAAAACTGCTACTGTCTCCTAAGAATTGTGGAAACTGCTACCAATAATCATGAAATAAAATAAAAGTAATGACTTTTATTGTTTCATGTTACTAAATATTGGGCATGTTCTAAGAGTTTTATAAATCTTTTCATTTCCAATCTACTCTCTAATCATGCAAGGTTTATTCAGATTTTTCCCCATTTGTTTGCTGAGAAACTGAGAAGATTGAAATTATAATGTCATGCTGCTATTTTCTTAGGATGATGAGCAGTCCATAGATCTAATTTTCTATTTTTTGAGCACATCTTGTATTAGCTCAGCCACACCTTAGTTTTAGCTCAGCCACACCTTAGTTTTTTAAATCACAGAATTCCGTCTCTCTCTTTGCTGTGTTTATTAACACTTGGTTCCCTGCCTGGACTAGCACCCAAAGGTGAGAAGCACCTGAGAGCTGGCACAATGCCCTCTTATAGCCCAGCTCTCAGGACTTTCTAAAGGCTTAGGGCCCCTTTTCAAAAAAGAAGCTCGTTTGGTCTTTACTCATGAATTGATTTAGGAAACGGTTAAGCAACTTCTTCAAAGGATCATTCCCTAACTGTTTCTTATCATATACCAAAGACACTGATTATCGTTGTGGTTGATTAGGGAAGCAAGAAATAGCATCTTGATTTTTCAGGATGTCAATGACATTCTAGTGTTTTCTTTGACAAATCCGCTCCACTGAACTAGAACGTTACAGCCATCCAAACAGTCACAGAGATACCAGGACTGCAGCTCTGTTTACAGAAGGAGCAGCACACACTCTTTTTCTGCCTCTCACAGATACCAGGACTGTAGCTTTGTCTACATACAGAAGGTTAGGTACATATCCCCTTTCTGCCTCTCACAGATGCCAGGACTGTAGCTTTGTCTACAGAAGGACAGAAACACATTCTTTTTGTGCCTCTTAGAAGAAATGAAGTTAAATGGGGGACAAAAGCAAAAGCAAATGTTTTTATCTCCAACCCTCAATTCCATTTGAATAACTAGAAGTTACACAATCACCATCATTCCAAAATTGTCATTCATTAGAAACCTTTGAAAAGTTCATACCAGGTTATGTGCATGTGTTTGTGTGTTCTTGTATGCCAGCCTCTGACAAAGGCTGGGCAGAGGCTTGAAAACTGGGCTATATCCCTGGCCCTCTTATAGATATTTAAAAACCAGACGGAAGAATTGGGGGTAAATATAATCAAAATGCATTATATGAAATTCTCAAAGAATCAATAAAAACATTTTTAAATCAATTTAAAATAGCAAAGAAAAAATTATCATCTTGTTTTTTATTGGTAGAAGACCTTATCATACATGTTTAAAGGTCATTTCCAAGATAATTCTCTAATGAGACAGAAAAATAAGAAAACACAAAAAATATAATTTACTGAGCTCCTTTAAAAGACCATATGTTGTTATTCTATGCATTCCAAGAAAAGAAAGCCAATCTAATTCTCTTTCTATAATTATGCCAAAGCTTATTATGAGCAAGAATTTCATACCTCTCAATTATATCATTCTGTCTCTGTCTCTGTCTCTCTGTCTCTCTGTCTCTGTCTCTGTCTCTGTCTCTCTCTCTCTCTCTCTCTCTCTCTCTCTCTCTCTCTCTCTCTCTCTCTCTCTCTCTCTCTTTCGAGACAGGGTTTCTCTGTGTAGCCCTGGCTGTCCTGGAACTCACTCTGTAGACCAGGCTGGCCTCGAACTCAGAAATCCGCCTGCCTCTGCCTCCCAAGTGCTGGGATTAAGGGCGTGCGTCACCACTGCCTGGCTATATCATTCTCTTATGTCACATTATGGGACAAGTTACAATATAGCTGCAGCACAGTCTAGTTCACTTTCATGGACACCACATCCAAAAGTCTGAGTAAAGTTGCTCCAAATGTTGCACACTCTAAATACATTACCTTCACACTGCCATTGTTTTTGCATACTAAATACGCTTAAAAATTTGTTGCTTCTCATATAAATAAAATAATCTGATATCTTTGGAAAGAAAATGTTTTCTTGATTTTAGTTAGACTTTCCAAGGCCAAACTGCAATTCCAAAGAGTGAGATAGCTGTGGTTAAGAAAATCTTCCTGTGCCAAAAAGAAAAAAAAAAAGATTTTCCTTGTGTTTGAAAGTGATACTCTTCATTTGCTCTGTTTGCACAAAAATAATGGCCACCAGTAACTTTGGGACGGATATAATCATAGATGCATGTGGTGTGTGGTTCTTAGCTCTTTGTATCATCACAGTAAACAGAACTAGATACCGACTACGTGCCATGCACTGGAGACGAAAGTCTGGGTGGGCCAACAAATAAGGAATGAAAAAAATCACATATCTACTTCCTTCAAAATGGTAGACCTTTACCTAGGAGTTCAACTGCTAAGTCTTCACTACTAAGACAAGTGCCTTCTGCCTGTCCCTTCTCTGACTCCCATAAGACCTGTATCTTAGCATGAATGGTGTTTTGTGTTGACTGATGGTTAGAATTATCCAATTATGACTAAGGTTCCCTCAGCTACAGCACACTAACACCTATGTGCACCTTGTGCAGTCATCATTTAAAAGAAAAAAACAAAAACCCTCAGAATATGTGTAAAGCTAAATTGCTAATATAAACTTCACTATGAGAGAACACAGGTCTCTGACCTTACATAAAGATAATATTAGTTTATTTTAACCAACAAACAAAAATATTTTTTAGAAGAAAAAGAATGGAAGCCTATATTCCCTCTCCTTAAAATAGTGAGTTAAAAACTGTATGTCTAAAACCTTGTAAAATAGGCCCAGAACTCAAGAAAGAGGAAAAGGAGAATGAGAAGTCTCACTAACAATAACTTTGGTGATAGATAGATAGATAGATAGATAGATAGATAGATAGATAGATAGATAGACAGACAGATGGGTTGTCATACATTTCTTAGTGTCCACAAATGTCCATCTCACCATAGGGAGATTCCTGATTTGAAATGGGTGTATTCCTGATCACAACAAGAAGGTTCAGGACAATGCTGTTTTCAAAATATCCCTATATCATCACCCTTGATATTTGTGGCTGAAGACATTCTTGTTTGGTGGGTGGGATGGGGTGACCATACTGTAAAGTGTTCAGCAGCTTGTTTGGCTTCCAACCAGTATCTACCAGCAACATCTTGACAATTAAAATTATTTTGAGGCATAGTGAGTTCTTATAGGCAGGAAAACCTGTGCTTGGTTCAACTACAGGCATAACTAAGGGGTAGGATAAAGAACGGTGGTAATTCTGTGATCCATAACTAGAGAGGATACTGAACATATCTCAGACATAATGGGGTATTAGTTGTGCTTTTTGCAGTGAGCAAGAAATGAACTGCAAAGCTGATCTTTATTTCTTCCTTATCAATATATTTAATTGGAAAGCTCACAAATAAACTATACTTGAGATCCATGCTAGAATTTTATAGCCAAAATATTATCTACTTAAAAAGAGCCTTGCTGTCCTTCTGTCTGTCTCTCACAACACATTCCAGACAATTGGCACTGATGAGAGGCAACATGATGTCCTGTCTAGTTCGGTCATTAGCTAGCTATGTAATTTTAGGAAAGTTGGCTCACTTTTCAGTTTCACTGCCCTAGTCTATAAAATGAAGGTGGAAGTAAGTAGTAAGGCGATAGCCTCCAGGGCCTCTTAAGATTACGTATTCTTTGATAAATCTTTTTTTTTGTTTCTTATAATAGTCTCTCTGCTCATTAAGATGGGCACCTTCATGTTATATTGATTTGCAGTGAGCACTAATCAAACAGCACTTCTAATATATTTGGTACTGCAAGCTGATTAGAAATGCAGTCTTGGTTTTCAAGCCCCTCTGGGGAAAATCACTCAGATTCAAAGGAGAACTTGCTCACCCTTTCCACACACCCTGGCATTATTACACTGGCAGTGATTTAAATTGCTCAGGATTGCATCAATTTCAGAGTTACATCCTTGTCATTGCTAGCCTGTCACAAATATGCACATGTAATATATTAAAATACTTCAAAACTCCTGAATTGCTCCACAATGGTAGACAAAAATTGAGTTCTAGCAATACTTCAGATACTTTTTTTTTCTTTTTCTTTTTTTTTTTTCTTTTTTGTTTTTTTGAGACAGGGTTTCTCTGTGTAGCCCTGGCTGTCTGGTCAGATACTTTTTAAAAGAAATATTTAATATTTAGAGGTTTCTGGAGGAGTTTAGTGTAGCAATCAAAACAAACAGAGACTGCAGAGCTCTCAGTACCACTGCTAACGTGTGTGTATAATATTTGTAAATACACACACACACACACACACACACACACACACACACACACATTATGCCAATCTGAGATAGACATGACTTCTTATACTCCTGACTCAAAAATAAATCAGTTTTCAGTTAAGTAATCACTTAATGTATAGGTCTCTTTCTGCTGTTTGTGTTTTTTCTTTTGTTTTGTGTTCTGAGACAAGATCTCATACAGCCAGACTGGCCAAGAACTCCTGATCCTCCTCCAGCCACCTCCCACCTTCCTAGAGCTGGCCTTATAGGTGTGAGTTCATGACATGTTATATACACCTTACAGGTTTCTGAAGTCAAATAATCCAAAAGGCAGAAGGGTGGGAGAGCTTTGGCAGGCACGACTCTAAACATGTACAGTGTCCTTTCTGATGATAAGCTGATGTCAATGAAGCTTTCCTGGGTTCAAAGAAAGAAGAAACATTTTATTTCTAGATAAAACAAACTGCAAAGTCACTGTCTTAGCTGGGGGTTAATACTGCTGTGATGAAACACCATGACCAAAAGCAACATGGGGAGGAAAGCATTCATTTCACATCCAGTTCCATCAGCTGATTGGTTCCTCTTCAAAAGCAATAAGGACAGGAACTCATGCAGGGCAGGAATCTAGAGGCAGAAGCTGATGCAGAGGCCATGGACGGGTGCTGCTGATAGACTTGCACTCATGGATTGCTTAGTCTTCTATCTTATAGGACCCCAGACCATCTGTCCAGAGATGGAACCATTTCCACAGAGGCTGGCCCTCCCCCTTCAATCACTAATTAAGAAAAGACAAACTTGCCTGCAGCCTGATCTTCTCAATTGAGGCCCCCTCCTATTTGACAACTCTAGCCTGTGTCAAGTTGACATAAAACTCCAGCACAGTCACCTTGCATAGATAACGGCTGAAGGATGGAGTGAGCATTGTGGCAATTTTTACAATTTTCATCTGGATTATTAGACAACATTGTGGTTCAAGTTTTGAGCTCCAAGAATTAGCCATCAAAGGTCAAACCCTGCTTTTCCACACACTAGCTATGCTGTACTTAACTCACTGAACTTAAATCGCTTCATTTGCAAATGAGAATAGAAATAATAATCACCCTGTGGTATTACCATACATGGTTCACACTTCTTGACACGTAAAAGAATTCACTATTTTTGGTGCTGTTTTTCTACCACTACTGTTACAATGTAATTTTACCATGCTATAAGAACCAAATTACGTGGTTCAGTTAAACTGCTCTCTCCCCCTCAAATTATTCATCTTTAACTCATTTATTTCCGAATATATAGCAAAATCATAAAATTTGCTTAGATAATTTTTGTTACTTTTTATTTTTATAATAATTAATAACTTTGCATGTTTGTATGTGAACCGAGAGATTCTTGAATGGCACTCGGTCACTCTGGTCCTGAACTATTCTCTACTGGTGAACTTTTAATTTTTTAATAAATGACAAGATGAGAGACAGTTCCAGTATATTTTATAATGTTAAACGGTTTCCTTGAGAAAATGAACACGCTGCCTATGAAACTAGGCAGCTCCTAGTTTCACACATACACATTTTTTCATTCTTCAATAAACCACCCTACCTAGAAGCGCTTTGTTGGTTTTAGAAAGGACAACAATACACACGTGCTGCTGTAGTTCTATTATATATCAACTTCTCAACCCTGTATTAGTGACCATGTTAATTTTATGTTGTTCTGATAAAACACCATTACCAGGATAACTGATTGAAGGGAAATTTTATCTTGGCTTCTGGTTCCATAGTGTAACAAACTCTGAAGAAACAGGGAATTTGGTGGGAGAAGTGGTCCAAATTCCCATGGTGTCTCCTTCATTGCCTTTGTGAGGTCACAAAGAAACAGGCCTCCAAATGTCAATGATTCAACCACCACTTCACTTGTTTGGAAACATAAACCTAAAGCATTTCTCAGAAACCCTTAACGACTTGTTGAAAGCTCCTGACTGCAGCTGTCAGTACCTGAATGCTTCTCCCCAGTGACCAACATGTCCTCTGCCTTACAGAGTCCCCATGCCAACCACCTGGTTTTTCTAGCCCTGGAGCATCCTTCTACATCACTGAATCATATAAAGCCCAAGAAGCTTTTGCTGTCATCCTCTACTCTTGGAGGAAGTACAGGTTTTCTGTTTTGTTTTTTAAATTAAATTGTTCCTTCTCCCTTGGAGAATGATGTGTTTGATGGTGTCTGCCGTCTCTCTGGGAGCCTACACCCATGAATATATGAGAAATAAACTATCTCACACCAGCAAAACCAAAAGATGGAAGCTCTATATCTCTTTTCTCTCTACCCACTCCACATCACCATCAACACCACCAACAGCAGCCAACAATCATAAAAGAATAGGAATTAACAACAATTGGGCACTGATACCTCTCAACATCAGTGGTCTCGATTCTCCAATAAAAACACCCAGACTAACCGAATGGATGCAAAATCAGAATTCATCCTGCTGCTGCAATCAAAAAACACACTACAACATCAAGAACAGAAATCACCTAATAGTAAAGGGTTAGAAAAATATATTCCAAGCAAATGGACCTAAGAAACAAGCTGCTGTAGCTATTTTAATATCTAAAAAGGATATACTTCAAACTAAAACCAATCAGAAGAGATGGGTACGGGAACCACATAATCATCAAAGAAAAAAATCTACAAGACATTTCATTTTTTAACATCTATGTCTCACACAAAAGCATCCACCTTTATAAAAGAAACATGACTCCAGCATAAATCATATAATAACCCTCACACACGGATAGTGGGAGACTTCAACACCCAGCTCTCAACAATGGACAGGACATCCAGACCAAACCTAAAGAAATACTGGAGCTGATAGACATTATAAAGGAAATAGACGTAAGAGATACTCACAGACCATTTCACTCAAACACAGAAGAATTTTCTAAAGGAATCTTCTTTTCAGCACCTCATGGAACTTTCTCCAAAATTGAAAACATACACAGACATAAAATAAGTCTCAGTAGATAGAAGAAAATGGAAATGACTCTCTGCATCCTATCTGACCATCATAGATAAAAGCTGGATATCAACAACAGAGACAACAGGGAGCTCACAACTCCTGCAAACCGAACGACTCACTACTGAATGAGAAAAGAGTCAAGACATAAATTTTACAAAGAAATTAAATATATCCTCGAATTGAATGAAAATAAATAAACAATATACCCGAACTTATGAGCCTCAAAGGCGGGGGTTCTTTGAGGTGCGTTCATCGTGCTCAGTGCCCATGAAAAACATTGGTGTGATCTCATACTAGTAAGTTAAGCAGAGCACACTTAGCCAGTGTGGCACACCTAGCTCTGGAACAAAAAGAAGAAATCACACAGAAAAGTGTAGATGGCAATAAATCATTAAATTCAAGGCCGAAATCAATAATAGAAACAAACAAAGGACAATACAGAGAATCAGCAAAACAATCAGAGCTGGTTCTTTGAGAATATCAATTACTAAAAGGCAAAGAAAGGACATTCAAATTAACAAAATTGAAAATAGAAAAAGAGGCCATTACAACAGACACTGAAGATATCCAGAAAATTAAACAGATTTAAGATCGTGTAATATACCAAATTATAAAATATAAAATAGATAATTTTCTCAATACATATCACCTACTCAAGTTAAATCAAGATCAGATTAAGCTATTTAAACAATCATCCTATATATGTAGTGAAATTATTTAATGGATCCATGACCTCAACATAAAACGAGGTACACAAAATCCACTTTCTTTTTTCTGATAAAGTGTGGAACGGCCTTGAACTCATTAGCACAGGAGAGGACTTTCTGAACAAAATATCAATAGTACAAGCATTAAGATTAATAATAAATAAATGGGACCTCATGAATCTGAAATGCTTCTGTAAGCCAAAGAACACCGGCAATACCACGAAGTGGTAACCTGTAGAATGGGGAAAGATTTTATACCATTTGATAGATGGTTGATATATACAATATATAAAGAATTCAACTAACTGTATATTAAAAAATCAAATAACCCAACTAAAAATAAGTATAATAAATCTAAATAGAAAATTATCATTAAAAGAACTTCAAATGACTGAGCAATGCTTAGAGAAATGTTCAATATCTTTAGTCATCAGGGAAATGCAAATCAAAACTACTTTAAGAGTCTATCTTACACCTGTCGGAATGCCTGAGATCCAATACAAAAGTGACAGCTCATGCTGGCGAGGATATGGAACAAGGGGAAAACTCCTCTATTGTTGGACTGAGTGCAAACTTGTACAACCCCTGCAGAAGTCAGTGTGGCAGTTCCTCAGAAAATGAGAATTGATCTACCTCAAAATCCAGTTATACCATTCTTGGGCATACACCCAAAGGACACTACTACAACCCCACTTTCTTGACTATGTTCATTGTAACTTTATTCATAATAGCCAAAAAAAAAAAAAAAAAACTGAGAACAACTTAGATGCCCCTCAATAAAAAAAATGGATAAAGAAAAGTGGTACATTCATAGTGAACTAACTATTACTCTGCTGTTCAAAGATGGCATCGTGAAATTTGCAGGCAAATGAATGCAAGCTGAAAATATTGTGACTGAAGTAATCCAGACCCAGACATATAAATATGGTACTTGTATTCACTTATGAATGGATATTAGCCATTAAGTAAATGATAGCCGAAGTACAATCCATAGTCTCAGTAAGGTACAGTAAAGAGCAGGACTCTAGAGAGGACACACTAATCTCCCTGGGAAAGGGAAATATTACAGAGTTTCTGGGGGTGGACTGGGGGTGTGTGGGGCGAGGAGCAGGAAGAATCAGGTGGGGAAGGAGACAGGATGGAAGGAGATAATGTGGGGAGAAATGGCTGGAATTAAAGGCATCTGGGGCAAGGGTGAGAATCTAGTGCAGTGGAAACTTCCTGGAATCTATGTCGTGGTCCTAGTGAGCGCTCCTGGTAATGTGGGAAATGGAGTCTGAGCTGGCCATCTCTTATACCAGGCAAGGCTCACAGTGTCAGGACTGGGTTCCATTCAATTGTGGTCACTGGGCAAGAGTGTCCATGTCCCATAGAGGTCCCCCAATAACTCTGGCTGATGCTAGGAGAGTTGCTCTCTGCAAACTGATAGCTCGGGTCCCATTACCAAGGATAATATCCATGCAGCTCACTGTACGTGAAGATGTCAAGTTGGAGCCTACATGGAACATTCTCCCCTACATTCTAGTCTTTGTGGTACAGGAAGGTACACTGTAGGATACCAAAAGAGATAAGTCATACCAATCCAGCCATAAAACACGCCTATAAGATGTGCTGGGGCAATGGTGGTGCAGAACTTGGAGGAGTGACATATCAATAACTAGATTAACTTGAGGCCCACTCTAGGAGAAGGAGCCCATGCTTGACACTGATCGGAGGGCCAGGAACTAGAGTCTGAATAGCTCAGAGGATAAAATTAAACATGGCTGGCAAGATAGATAGGAAGGAAGGTAGGAAGGTAGGTAGGTAGGTAGGTAGGTAGGTAGGTAGGTAGGTAGGCAGGCAGGCAGGCAGACAGACAGAGGTAGATAGATGTTAGACATATAGATGATAGATAGATAGATAGATAGATAGATAGATAGATAGATAGATAGATAGATAGATGATAGATAGATAGATAGATAGACAAATAGATAGATTAGATAGACAGACAGGCAGACAGATAGAATCAATGAAATGATTCTTAATGATATTCTGCTATACTCAGTAGCTCAGTAGACTGATGTTTTATCCAGTTGTCACCAGGTACTTTTCTCAGCAACACATAGAAGCAGTTGCAGAGACCCACGGATACACCTTATGCAGAGAGAGGATCTAAATTGGAGGTCTTCACCAGCTCCTTCTGCCCAGAGCTCTTGGAACCCCCATGGGAGAGGGAAGGAAACACTGTAGGAGTCAGAGGGGATGGAGGACACTAGGAGAACAGAGCCTACTGAATCAACTAAGCAGGGTACATAGGGGCTCCCAGAGACAGAAGTGGCAAGCACAGGGTCTACAGGGGTCTGCACAAGGTCCTCGACATATATGCTGTGTTTGTTATCTTGCTGGTTTGTGAGATTCCTAACTGTGGGTGCATGTGTGTCTTCGACTCTTGTCTGTTCTTAAGACTCTTTTCCTCCTGGTGATTGCCTTGTCCATCCTTGGAGTGAAGGCTCTCTCTTTCTCTTTCTCTCTTCCTCACTCTTTCTCCCTCCCTTCACATCTCCCTCTCCCCCCCTCACCCCTCAGTGTATGTGTGTGTGTGTGTGTGTGTGTGTGCGCGCGTGTGCCTGCGTGCCTGCGTGCCTGCGTGCCTGTGTGCGTGCGTGTGATGTTTGAGTACTGTCTTGCCTGAGTCCCACCCCAGAGGAGTTCAAAACCTAAAGGAGGATGCATGGAATAGGGGAAAGAAGACTTTGACCAAGAGGCACAGCTCACAAACTCTGGAACGGAGACAATTCAGGCCACCTTTATTTATACACCTATTTTCATTTTTTACATTGACTATTTTTCATGTACAATCTCTCTTAAAAACTTCCTATGTTTAACAATAATGTACACACTGTACTTCTTCTCTTCCTTCTTGCTCTCAATCCCTGCAGTTTCCTGTTAACCCATGAACTGTACCATGAAAGAAGAAACATTTATTCAGCAAGCAGTTAACATCTAACCTAGGGCATTGGTACATAACGGTGTGCCTGTGTTTGGCAGTAATTGCAGTTGCTGGACAGAGAGGTGATAAGCTACATATCTAGGAAATTCTGATTTAATTATTGACACCAAGCATCTCCCTGTATCCTAATCAAGCGATCTAATTTCTCTAATGCCCAGAGTGCTCAGCAAATTAGTAACCTGAGACAGTTCCTCATCCTTGCTTGGTTTACAATGTTTCCACTGAGTCTTGGAAAGAAAGACCTAGCAAGACCATTCTAACTTTTTGCTAATCAACTAACTGTTGTTTTGAAAAGGCTGGTGGGAGAATTTTCAGGACAAAGTTTCCATCGGAAGAGAACATCAGGACGTTAGCTGATGTACCCAGACCAGAGCCTTGTGTTCACTCAATAGCAGCACCAGAGGAGTAGTGACCTGTCCTGTTCTCAGGATCCTCAGAGACAAACAAGAATGGATCACAGTCTGAGTTTCCGTTTTCTGGTTCTGGGGAAATGTCTGTCACAGACAAAGTAAAACTAAACACTTACAATAGCAAAGCCAAAAACTCAAACTCAAGGCAAAAGTGAACCATGCATTCCCTCAGTCAAGGCCAGGAGATTCTGCATGAATATCCCCACAGGTCCTTGCCATGTACAGACCCAGCTCCTCAGGACTTGCCATGTGTCTGCATTACACTTCTGCACTTTTCCCAGCAGAGGCTTGGCCACCTCTATTGGCTTTGGGAGGCCTACTCTTTTCTGAAGGGAGATGGATGGGGTGTGGGCCCTGAGGAGACTAAATGTGTATGTTTGAGGGGTTGGGGGGGACAGTGGAGGGATGGGAAACTGTGAACTGTGGTCAGGACATGTTGTATGAGAGAAGAGTATATTTTAAATAATAAAGGAAAAGAATTTAATTTTGCAAAACAACAAATTTAAGTAGGGTTTATTTTCTACATTAAAACAGGCTCCTAACATTTGGTATTTTACACTCTAAACTGCCACTCAGACTACAAAACCATAATACAAATAAGGATTTATAATACCATGAGCATTTTAGTACTGTATTTTTTTTAAAGGACACATTTTGAATTAAATTAAATTAAATAATTAAATTAATCATTTTAAAAGGGAATATTTTTGCTAGTGTTAGAAATATTGAGATTCTTCCAATTCAAAGATATTCTATATTTTACTTTTTTAGGAGCCATTTTGGAGCATAGCCATAAAACCCTAATAATAATAAAACATGATGATTTTCAAAATGAGTGGTTTTTTTTAACATATATATGTTTTGTAACATACACATATAGAAAGAATGTTGTAATGTTTCATAATGTACATGTATAATTTTATTGATTATAACCATCATTTCTAGTCTTTTAAGTGACGTTTTATTCAGCACAAGAAGAGACCCTTGAGCATGTATGCTACACACTGGTAGGGCTATGACAAGTATGTGCACATTCCTGACTGAAGGATGCTGCAGAATGTCCAGGAACATGGAGCATATAAGACTGTAAGGATGCGAGAAAACATTCAGAGGACATTAACACAGATGCTCATTAGAGTGAAGCAACACATGCAGCTGCTAAGGGATCAAAATACAACTGTGGTAAAAATAGTTGGAAGGATGACAGCAGCTGAGAAAAGGTAAGTTCTGAAAGGGCAAAACATTATGTATGAGATAAACCAAAACCAATTAGGAGCACTGACAAAATGAAGAAGAATGAACAGAAACTGCACCATGCTATATAGAAGTGTTTGGCGATGAGTTTTCTTTAATTAACCAGAAACAAGGAAACTTAAGGCAAGAATAAAACTCACTGAGGATATGTTTTTAAAAAAGAACTTAAAATGTTGACACTTCACATATGTACACAATGTACTTTGATCCTCTCCATCCATACCCCTCTTATCCCACCCCAACTCATGTTGCCACACACCTTACAAACGTGGTCGATGAACTCTGTTTTATTAAGAGAGCTAAGTACAGGAGATCAAAGCTCTTGGCTTGGTTTCAAGGCATTTTGATTCATTTGGTTGGTTCATTGGTTGGTTGAGATTCGAACTTTCAAAGAAGCTCCAGCTGTCCTTGACCTCTGGATCTTCCTGCCTCAGCCTTCCATGTGCTTGAACTACAAGCAGGTACTAGCAAAAACAGGACTCAAAGATACTAGCTAGAATCAAAGACTAGTTTGTTACTGAGTAGCTATATGTCCTAAAGTGAAAAGTGACCTGTCCCCTTTCTAATCCAACTCCTCCTTTGTAGAACACCGATAACAACAATAAGGCCTGCGCATGTCACCTATACATTGTGGAAATTGTATTTCCCAGAATTCCATTCCCTCTGCAGTTCTGGATTACTTTTGTATAAAGATGGCTCTAATAGTCTTATATTTTGGAGACAATTTAAAAAACCAAAATAATAAGACAATAAAAAATAAAAGAGCTTCCTTGGAGACAATAAAATATATTTCATATCATGTATATTAATTGTCACATCTGTCTATAACAACCTATTGAATCTGTTTTTTAAAAAGATATATGGGAGAAGTCAACACCGTTGGATTATAAGTTGGTCCATATGCCTCCTTTTTATTTCTTGTTTTCCCAGTAAGGTTGACTAACACTTGGGAGCCAGAGAAAATAGCGACAATGAAGTGTTAGAATTGTTGGCAGCTGCAGTTGTATCACTACGTGTAATGCAAATGATTGTGAAAATATAATGTGAAACTTTTCCAGGTCTTTTTGCAGAAAGCTTTTTCATATTTATTCATCTGTCCTTGACAACAACAAAATAAAGCACACTACGGCAATGATGAAATCGTTATATCTCTGTCAGAGATGATTCAAGATGCTGTAATAGGCTCACTCTTGAAATGGTTACCTGTTTCTATTTCAACTCCACATTTCAGTATTTTCAAGTGGCCTTTGAGCAAAGTATTCTTTGATGTGAATGTGAAAGGAACATTTTTTGAGAATATTAGCAGCTAGGGAAATCAGAGAGTTACAAGCAGGGAGAAGAGGTGGCTAGCTAATCTTGCATGTTACCTATCCACAGTATCCTAAGGGTGAGGATGGCCCTCTGAAGGGATGCTGTGACTGCCGTGAGAAACAGTGGGAAGGCGGCACATGGAGTCTGCTCTCAAACTCTGTGTGCCACAACTTCAAGTAGAAAAGAAGAGCTCTCAAAGGCATCTTCTTGAAAAGAGGTATCATGACCAACTGAATTTGAACCATTATTTTGAATATGAACCATCATTTGGAGAAATGATTTCAGAACTACTCATGCTATAATCTGTAATATCAAAATTGAAATCTCATGGGAATGAGAATTACGTACCTGCATTTTCTCCCAGGTTCCTAGGTAACTCTGCCATACATCTAGGCTTAAGAACAATCTAGCTTAGTTATTCTGATATCCTCTTTGTAAGTAATCAAAACTAAAAACAACTATCATTGTAGGCTCCTTTTCTCTTCCTTGCCCAAAGCAGAACAGTCCTCTACACCTTTATTCTCTATTCTAGGATGATGAATCCGTCCTGCAGCCAAAGTCAACCTTGAGAGAATCATTTGGAGAAATGATTTCAGAAATACTCATGCTATAATCTGTGATATCAAAATTGAAATCTCATGGGAATGAGAATTATGTACCTGCATTTTCTCCAGGTTTCCTAGGTAACTCTGCCATACATCTAGGCTTAAGAACAATCTAAAATTGAGTCTGTTGCCCCGTGCCTATAATCCTAGAACTGGAAGTACTAAGATGGAAGAATCATTAGTTCAAGGCCAGCCTAGGCAACATAGAGAAATCTCATCTCCAAATAATAATGATGATGATGATGACGATGACAACAACGACGACATATTTTAAAGCATACAACAAATAAACTCTACTACCAGAGAGAATGTGGGTTACTCCTAAACTGGACAGTTCAGCCAGAAACCCAGTATTTTGGTAAATGAAGGGAACTAGGAAGACAGTCTTCATGTGAAAATAAAAACTTTACAATGGAAAACAATAAAAACAAAAAATCATTAAGATGGGCCCTAATCCTATATGGCAGGATTCATACAGAAAAATGAGATGTAAAGAGACAGCCAGTGTGTGAGGAAGACTGAGCAACAAACCACAGCATACTGGACAATCAGCAACTCCCTAGATGCTAGAATAGAGGATCAGAGCAGACCCCTCCTCTGCCTTAGCAGAATGAAGAAGTTCTACTCACTTCTTAATCCTGTCGTTCTTGCCTTCTGGACATATGACAATAAATCCTTACAGCTTAGGTCATCTCATTGCTGGGACACTGTCACAACAGTCTCAGAAAACAAGTATAAGGCTCTCATAAATATCTACTTTATAAAGACGTGGAAGCATGTTAAAGATATGCTTCCTAATGGAATAATGTTAACTATTCAAAGGTAACTGTTGACTTTGGTGCAAGGTTAAAGAAAAAAAAAAACACTCAATTTTTCCCCCTTAGACAGGCAGTAGGGATGCATTCCTTTAATCCCAGCAGGAGAAAGAGGCAGGCATATCTCAGAGATTGAGGTCAGCCTGGTCTACATAATGAGTTCCAAGATAGCCAGAGTTATACAGAGTCAGATTTTCCTGAAAAACAAACAAACAAAAAACAAAAACAAAAACAAAAAACCCAAGAAGCTGTAAGTAAAAAACAACAAGGGCAAACAAACAAACAAAAATTTCCCTCAGTGATGAGGGTAGGGATGCGGAGGATAAATCTACCTTAAATGTATTCTTCTAATACTAATTCTAGAAAATTCTCATGTAGACTAAAATGTGTAATGACTTAGAAAAAAAAACAACAACAATAAAAATGTCTTCAAAGCAACATGTCTGTCAAATCCTAACAGCTTCTAAAGTAGTTTGTAGCACAAAAATCCTCGTGACAAAGACTGGCTAGTAAAAGCCTCTACCACCCTGGAGAGCTATGATTCTTAGTATTTTTCTGATTTATTTTTGTTATTTGTAAATATGTCTATGTGAATTGGGAGATATGTATGTGAGTGAGTATGCACCCAGAATTCAGAGCCGTCAGATTCCACTGGAGCTGGGTGGCGGCTGTGAGCCAACCATGGGTGCTGGGAAACAAACTCAGGTCCTTGCAAGGACAGTATGCACTCTTAGCTGCTGAGCCATCTCTCCAGCCTGACTCCTGACACTTTATTAAAAGCATGAAGAGCTGAAGAGGTCTAAACTGAACTTATACTTTGCAGCCGTGACTAATGTTAAAGACATGCACATAACCAGTCCCTTCCATCAGCTATGAAGGAAATTTAGAAGTCAATTCTTAGACATATGAGATATGAGACTATCCCAGGGAGAAATCCTTCTGAGTGAGGTGGATAAATGGATTTTACTGGAAAAGGAGGATGTTTTCCAAAGCCCAAACAATTTGACACTGCCAGCTTTCTACCCTAGCTCATGTCCTAAATTATCAAATTTTGAAACCAGGAACAAGAAAGTAAGATGGCAGAGCTTCCCCTTACTGATTACCATGGGGAACACAAATACCCAGGGAACACTGGGAATAACAGTTGGCTTCCCTGCTGAACGTCTTTGAAAGGCAGACATTAATAGGCAGGCATGGAAGGGACATTACTGTCCTAGTACTTGTAAAAGGTTACCCATGGACTTTAACTATATCTGGGCTATTAAGTACTTTTCCCTAAAGACTACAGAAATTAATATTATATTTATCTTCATGCGCATTTCTGGTTACCTGTCTCTTATAATGTGCTAATATCCAAGAAGCCATGGACTAAATGTTCTAATATTAGATTGACAATAAAAATAATTGATCCCCCGATTGGCTAACCCAAAAAAGCACTTGAACTTCAGATGACAGGAACAGTTATATCTATTTGGGGGTGTATGATAATTTAACCTTGATTTCTGGACTGTTATGTGTACTGGGTTAGCCAAAGCTGCAGAATAAGCCACTTGGAGATCAATAAGGTGCTATTTGAAATGGACTCACCAGTCTTTCAGCCAGCAGCTTAGGACTGACCTGGTTGGTGCACAGTATTCAAATGCTGGGACATAATGAAAACCTAAGCAACTTCATTACTCAGGAAATTGCATGTATATGTAGGTGCACTTATAGGCCTGGTCCATAGCATGTGTCTTCAATATTCCACCTGAAATTAAATTCTAGTAGACACAATCCCAGACTTATTTTTTTTTACATTCTTATAATTTTCCATGAGGTACAAAACAAATGGAAGCTATTTTGGAGTGTACTTATGACTTTCGGGTGTGTCATTAATAGCCAAGAATCTCAGTGCTTTCATAGTGTTACTTTTATAAGGATTTATAAGTAAAAATGAAATGGAGGTTAGAACTAGATTCTTAATCTTAGAGGAGTGGAAAATATTTTCAAAAGAATAACTTCCTTTTTATTTTTATTAAAAATAGATTCCTTTTTCATACACTATATCCAAACCACAGATTCCACTCCATCCACTCTTCCTAATACCTCTTCACCTCTCTGCTCCCCTGGATCCATTCAATTACTTTTCAAAAAAAGAGCAGGCCTCCAAGAGACACAGGCCAAAGAGGGCAAAACAAGATACACTAAGACGAGGCAAAAGCCATCATATACAAGCTGGACAAGGCGACTAAATAGGAAGGAAAGAGTCTCAAGAGCAGGCAAAAGAGTCAGAGGCGGGGACCTGGAACAAATTTACGCAGGCTCCATGCTTGCCATTTCAGTCTCCATGAGCCCATGTGAAGCCCTGCTTAGTTAATGCAGTGGGACACGTTCTAGTGTCCTCCATTCTCTTCTGACTCCTATAATCTTTCCTTTCCCTCTTTTGAAGGGTTCCCCAGTATCCAAGGGGAAAGACCCAATGGAGACATCCAATTCAGACTTTCTGTATAATGTCTATCTGTGGGCCTCTGCACCTGCTCCTATCTACTGCTGGAGGAAGTCTTTCTCATGAAGACTGGACAAGTTACTAATCTCTGAGTATAGTAAACTTGCACAGCCATTATGAAAATCAATATGGCTTTCCTCAGAATATTGGAAATTGATTGATGTCAAGACTCAGCTATTCTATTCTTGGGCACATACCCAAAGGACACTCCATCCTACCACAAGGACACTTGCTTAACAATTTTAACTGTGGCTTTCTTCATAATAGCCAGAAACAGGAAATAAAGTAGATAGCCCTCAATTGAAAACTAGGTATAGAAAATGTGGTACATTTACATGATGGAGTTTTACTCAGATGCTTAAAAAATGACATCATAAAATTTTCAGACGCATGAATGCAACTAGAAAAAAAAAACAGCCAAAGTGAGTTAACTGAGACCCAGAAAGACAAATATAATAGGTATTCCCTTAGACGTGGATATTAGCCTTTAAGTAAGTGATAAACAAGCTACAAGACACAGATCCAAAGAGGTTATGTGAAGTGGAGGGCTCTAGCGGGAAAGCAAGGATCTGTCTGGGAGAGGGCAACAGAATAGATTCTGTGGGTGTACTAGTGGTTGGTGGGGCCTGGAGCAGAAGGGATAAAGGCATTAGGTGTAGCAAGCAAGGAGGGAGAGTGTGTGGGGAGAGATGACTGGAATTAGGAGATGTCTGGGTGATGGTGTGGAAAGATACTGCAGTGGAAACTTCCTAAAATCTATGAGTGTGACTTCTGAGGACTCTTAGTAATGGAGGATTTACAGTCTGAACTGGCCATCTTTTGTAGCCCGGCAAGGTTCCCAGTGTTGGGCCTGTGCTGCCGAGAGTTAGCCGAGAAGGTTTCATGGAGATCCCAAAACAACCCAGGCTGATGATAGGAATCCCCAGAAGTGTTGAGACATTTAATACTCAGTATCTACAAGTTTTCCTTAATACCCACTAGAAAGAAAGGCAGACTTCGTGCACTAGTATGGCTAATCTTCTTTAACACTGATTTTACAATGATGCTCCATGGATTGCTACCCAACTCTCAGCGCAGCTTTGGAGCATCATTCTGAGCTATGCCTAGCACCGACAACCCTTCCTGTATTTTTAAAACTCCTGTTGACTAGCTCCCATGTTGTAACTAGGGCCCATTCTCATTTACTAACTCTAGGCTTTCCATGGGAGCTGTGGATTTAATGTCCTATTCCTCACTGTTTGGTAACTGAAGTACCGTCATCAGTATCCCTCCTTTTCTGTTTTCATCTCCCAGCATCCAAATTCCATACCATTCTTTAAAATGTCTGTTTTCAAGTCTTCTTCAAGAGCAACACAATGAGAGAGTGAGGTTATCCAAAGCTTCTCTCCTCAGCCTTATCTTTCCATTTTTCTGCACTTCCATTCCCCCAGCTAAGCTTGCAAACTTGGTGTCTCAAAAATCACCCTGAACTTCCCAGTGACTGTGCCCTTCCATGGATGCCATCTTTGTTATCCTACCTGCCTCCACCCAAGGCCATCTCCCTCCTTCACTCAGGGATGTGGTGGGAAGGGTAACAGAGCAAGGAAACAAAGAGTTAGAGAAAGATGACAGAAACACTAATTCTATTACAACTAACTAGAATTAATGGTGCTGACACAAAAGTAATATCAATTTGGACAATCTTTAACTGTTTAAACTTTACTGTTCTTGAAAAATGATGAGGTTTGGGGGTTGTATCTATCTATCTTTCTTTCTTTGTTTCTTCTTTCATTTTCAAGTAACACATTATTTTACAGGAATGCATTTCTTTCTTGTGAGCTGTCTAACTTGGTGATGGAAGAGATGACTTCTAGGTAAAACCAGCTTATTAAATTAATGTATATAAGACCTCATTCCTGCTCCATCAAGTTTTCTGTCTTACAGGAAAACAGAGAAATTTACATTGAAAGCAAGCCTTCTAGTTCAACTTCCAAGTGCTAGAAGAACCTGTAAATGAACATTCTTTTGTAAATGTGGAGTATTCTGCTTTGAACACAGACCATGTTTGCAATGTAATCTTAAATAAACATAGAATATGTCACAGAATGTTCTAGATACCAATTTTCCTGCTACCATTCCTTGTTTAGCACATGTAAAGCTAAAGGCCAGACCTACAAGCTGCAGCCTTTGCTCTCAGACCTGTGCCATACTTCAGCACACTCTGGGTCTTGGGTAAATGAGTGTGCTTGGCAAAGACTAGAAGAAAAGAAGTCTTTTAAAATGCACTTTGTGTGTTCCAAGGTTCTAAAATGCCAGAAGGTAGTTTTGAAGGAGAATACAATGATGTTATCTGACCTGGCCTGCATTACACTGTGTGTACACCATACAGAGAGACCAGTTGCTTCTCAGTGTAACAAACTGCATAATAAGAAGCTAACAGAAGCCCTATTATCCCTGAAAACCACATAGTAGGAAGGTAAGGGCCAAGATGTGCATCATACATCCTTCCCCATGACCTAAGCAGCTTCTCATCCTATGCATTTCTATCTTTAAAGAGAAAATACTCATAACTATTCACCCCCCAGATTGGCATGTGAATGAAGATGTCAGTGTTAGATATAAAATGCTTGGAGCATTGCTCACCATATAGGCACATTTAATAAATACTAGTTACGCTTATAGGTCCATTTTTAAATTTATGTAAGGTGAACATCTTCACCAAAATGCAGCTTTTACAACTCATATTAAATAAAACATATATGACATTTGCCAATTACCAAAGAAATATTACGGCCAGATCACTTGTACAATATTATTATTAAAGAACCACGAAACCTGTCATAAATTGGCTTCAAATTAGAAAATGGTCACAGATTACAACTGTTATTATAGAAAGTCTCACAAGAATTAAATACCAGTCTTGGCCTGGGAGATTTACTCTGAGTTTTTAAACAAATCTCATTTAATTCTATCTCTGGCAAAGATACATGAGTCTGGCCTAGAACTAACAAAAGAAAATAATACTGCATTCTGTAACACTGTCTTGAGTCAAGTGTGTGTGTGTTCCTTTGTATAGAGATGGTTCAGCATAATCTTCTGTATATAAATGGAAGTTGGTAGAATTTAAAGGACAATGACTGGGGTTGATATTAGCACAGGTTCCCTCTCTTGCTTTTCTAAGGCAAATAAATAACACTAGCCTGCTATGAGCTCCTGAGGCTTCTGCTATCTCTGTCCTCTATGACCCCCATGGGAGTGCAAGAATTACAGATCTCATGCTATGTGCCTAGATTTAATGGGCTTTCTAGAGATTTGATTTCTCATTTCAACACTTGACCAGCAGCTACTATATCCACTAGCCATCTATTAGGTCCTAAGTCAAAAACTAAGAACAGCAAGACAACAAACACTTTTGACAATTCTTAATGCTCATACAACTGAAAAGACTTCATTTCCATAGTAAAAAAAAAAACTGGAGCCCACCAGAGTAAGGGCCTCCCCTGGTTTAGAATGCACTGCATACAGATCCTCCTGCTGTCTTTTGAGCTGATTAGGCAATTCTTTACCATATGTCTTGGCAATGTCTGCAGAATTTAACCTACTTGCTGGTCTGCATCCTGATCTCTCTGATACCACTCTCTGTCCTCTTACAAAGTGCTGCATCCTAGGACATGACAAGGACTTTATCATTAAGGCCAAGAACTTGGTCTCATCATCTTCCTGATGATGTCACCCCTGGAAAGTAAAATAACCTTTGTGCACCTGTTTTTAATATCTGTGACATGGGAGGTAAGTGGAGACCATTGACATGATGATTATATATATATATATATATATATATATATATATATATTCACTATTATTACTACTTTTTCCCAGGTTCCAATGTTCATAGTGCCAACACTTTAATTAAAAAAAACCCTTGAGGTGTGATTCTATTTATATGTATTTCTTATAGACAGACTTCATTTCACCATTCTCTTCAATAATCTTACAATAAAGTTAGATATGAGTGTCATCCTGTCAATATGAGTTCACTATGGCAGCTGGAAAATGACATCTTCTCCTTACTCTGGTTCAAAGGCTATACCAAAAAGACCTGTCTAACAGGTTTAAGAGCTCAGTCCACTTTAGATTTTGTATTGACTTTAACAATAAATGAATTCTTGCCTCTGCTGTATTCCCATTCTCTCTCATTTGGCAATTTTATGGGTGATAGGGACGTTATCCTAAATGCCTCATGATAAGAGTTCTGCTTAGAGACAGCATAACTTGATATGTGTGATTAAAGTGTTTAGAGCCTGTAGGTAGATTGCAGAAACAACATATAATATGTATGTATTGGCATTGAAAACCCAACTACATTATTTTGTCTCTCTTACAAAGTGTGAGGATGAATTTTAGCCTTGACTACCTTTTCTTTTGGCCCAAAGTCCATACTCAATAAATACTGAACTTCTAGCCTTTAAGCAGAGAAATAATGGCTTGCTCCTTTTGTTTGATCAAGCACAGCACATGTAAGATAATACAGGTAGAGTGTGTGTGTGTGTGTGTGTGTGTGTGTGTGTGTTGCATCAATTTCTTCATGAAGCAGTGTTTCATGTGGTACAATGGCAGAGGCACACATCTGGTTTATAAGCTACGCTTCATCGTAATATAATTTTGTAGCTGCCTAGAGGATGTAGCACATGTCATCAATAACACACTTCCAGCTTAATACAGCATGGCTTATTAAAGGTGCTGGATACAAATTTACATGTACAGAAATGAATGATGTTGATTGTGTAAAATTCATGGAAATTTTACACGAAGAAATTTGGGAGTGCCTTTCATGCTGTAACCTAATAACAGCTCTGATCAATGGTTCCCTTGCCTCATCACACGAACAACTCAAGGGACGGCAACTGACTTTATAACCACTGACCATTAACAGTGTGAAAACATAATTTCCATCAAGGCAGAAACTTTAAAATGAGATGAACAAGCTCTCCAAAATTATGGGTAGCAGTCTCTCTCCATAGTCACATTCTTAAGGCGTTATTACATCTTCTCCCATTAAGCCTGGTACTTTCTCTCTACAGTTGCCATGGATAAACACAAAGAGAGGAACCTCAGCTGGCAGGTGTTCAGACTATTTTCTGCCACATACTTAAGGGAGATATTTATCCTGTGTTACCCTCAGTTTTCTCTCAAATAAGACAGTGATAATCCAATTTCCAGGGTAGTACTGTGTTACCATATACCTAAGAGTAAACAGCACAGAAAACACTTTCCCAGTCATCCTAAGCCCCCACCCCCCCAAAACCCTAAAAAAATAGCCATAGTTCATAGTCTTGAATAGGACAATTCAGAAGATGCTGGATGCCTCTGAACCTCAGGTAGAGTCGGGTGATGAGGTCAGAGTGATGGCTCACAGGGAGACTGGGGCCAAAAATCTTAATAAGAGAAAGCATAGTGCTCCTGAGATCTGGGACTGGGACCCCACCTTGCAGTTCCACATTAGAGGTATAGTGGTACATGAAGAACTCCATGTTCCAGAAGAAAAAATGACTAGAAATTCTATTGGAGAGATGTATGCATGATTGAGGAAATTGGCAATGAGAAAATATGACATTATCGAATTAAAGATATTTCAAAACTCAGAACACTATAACCTTTAAAAAATGTCCTTGGACATGATTAGTAAGCAAAGGAAATTCATCTTCAACTAATCTAAAAATCTATAGAAAAAAAGCTGGAGGGAACCTTATATTTTAAATTGTGGTTTTAAAATAAGGAAAAGGTATCTAAGAGAAGTGGCTTGACCAAAAACACAGCCAGTTACCAATAAGGGCAGGCTCAGTATTAGGTCTATGGATTCAGTGTGTGAGCAAAAAGCCTGATTTCCGTTGATACACTGAAATCATTTCAAAAGTAAAGTGTCATCCATGAGCCACAGATAAAGAGAGAAGCCTTTGAGAGAAGCCCACCATGTAGAAAGAGATGCTTGCACTGATTATTAAATTTGCTTCATTTAAAGGTGAAAATTGTTACTTCTATACCTATATGCCTTGTTCTACTGTAGAAGAACTGAGGCTTATGCAACAGAGATACTGCATTGCGACTTGCATTTGGTGGAAATTAGTTAAAATCTTTCTGCAAACTACAGAATGTCATTTAAAAATACAATAATGCATTATTCTACAATAAGGAAATTTTTTTTTCTTTGTCTTTTCCTTTCTTAAATTTTCCCTGAGACAGGGTTTCTCTATGTTGCTCTGGCTGACCTGGAACCTACTCTGTAGACCAGGATCGCCTCAATCGCACAGAGATCTGCCTGCTTCTGCCCCCTGAGTGCTGGAGTTAAAGGTGTGCGCTCGCTACCTCCACCTGGTTAAGGAAGATTTCTTATCAATGGAATCAGTGTGGATTTGACCGAAGCTTCAGGCGAGAGAATTACAAAAAGGCCCATGGTAAGATCAGAAAACTCATTCCAACCAACAGATCCATACGATCAATAATAAAGTTACAACTTTTTATGCACCTATCGAAATGATGGTTGAGGATCATCAATAGGTCAGCTGCGAGCCGCTTTGGGGCTGTTGACTCTGAATTTTGTCCCTGGAGTCTCATTGCTCCTTTAGGTAAGTCTACTGTTGTATCAGTCATCTCCATTGCTTCAAGCAGGTTTCATTCCCACCCACTTCAGTCTTCCCTCCTGGTCATTCCAACCAATGGAGCCCAGCCCGTAGAGTGTGTTCCTGACTGCCAAGCTGGTCCAGGAGGGCACTACACTTCTAGCGCTCTCATTCTAAAGTAAACATCCGGCGTCATAAGTAGCCGATTTCTAACCTAGACATTTAATCATTAACACTTAGTTCTCGGCTTATATGGGACCTTTTGTTATTTCGATACCCACTCTTTCTTTTAGAACTTTACAATGACTTTCTACAACATGTTCAGGGGAAAAAAAACTTCCAAATTAAATATCCCACATATATAATTGGTGTTGGGTTGAGTTGATAATGACCATTGTTACACTACCTGCTTCCAGAAAAAAAAAATCTTAATTTTTAGCCTGTACTTAGTTTCCGCATTTTCAAGAATAATATTAAATACTTCAAACCTTTAGCCAAAAGCATTACTAGGAAAACACATTTCTGATGCATATCAACATCTAAAATATACAAATAACTTTTTTTAAAAAAATCTACCTGAAACTGACAAATGTCAACAGCGTGTCTTGGCATTCGCCACCAAGTGAACAAACAGATGCTCAACATCATTAATGATTGCGGTCCATAAACCAAGGCTAAAGATACTGCTCAGACGCTCTAGGATTAACACGAAGGGACTGTGGTAATCCAAAAGAGGAAGAAGAAATGAATCCATAGAACAAGAGCTACCAGTGATGTAAATAAAAGAAGCACCAATGGACTCCAAGTCAGAGGTCACAATAATGCAGCTGCTTTGAAAAAAAAATAAGAAAATTAAGTTCCCTGAAAACTAAACACTTATAGTGTTGCCTAGCAATTCCTACTGCAAGCCCAAGAGAAAGGAAAAGATTGCTTAGGGGAGGGGGGGGGACCTGCATGAGGGTTTATAGAAGTGTTACTCATTTTATCCCAAATGTGGAAACCACTCAATGCCCACCAATTGATGAGCAGATAAAGAAAACACCACACCCATTCAATGGAAGGCTGTCTTTGAAAAGAATGGACTGCTTACATGTGACACAACGTGGATTAAACATAAAAGTTTAGGCTAAATGAAAGACTCTAGGAATAAAACGTCATCTATTATATGACTTAATTTAATATGAAATGTCCAGAATAAGTAAATCCAGAGATATAGGCTAGAGCAAAGGCTCAGATTAGTTACTTAAGACTGTGTGAAAAATTAAAAAAAAAATGTAAGGTGGCTAAAACTGGGTAGTGGGGCAAGAGTGGTTAGGGAGTGCCGCTGTGCTTGTGGGAGGTCAGAGCTCCATCCACAGCTCCCACACAGCGGCTCACAACCATCTGCAGCTCCAGTTCCAGGAGATCTTATGACCTCTTATGGCCTCCTGCCAGCACTAAAACTGCATGTGGTACACAGATACACATGCGGTTTAAACCTGGTCACACATAAATAATAAATATAAATACAATTTATAAATATTGAATAGGGGATTTAAAAAGAAAATCAACTAATACAAGGAAGAGAATTTCTTTTGATGATAACAGAAATATTCTACAATTGAGTTTGGTTGTGGATGAGAAATGTGAATGTACTGAAAGCTTACACTCTCACAGTTTAAATGGGTGGGAGTCACAGCCTGTGAGCTGCAGTTCAACAAAACTGTTATTTTAAAATTTACATGAGAACAAGAGTGGGCAGAAATATCCTCTAGTGGAACACATTTCCCAGTTAGAGCTTTAAATACAAAAACAAAAAAAACAAAAAACAAACAAACAAACAAACAAAAAAAACCCAAACAAAGAAACAAAAACCCCAAACCACCCCCCAAAAAAACAACAAAACAAAACAACAACAAAAAAACCCACTCATTTTTATAACAAGTTTACTGCAAAAGTTGGTCCAATGTTTTCAGTGATTAGGTGCCAAAATTAACAGGAGAGAAGAAGATGGTCTTCTATGCCACCAGCAGTCTCTTCCTGTCAAAATCATAGAAAATCGGCTGAAACTGTTAGTTAATATTATTGCAAGGATCTTCTGCATATCAATTATGCCCGAAGTCATTATTTTTGGCAGTCATGCTATAAATCCTGACTCAAGAGAGATAATTTGGTACCATCTGTTCTCAAACTTGAACATTCATCAGAATCACCTGGAGGCTTGACAGAATACAGATTGCTGGATGCCTCTTTCAGAATTCTCAAGGCAGGCAGGAATTGCAAGGCTGACATTAATTCAGCCGGCCCAAGGACTGAACCTCCTAGAACTTTTCATGGGTGTTTACTAGTCTACTTAGTTTTCTCATGAACATATTTATGGGCAACCTACTACAATTGGTTCAAACATAATTGTAAAAAAATGCCACGCCCATCCCATGATCCCTATATCCCTATGGCACTATAGGTTTTCTTTCTTTCTTTCTTTCTTTCTTTCTTTCTTTCTTTCTTTCTTTCTTTCTTTCTTTCGGTTTTTTGAGACAGGGTTTCTCTGTATAGCCCTGGCTGTCCTGGAACTCACTCTGTAGACCAGGCTGGCCTCAAACTCAGAAATCCGCCTGCCTCTGCCTCCCAAGTGCTGGGATTAAAGGCGTGTGCCACCATAGCCTGGCCACTGTAGTCCGTCACTTGATAGTAAGGAAACTGTTGTCTAGGACAGAATGAGAAGTCTGTGGCGTATACCAACTCTTGTTTGAAAGATACAATACTCAGGCTACTGTAGAAGGATAGTTGGAAGGTCACAAAAAAGAGGGGTAGTAGTGAATTAGAATTATACCACAGAACTAGAAAAGATCAATAAAGGCTAGCTCCTTCACTGTAGAGGGGGCAATGATGTTAGAACCCCTGGTGTCTTTTTACATACTACCTGCCATCCAGGTCTGTTCTGTGCATCCCAGTGATAAGGCAGCTAAGAATACAGGGGCGCGAACAGGTCCATGGTGTGGTTTCCAAAGTCCTAAGAGCTTCACTGTGTGGGCAAGATGCCTTTGTGTTTTCCAGCTATCTCCTGTAATCACCTGTCATATTTGAGACAGCTTGAGTGTATACATTTCCTTCCAGTTCGGATTGTCTACTTTACAAGAAAACTCTCTTTAAGATAGAAGGATGCTCAGCTCTAACGAGACAATTCTGTATATAGATATGGGCTTATTGTGGACTACTAGCTGAGGATTCATAACCAGATGCTATAACTGAAGGGAGGCAGGAGCCAAAAAGAGAATACAGCAGTCAGCCGATGTTTGGGTTCCCCTATCTCATACTTTGCAAGCATAAACAAGCTAAGGACATTCGTTGGAAGAGTAAGGATATCTAAAAGCATATAACTGAGACGGAAGTAAAGGAAATATATTAAACAAAGTGAAAAAATGTGAAATACATAGTTTTGGTCTAATGAATTTAGTTATTAAATGAGCACCATTAAAACATAAAAGAAAAATAACAATATAATTTGGAAACCAGATCACTATAACTCCCTCCCAAATATTCACACTTGAGATTAGTATATGCATAGTAGCCACTTGGTAGATGTTTTGCACATCAATTGTTACACTAAACATGCTTTAAGTACTAAAGTTAGGCAACGCATTGTTTAACGACTGCTTCTCAAATTTGTGGTAGTATTTCCCTTTTCTTTGTAATATATTCCACCAAATTCATGTTCTATACAAAGTAATTTGGAACTCACTTCCTTGGACATAGCACATACAATTGTAGGTAATATTAAAACGAAGTAATTGGAGTTACAGATGTGGAGCCAGGACAGCAGTGAACATGGCGATCAAGAGAAAAGCTCAGAAGCAGAAAGCATAGCCCATGAGGTTCAAGGCACAAAGGAAGGCTTTTCAGAAATGGCTGGGCTACCATCATTATGGTTTATGGATGAGATACATGATTTGAGGAATTAGTTCAACTATGTCAGTGTTTTCCACTGACCACTGATAGGAAAACATAAAATTGGAGGGGACTAATTACTTTTGCTTTTATTTGTTACACACACTAATACTAATAAATCAGTTCATAAGATCACGCTTTTAATATATATAAAAAAAAAACAGAAAGGACATCACTGTAGAAAAAAGAAGATTTAGCAACATGAGCCTACTATTACCTTTATTTTTCAATTTTGGAATAGGACCAATCAATGACTTGTCCATTAGCTCAGACTTGGCCGCTAACATCACACATGAGCACTGGAAACAGAGACGATTCATATCTTCAAAATGTTCCACGATGTTAGGGAAATGCCTCGTCCACCTCAAGCAATAATTTATACACATTTGTCTTTTTTTTCTTGACCACCTCGAATAATCCACAGCTTTAGCTCACCCTGGCGAATCATACCCACAAACTTCCTTCTTGAGCAGTGTCAAATGCTGGATACAGCACACAGACCAAGCTGCCAGCAGCCAAATCACCTCACCTTCTGCTAAATGTGTTTTCATGCCAAGAATCTTCAGCCCATGTTACGTACTCATGCTGTGTTCCAGTGGCTGCCTGGGAATCAGACCCAGGGCTCT
Organism: Arvicanthis niloticus; assembly: GCF_011762505.2. Lineage (NCBI taxonomy): Eukaryota > Metazoa > Chordata > Mammalia > Rodentia > Muridae > Arvicanthis > Arvicanthis niloticus. The sequence continues at coordinate 20,309,799 of NC_047670.1, read as the reverse complement.
GGCCACTTGTTAATACAAAACACCTGTTAAACTTGTTTGCCAGGATTAAGTACAATGAGGCCATGTGTCTTAAAGTGATCTGATATCTAGTGTATTTTAAATGAGACAATAAGTGTCATATCACTCCTCACATATGTGTTCATAGTAGCTATTGCTCAATGCTTGACTTCAACTGATAACATTTATAACTTGTCAAACATGGTGACCACCTCCTATGCCTGCTTTTTTTCCCCGAGTGTTTAATAACTGGATTGGGGAAATTACAGAAGTATGTCAAAAAAAATTCTTCCTTCAGAATTACTTTCTATGATTCATGACATGAGCACCTAGAAGGAACACATATAATGAAAGTTTTTTACAAAGCAATTGAATAAATGGATGGAATTTAAACTTTACATAGTAACATCATTACAGTTTCTATGAGTATATAACTAGCTTTGAATAAAATCATTAAAAGGCACATTATGGGTTGGAAAAGATCATCACCATTTCTATGAGCCTGATTCTATACAAATTCTGTTTCCAAATATAATTTTAAAATACTATAAAAACAAAAAACCTTAGGGGGAAAAACATCTAAATGAAAAGGAACTCGGGGAGATGACTTAATTTGAATTTGAGATTCTTTTGTCAAATTCATGAAAGCACTCTGTATCAGTAAGCTAAAACCAAAGGGGGAGTTAACTTAATCTAATTTTTAAAGTCTGTGCTGCAGAACTGACTTTTGATTACAGCAAGGGTCTACCAGAGGAGAAGGCATAAGGCTGAAAACTCATCTGGAAAAGTGGTCTTTACCCTTCATGGAATCTGCCAACCAAAAGGTATGTCAGGAGTTTGGCTTTCAGCTCACAGCAATAACGGGGAGGCCTGGTGTATCTTGCCAGTAGGAACTCAGGGCCCAATGGAGATTATTCCCTTGCTTGGAGCTGCTGCTCAGTTGCTCTGAGCAACTTCTGAGCTACCATCAGCACCACTGTAGCTAAGTCATACATCTCACCTAAAAGTCCTATAGTAAAGGAAAGATACTTGTAATAGTTTCAATTCATTCAGCTATATTATATATCTTCAATAAATCCACACCCACATTAATCAAGCAGTGGACATAACATAATACATTATTTCAACATTTCTGTTTATATATTGGAATTAACTTTAGAGTTCTTGGGGGAGAAGGGATTGTAATAAGCCTCAAATGCAAGTTGAACAGCAAAATCAGTCTTGACTTCTACAATTTACATTTATATGTCTACTATAAAAGTCTTTAATAAAAGCAATATGGTTTGTAGATGAAATATCCTTTTATTATGCCTCTAATTATTCAGATGGGTATAGATATATTGTTAAGTGTTTTTAAATTGACAATAATGGGAAACAGGCTATATCCTTACAAGGAATTTTCATTATTTCATTATTTATATGTCATTATTATAGCTCCTTAAGTATATTTTCTGAGTGTTTATGTTGAAGGCACAATGTAATTATCTTCATAAGCTTCAGGCATGGGGCAAGTCCTTTAGATTTGTATGTCACATCATGTCACAGCTGTTGTAGACTCTTACCAATACTAGCTTTCCCTGAACCTGCATTCTGTGTGACATTTCACTAGGTCTAGTGAATGACAGCAGTATCCAATCACAGTGAGAATATTACCCAGTCACGTGTTCTCTATACATGCTTGACTCCAAGCCACCTTGCTGAGCTAACCTCTCAGTACTGCTCTCTTTCCTGGCTGCAGGCCACATGCCTCCTTCATAATCCTTGAAAGACACCATGGGCCTGTCATCATCCAGGCCTTTCCAATTCATCACATAGTGGCATTTTCCATTTACAGTGAAAGTAGCCTGAGAGTCCATGAGGGGACATTTAATAATAAAACTACAATGCAACTTGGATAGCTGCAATACAGTCCGTGGCTGGAATGTCCCTCCTCTACATACAGATGTGAAAGGCCACAGCTTCCTACCTCAATGTGATCGCCTCCAAAAGGTCTTTCCTGGCAAAGCCCATCCTCCGGGAATGACTACATATTGTCTTATCAGTCTGCTTGACTATCCTCAGAGCACATTTATCACTGTCTGTCTTGATAGAGCCCGTCTGTATATTCCTATTCATCCTCAGCACTAGCTGAGATTAGAGATTTCCCTTTCATTCGTCATTCTAACCAGGGCATTAAAAACTATACTTTGAAACCATTTAGAATAACCTATTGACATAAGTATCTAATAGTCATAAGGAATAATGTTTATATTAAAATAATGTAGTTTCAGTCTATAATCATTGAACGATATCAGTCCATCCCTTTAGTTATGTAAGAATTATTTTTAAATTCCTATTTAGTTATAAACTAAATTATCCTCAAGATCCATTACAACTTAAAAGTGGAACATCAAACGAAAGATAAACGAATGCATGGAGTGGATGCTTTTAGTGAGTAGACAATGTTGTTGGAAAGTACTCCTTTCCTTCCCTTCCCTTCCCTTCCCTTCCCTTCCCTTCCCTTCCCTTCCCTTCCCTTCCCTTCCCTTCCCTTCCCTTCCCTTCCCTTCCTTTTCCTTTGTTGATTAAGCTGAAATTGATATAAAACCAACTGAAGCCTCTTTCCAATAAAACTAATAACAAAACACACAAACATGAGATCCAGGAACGGAACAAAAAGGCAGATGACAGTGTACTTTCTAAGAGGCATGAGAACTTTACTTCACACATTGATGTAAAAACAATTTTAAAGACTTGACTATCAAATTCCTTTGATCATGCTGAAAAGAACATACCTCAGATGACATAACCATTTTAATGACTGAAAATACATCATAAATCATTTATTACATTTTAAAATATGTTTTTCATTGCTCAAGCTCCAAAGGCAACACTTTGCCTTGAGTGTTGGAATGGCCTATCTGGCCTCATGTTAAAGCTTCCATGGTCTAAGAAATATTGGCATTATTAGTCCTTAAACTTTTTTTTACAATAGAATAAAGTATAATTGCTCTGAAATAAAGAGAAAATGTATTTCATCACACTGTGTTATATTCTTTGGACTAGACAGTACTCAAAAGCAAGATGATCCTTGGGATCTACCATCAATCACTAGAGGGTACTTGGCTCAAGTGCCTATGTATTTTCCTCCATATTAGTTGTGGATTGGTAATTATCAATCTCCTGCTCAGAATGACAGTGACCAACTGCAAGTCTGTGATAGAAGGCTAGGCAGGCCCACAGGACTAGGCTGTAAAAGCAAACAGATCTAATTAGTGCCTGTGAAGATTGGACCTTTAGCCCCAGACTCCTCCCAAGAACACAAAACCCTCTAAGAATTCCATGACTTGCAAACAATTATCTTCCTTGAAATATTCCAGGTCTAGTTGGTATTACTATTAGTAATAAAGTAATAACTTTTTCTGGTAGTCATATAGCAGTTGGAAGTACAGTGACATAAAATGTAAGATTCCCTGAATTAGATCCATGGTGTCACAAAAATATTAATTTTCATTTATTATTTGAGTTTTTCTTTTTATAAAAAAATTAGATTAGGGTAGAAGTTTATTAGAGGAAATTTACACAGAAACCAAACTATAAACAGCTTTGGATTTTCTTTGGAAGATAGCCTAGAAACAACGGGAAAGAATGGAATAGGATAAAATTTAAAAATATGTTTAGCAAGTTAACTTTACAAGTGGTGTAATCTGGGAGCAAAAAACAGTAATAGGGACAATTCCTATCAGTTCCGACAGGCATCAAGAGTCTAGATTAGGGTGAGGACAATAAAATCTAGAGACAGTTCTAAGAAACAACAGAATTAAATTGCTGTATAATAACATTTTTAAAATATTAGAGGACATGGCCCATGTATGCCACTTCTATCATTATTGTCTTTTCCAGGATTTGGTTTAATCGCCAATATACACAGTAAAAATAATGGAGCAAAATGTAAGGAATGACTCCAAAGGTAACCCTGGATCACAGTAGTGTGATGTCAGAATTAGAAATATATGCCCAATGGTTAATTTAATTTTAGCTGTGTTGGATGTTGGGTGTAATATAAGAAAACATTCAAGTATATCCAGTCAGTATGTATCCAGTCATTGACTAAAAACACAGTCTAAGTCACAAGAAGTGTAACACACAAGAGAGATATCTGGAAATTAGACAGAGGATAATACACCAAATACTGCGTAGTCTGTAAGGACCTTTTGCTTGGTAGCTATATGTTGTATTGTTATAACAAAAGAAACAAAGTGAGCTGTTTGTCAAAGAGATTCATTTATAGTTGTAGAGGTTAGAATCCCAAGATCGGGCAGCCAAATCAGGCTCACCTATTGAAAGGGAGGAATTTGTTATGTAACAATTGTGCCAAAAGTCAAGCGGGAAATAGCCTGGTCCAAAGGGGCCCAGCAAACATTTGAAGTGGTTTTGCTTTATAAGAGTCTGTTCTTGAGAAAGAAAAATCATTTATGGTAGATATGAAAAAATATTCAAGAGGCTTCAAATAAATGTTTAAGTGTCAAAAGCTATTTCTAAAAGCTCATCACTGAAGTTAAAAACAGTGAAGGATTCTAAAAATATAGTGATTTCACTTGAAGAGCCAATTGAAAACCAAATTGGTATTAATCGTTTCAATAATGAAGACATTTCAACTTGAAAAGGCATGTTATGAATGGAAAGACATATGGAAATTTTACAGAAATCAAAACTGTGACTTTACTCCAAATCATGAGGCTTTACCTCAAAACGTTACACAATCTGGGAGGACTTGTTTTGAGCTCTTGCTTTGTCTGTTTCATTGTTTCCCGTTGTCTTCTTGTAGGATGGTTTCTGCTAGTTTAGTTTCTCCTAAACTCCAAGTACTCTTCTTGTGCTCAGCTTAATTCCCCATGAGTAAGGTCTCCACTTCTCACCATCATTACCCTTAGCATGGGGGTCTCTGGGTTTAGTCTAAAAGCAAGTTCACTCACCCAGTATCTTAATCACCCAGCGTGTGCTTGGCATGCTGGGAAAATACTGCTGCTGTCTGACCAAGGAAACTTTCTTCAATACAGAATTCTCATTTTTTTTCTGGTGAAAAATAATGGCTTTATGTTTATGTAAAATCTTTCTCCTGTTGTCTTCTACAACAGACTGTAGACAACTCTGATGTTATTCTTTACCATAAAGCTGGGCTTAAGGTTCAATCCTGAAATCTTAGCTGCATTCTCCACCTTTGGCTCTAAACCTTCTCTCCAAAGACGGCTCAAGCTTCAACCTCTTCGACATTGTAAATACGAGTATTGCTTCTGAGTGTTAGGGAAAGTCGGTATAAACACAACATAGAATGGACAATTTATATTATGTGTAATAATTACATTAGAGATATATAATTCATATCATACATGTATATAATGCAGATTAATCCAAGGTTGTTTTTATGTTCTATTAGAGCAAAATTAAATTTGCCCATATGTATAATAGCATTTTAAACTATAAGTCTACTTAGGAAATATAATTCATTTCTCATAAATGTAGTCAATATATTAATTACTTCAATAATTCAAGCATTGCTATGTCTCCAGATACATATAACAGAAATTGTATCAGCTCAGATCAAATTTTCTTGGCCAACTAGATATAAATGATATCTTAGACAATTAACAGCATAGTTCTAAGTGTTTATAGGAATTAAATCAGAAGAGAGTATTGGTTCACAGAGGAGAGCAAACCATGCTGAATGGCTTATTGCCTCTTGAGATAATGATATTTCAACACTTGTCCCTCATAGCATCAGAATCATTTGACAGTAGTAACAACTTTTTAAAGAATAAAACCAGAAGACAACTGAAGGGCCAGCCTAGTTAGATGAAATAAATGGCAGTACTGTCACAAAGTGTCAATGCACTGCCCCGATGATGTCACTTCCCACCCATCAAATAAAGCAGCAAGCATAAACTATTCATGACAACAGAAGACGTCAAATATATCACGCACCGGATGAGTATGTCACAAGAACAATGTGAATATATGTAGAGAATAATACACCTCAGCACTTAAAAAAGTGTTTGCTGTCACTCGAGTCATTTTTAACTTCTGTCATAACTGCAGTGTGATATTAGGTATTTTAATAACCATGCTTCTTTATATTTAGGAGACATGCAAGAGCTAAGTTATTGTTTCTGAAAGTGAGGTCTTTTCCTCTCTAGTGGGAAGAACAAGCACCTATTTCGCTTTTCAAAAACATTCTGGAAGTACCTATTTAGAGAATGCATCACACTAAATCGGGGGTACTTGATTAAGTTTCTGTCCTCTGGCTGACACATGAACACTATGAAGAGAAGTCTTTGTCTCTGTCAGCACACCACCACTGTGCTTGGCATAAGACACTGTACATAAAGGATGTTCAGCGCATCTGGCTATTTGGCTTCTAAAAATTTGAATCCAGTGATTTCTTGATCCCCATCTAACTGCCAGAAGCCAAGCAAATATTAATTATTCTTTACTTGTCAAGGTCTCACAATATAGGCCAGACTTGCTTCAAACTTGGGATCTTCCTGCTTAGGTCTCCTGAATGCAATTTTGCAAATGGAGACCATCATTCACAGAGGGGAAAAAAATACTTTCCTTACAAATACTAATCAACATAGATCAATATAGCTACCATAACATGAAAACAGGAGTATTTAGGGGACTAAAGTTACAGAGCCTGTGGAAGTAAAAGACCATACATATTAGTGGAGGGTCTCCGAGAGGGAGGAACTGAACAGCCATTCTAGTTGAATCAGAGCAGGCTCTTCCTATACTTATACTCTGCTTTGTTAGTTTGTATGAGGACACTCTTTTAGAAACAAGTCAAAGTCAGTACAATGAGCCCGGTGAGTGCCTGTGATCACAATACTTGCAAAGTAGGGACAGGAAGATCAGAAGTTCAAGGTCATCCTTGGCTGCATAGAGAATGTTAAAACAGACTGAGTTATCTGAGACACTTTCCTTAAAAACCTAATCATGAAAAAATGCTACTCTCTGTACATTTTGTAATTTAAGGAGCTCACTTTACATAAGTTTATAAAAGCCAACTAAATGTCTGATATCACATACTGCATTGCTTTCCCCAGGAAATTGGTGGGGACATCACCAGCCTCCTGACTCCCAACATTATCTACTACCTGGTACTGTTACTTGAAAAATGAGTTCCAGTATGGAGATCGAAGAAATCGAAGAGAACCATTCTGTTGGGAAACGGAAGCTGGAAGTTGCAGACTTGGCTTGGGGCTGAGGCACACGAAACAGAGTTATAGATATTTTTGTGCATGAAAATAGTTTTGGAATGGGTAGCAATCAGAACTAAGCAATTAGTACTCCATTTCTTATAGCTTGATCATGCTGGGCATGTCACTTAGGATCCTGTGCCTCACTGTTCCCATTCACAAAAATACAAGTAATATACGTAAGAAAGTGGCAATTCCAAGGTAATATCTGGAAATTCTCCAACACTACCAGGTGCATAGTAAAGGCAATGCAATCATCTGCTCTTGATAATGTTCACTAGACTTGACAAAAGTCACACAGTTTAGCTGCAGAGTGGACATAAATATCTAAGTGATAAAATGTAAACCATGGGAATTGATGAGAATTAAGAAGGAAGATATTTAGTTCTGGGAAGCATTCATTGGCCTCAAACCACCTCCTCTGTGCTACAGACATGAGTCTCCTTTTTGCTTATTTAGAGCTTCCTGTGTCTCCTGTTAATTATGTCTACTATCAAAGATATTTCTTTTCCACGTATTTTTTTATTAGACATTGTATTTATTTACATTTCAGATGCCATCCCCTTTCCCCATTTCCCCTCCCTAGAAAACTCCTATCCCATCTCCCCTCCTACTTTTTGCTTTTATACCATTTGAATTACATGCAAGCATTAAGGTCATTTCTAGGTTAAGGAACTAGCAATACAATAAACACAAACATTCAAAGAATAAGCAGGGCATTAAACAAAATAGTGAACATTCCTGTGATCACTATTTCTAAGGGCTTATCAAGATGACCAAAATATCTGAGCCTACTTCCCTGTCCTAGCCCAAAGTCATTTTCATGTCTGAACCCTACTTCCTTGTTCTAGCCTAAGATTTCGATTCCTGCCTGAAGCCTACTTCCTTGTCCTTGGCTGATGTGATTTTCCCGAAGTTGCCACCTGCTCATGAAAATCTGCAATTGATCCTGAGCAGGTCTTCATTTCATCCTGAGCAGCATCACCTCAGCCATCATCTCCATCTGATCAATAGGAGCTAAACAGAAAGGCTCTTGAAACTATCCTTTTTATCTCTACAGAAATCTTATAATCAATTCCCACTGCTCTCCTCTATGACTGAAACCACAGCTTCCTAAAAATCTGGAAGCATTATAATGCCTGATGCTTTTTAGAGGTGTGTGTGTGTGTGTGTGTGTGTGTGTGTGTGTGTGTGTGTTAAACAAGTGTCATACATGTATATAACTACTACATAAGAAAGATTTTTAAAAAATCTATGTGAATAAAAATTTTTTCTTATATTGGCTATTTAAAAGTCAAGATTATTGTTTAAATAGTTGTAGAAATGAATGTATCTTAACTTATATTTTCTTAATTCCTACTTTAGTGTGGGAACTGGGGTCAATGCTCCACACATAAACATGTATCACATTAAGTGTTTACTGTTAAAATCAGGAAATGGTAATTAAGGTTGAATATAATATGGTAGGCAGGCAATGACAAAATGGCGTGTGCTTTTAAAATTTATTTACTTATTTTATTATGCATGTATGTTAATGTAGTATCAGTGTACATATGTTAAAACACAGACCCTACCTCATACATGTAGATGCGACAGGACAACTTACAGAATTCTCCCTTCCACTATACACATTCTGGGGACCAAATGCTGGTCATCAGATGGCAGATACCTGTGGCATCTCACCCGCCCTGTCATGAGATTTCACTGTGAACTCAGTACTAAAATTAACAAGAAGAACAGGCAGAAGAGAGGCTTTCAAAAGTACAACTTGGAAGAACCATAAAGTACAATAGGATTGCTATTCACATCCAAGCAGAAGCTGTTCTGAGAATAAACCTTGTTAGAGGTGTCCTCTCCTTGTGGCTTTGAAGCTTGGAAACACAGGTTTCCCTTGCTACAATTACTATCATCAGCACATTGCAGACTTAGTTTCCCCTTCAGGTTTCTTTTCCACAACAGGGAACACACTTGTTAATACAACTCAGGTATCCATGCACTAAAATATTACATGACAATCAAAAATCGGACAATACCACTTAATTTCCAGAGTGAGGCAGTTTTTTGTTTCTGGACTTCAAAACAGAGCCATACCATGAAACAACAAAAAATTCCATTAAATTCATGTAATTTGATGAACAGTTTTCACTGAAAGTTGGTAGGCTGCTCTATATCCCTAAGTAAATATTTACGGGATCATGTTCCTCAAAATACAGAGTACAGTTGTTAGGGGATATGAAAATTTACAGGGATTAATATGGAAAGGGTTGGTCACTTCTTACAAGAATAAGAATTATGACTTGTGGCTTAACTTGAATGAATACCCAGAAGGCATTACCTGTTCCGCATTACTAGAAAGAGGCAGCTCAGATGCTAAGAGGGAGGACACCACAGCTGCACAGTGGTGATATTGATGAAACAGCTGAAGCTCTCCCTCTATAGGAACCTAATGCGGATGGACTTGAATTACTGTATCCTGGCATCATTTCTCCCACCTTCAGATCTCCAGCATGAATGTCTTTGACTATTTCAGACATGTTGGACTCTAGCAGTGTGCCCTAAATTAGATTTCTCTTTTAGAATGAAGGGATGTGTTTTCATTAAATTGCCTGCTTTGCATTTTTTTCACTCATCCCCACAGCATCTATTTGCAGAACACCTACCAACTTGTGGGAGCCTTGACAGACAATTAGCCTGCAACGATGGACTATCTCTCTTGCTGAAGCTTACCTTGTTTCAGGTGACCTTAAATCAAATCAGCCCACCATACGAAGATGAAGTGAGACTCCCTAAGACAGGTGCCTGTGTCAGCCCTGCATCTGTGTACTGGGTCACACACACCAGATCCTGAGATTTGACAGTCACATCTGCTTTAATCTCTTCATCCTTCTAATGCCTCTGCCACTGCCACCACTGCCACCAGTCTCTTTCCTCTTCCATTTCTTCATATTCCTCCTGAATCCCTCCTCTGCCTCCTCTCCCGTCTCTGCCCCCGACCACCCACCTTCCTTGATGTACTGTTTACATTTATTTCATTTAATCTTCTGTTCCTATGTGTGAGTGTACACATGCATAGGTACACATACATGTGGAAGTCAGAAGTTGACACTGGTTGTCTTCTTCAGTTGCTCTGCACCTAAGTTTTTCAGATCATCAATTCAGGCAGAGTGACCACACGCCCCACACATTGTCCTGTTTCCATCTCCTAGGCCAGAAATTATAGGAATGCACAACCAAGCTCAATATTCCACACATGGGTGTGAGGATTTGAACTGAGGTCTTCTTGCTTGAGTGACAAATACTTTCCTTTCTTTAGAATGTGTATGGTCTTTGAAGATTGATTTCCCACACTGTTGCCAGGGTAAAATTCCTTTTAAAAAAATGGGTCAGCATTTTTTACAGATTTGAAAAGATTCTTAAGACTTGGAGAAATTAAAATGGAGAAATTAAAATTTCTTTTAAAATTGATGAACTTTAGTTTAAAAAAATATAAAAGTAAATTACACTCTATACTGATAATTTCCCATTTAAGTGTTTCATTAGTGGTGTACAGAATATATTTTATACCTCCTAATTCTATTTCTTTCTTTTTCTTTATTTATCAAAATGAGGTACTGAGCACTCAGGCCTAAGACTCCAAGGACACACCCTATAGAAGCTGTTAAGAATTAAGTTCTTCAGAACACTGCACTAAATTTAAATAAATAATTATACCCTTTGCCCTAAATAAATCCATTACTTATTTAAAAATGAATTCATAGAGCTATAACAAATCAGCAAGCAAATCCTGGCTCCGATGCCATTTCTGTTTACCAAAGAAAATGAAATGAGTTCTTAAAGAACTTGAGAGTTGACAGACTTCTCTTATAGTCTTGTATTAAATACTGACAGTTTTCTTTCTTTATATTTAAATACTTTACAGTTTCATTTCTTTACATTAAAAAGAATCCTGGTATTCAGATTCATCCCTGGATATTACTGTTCCTCACTGGTATAGAGAAGCTGCTGATTCACAGAAAATTACCTTCTAACTTCTTGTTTTTTATTGACACAGACAGGATTAAGCAGGAACCAAATGCCAAAGATGAGGTACAATGGAGCTATTTGGCATATGGACCTTTAATGGAATTTTGCATTCGTTTTAGCTTCATTTTAGGCAGATTTTTTTGAGGCATGAAGCCTAAAGAAAAGAGAAACTGATGAGAAAACCTCTTGAGTCCCCAGATGTCATAGTACTGCAAGTGTTAAATGTGGATGATGGACATCTCACAGAACCCCACCCCTAGATGAAGTGCTACAGGTAATCAGTAGCTACCAAAATAGAGAAAGAATCCAAAGATGAATCCCTAATAGATGATCTAATGCCATTTGGTCAGCCCTAAGCACATATATGAATATGAGCAACACTAAATAACCCAGCAGGTGGTATCTACATATATATATATATATATATATATATATATATATATACATATCAATACTAAATAAAGATATGTGGTCATGAATTTGAGGAGTGGGCAACACAAAGACCTGAGGGGAGGAGAAAGAAAGGGGCATGATGAAAATAAAGTAACTATATACCAAATTATCTAAAAGTGAATTAAGAAGAAAAAAATCTCTTCTCACCCTTATATAAGACAATCTGAAAAGGACAAATTTTAGAGTTCTATGGCCAGGTTTCAATAGGGGAACTATCACAAAATCTGGCTTCCTTGTTCTTGAGATTAGAATGTAATTCACTCACCATGATAGATTAGATACAGACATTGCAGCAATCTGTGATGGAGTCTTCTCTAGATGTCAGAAGAGGAAGTCAGTATATCCACTTGACAGGACCACTGCTGGGGTCAGCTCTGCCTTTGGAACAGGCACAAACCACTTATTTACTCAGGACTTGAGAGGACCTGTGGAGAAAACAAAAATATTGATGTTTCTAGAGCATATGCTTAGGAACAGCAATAGATTACTTTCAACCAGAATGGAAGCTGCAATATAAAGAAAGACACACCAGAGCACGATATTATTTTTTCTTAAGGCAAACAAGATGCCATACATCAGTGATAAAATTAAAATGACCATATGAGTTGCTGAATTCCCTTACCTATAAAACCCATTGAATGGTTACCAAGATAGTCTTTCTCTGAAGTAGGGAAGACAGAGAAGAACACAAAGTACATTTAGAGGAATCAAAGATTCCTCTACTTTTTAAGTTATTTTTACACATTCGTGACAGAAATGATCAAAGATCCTGATTTTCTTAGCGCAGAAACACTAACAGACAAAAATAAGTAAGTGGAAACACAAATACAGACAAACGCAAAGACCTTGGCATAAATCATGATCATTACTCATCTAAGAGTAATACAAATCCACTTGCTGCTGCTCTCTGTAAATAGCAATAGTAAGCAGCATGGAGGCGAGGTGTACAGGGTTTTTACGTGACAAATATCACTGCATACAATTTTTTGAGTATCTATTGTATACATTGTCCTATAATTTTAAACTGAAATTTTCACAGAGAACAACTAAATCTAGAATCCTGTTATCACTTTTAATAGCTCAGGGTATTTTCTACTATTCTAATAATAATACTTATTGACAGGATTCTTCATGCCCTGAGCAGACTCAGGGATTAGGCTCCCCACCCACTCCTACAACACCCAGAGGCAGCTTGACTCCTAGGAGCTCTGATGTACTAAGATCTCAGATGAAGGCACAACACTCAGCATAACTGGGAGCTCTTCCCCCATACCCAGGGACCCAGAAACCCCTGGCCAGCCAGAGGCACACATTCCTTCCTTTTTGCACTTGTGCTTGGAGAGGGCCCAGGGTTATGATCCCCCACCCATTCCTATAACACGTAGAAGAAGCTTGACTCTCAGAAACTGGGAAACACCAGGATCTTAGGATCTCAGAGACAGCTAGACTCCCAGGAGTTCTGACACAACCAGGCTCACAGGAAGGACAGGCTCCAGTCAGAGACAGCAAGGGCAGTTAGCACTAGAGATACCAAATGACAAGAGGGAAGGTCAAGAACATAAGAAACAGAAACCAATGCTACTAGACAACACAAGAACCCAGTTATCCCAGCACTCCAAGCCCTGGATACCCCAAAGCATCTGAAAAGAGCAAAATTCAGATCTAAAAATCCCATCTCATGAATATGACGGAGGACTTTAAGAAGGACGTAAATAACTCTCTTAATGAAACACGGGTAAACAAGTGAAAGCTCTTAAAGAAGAAACACATAAATCACTTAAAGAAATACAGGAAAAAACAATCAAATTAGTGAAGAATTGAACAAAGCCATCCAGAATCTAGTAGTGGAAATAGAAACATTACAGAAAACACAAAGGGAGACAACTCTGGAAATGGAAAACCTACAAAAGAGATCAGGAGTCACAGATGTAAGCACCACCAGGAGAATACAAGAGATAGAAGGGAGAATCTCAGGCATAGAAGATATTATAGAAGGCATTGACACAACAGTCAAAGAAAATACAAAAAGCAGACAGCTCCTAACTCAAAACATTAAAGGAATCCAAAACACAATGAAAAGAATACTAGGTATAGAAGTGATCAAAGTCTTCCAGTTCAAGGGGCCAGTAAACATCTTCAACAAAATTATAGAAGAAAACATCCCTAACCTAAAGAAAGAGATGGCCGTAAACATAAAAGAAGCTTACAGAACATCAAACAGAGTGGACCAGAAGAAAAATTCCTCCCATCACATAATAATCAAAACACCAAATGCACAAAACAAAGAAAGAATATTAAAAGCTGTAAGGGGAAAAGGTCAAGAAACATATAAAGGCAGGCCTATCAGAATACACAAGACTTCTCAACAAAGAGTGTAAAAGCCAGAAGATCTTGGGCAGATATCATACAGACCTTAAGAGAACAAAAAATGCCAGCTCTGGCAACTATATTCAGCAACACTCTCAATTACCACAGATAGAGAAACCAAGATATTCCATGACAAAACAAAATGTAAACAATATTTTTTTTTCACCAACCCTGTCCTACAAAAGATAACAGGAAGGAAAACTCCAACACAAGGAGGGAAACTACACCCAAGACAAAGCAAGAAATTAATCTCAAAACAAACCGAAAGAAGATAGCCATACAAATATAATTCCACCTCAAACAATAAAAGTAACAGGAAGCAACAATCATTGGTCCTTAACTTCTAGTCAGAGCAATTAGGCAACAAAAGGAGATCAAAGGGATATAAATTGGAAAGGAGGAAGTCAAGATACCACTATTTGCGCATGAAATGATAGTATACATAAGCAACCCCCCAAAAATCTGAGATAACTCCTACAGCTAATAAACAACTTAAGCAAAGTGGCTGGATATAAAAATTAACTCAAACAAATCAGTAGCTTTCCTATTCTCAAGAGTTAAACTGGCTGAGAAAGAAATTAGGGAGATGAAACGGTTCACAAAAGTCACAAATAATATAAAATATCTTGATGTAACTCTAACCCAGCAAGTGAAAAATCTGTATGACAAGAACTTCAAGACTGTGAAGAAAGAAATTGAAGAAGACATCAGAAGATGGAACAATCTCACATGCTCATGGATCAGAAGGATTAAAATAATAAAAATGGCCATCTTACCAAAAGCAATCAGCAAAATCCCAACTTTGCATGTAAAAGAATGCAAATTGATGCATTTTTATCTCCTTGTAAAAAGCTCAGGTCCAAGTGGATCAAGGACCTCTGAATCTAAAAGATGAGAAAGTGAAAAAGAACCTTGAACACATTTAGTATAGAGGAAAATCTCCTGAAAAGAACACCAGTGACTTATGCTCTAAGATCAACAATTGGCAAATGGGACCTCATAAAACTGAAAAAGTTTCTGTAAGGCAAATGACACTGTCAATACTGTTGTAAATGACAACCACAGATTTGGAAAAGATCTTTATGAACCATACATCCGATAGAGGGCTAATATCCAAAGTATACAAAAAAAAAAAAAAAAAATCAAGAAGTTAGACTCCAGAGAACCAAATAACCCTACTAAAATATGGGGTAAGAGCTAAACACAGAATTCTCAACTGAGGAATCCAGAATAGCTGAGAACACTTAAAGAAATGTTCATCATCCTTAGTCATCACGGAAATGCAAATCAAAATGACTTCGAGATTCCACCTCACACCTCACATTAGTCAGAATAGCTAATATCAAAAAGTCACGTGACAGAAGATGCTGGTGAGGATGTAGAGAAAGAGGAACACTCCTCCATTGTTGGTGGAATTGCAAGCTGGTACAACCACACTGGAAATCAGTCTGGCAGTTCCTCAACTATTTCTTCCTGGAAATAGTTCTACCTGAGGACCCAGCTATACCACTCCTGGGCATATTCCCAAAAGATTCTCCAACATATAGCAAAGACACATGCTCCACTATATTCATAGCAGCCTTATTTATAATAGCCAGAAACTGGAAACAACACAGATATCCCTCAACAGAAGAATGGATACAGAAAATGTGGTACATTTACACAATAAAGTACTACTCGGCTATTAAAAACAATGACTTCATGAAATTCACAGGCAAATGGATGGAACTTGAAAATATCATCCTGAGTGAGGTAACACCATCACAAAATAGCACACATGGTATGCACTCACTGATAAGTGGATATTAGCCCAAAAGCTCACAATACCCAAGATACAACTCACAGACCATATGAAACCCAAGAAGAAAGAAGACCAAAGTGTGGATGCTTCAGTTCTACTCAGAAGGAGGAAGAAAATAATCTCGGGAGGTAGAGGGGAGGAGAGATCTGGGAGGGAGAGAGGAGGGGGAGGGAAAACGGGGCAGGTTCACATGGGGAGGAGAAGTATAGAGGGTCAGGAATTTGAATGAAGGTATGTAACAGTGGGGGATGGGAACTGGGGTAGCCAAAGTCCCAGATGCCAGGGACCCAAGAGGTTCCCAGGACCCAATAGGGATGACATTAGCTGAAATACTCAACAAAGGCGAGATAGAATGTTGGGAGCCGACTTTTAGCAGAAAGCGGCTATCAGCTTTGCAGCCATCTCAAGCCATATACCCTGACACGAGACTTGTTTTTCAACAGCCTACAACAGCTGAAGCACACTCTGATATCCTAAATATTTTGTTTTGCTGTTTAGTGCTCTCAGCTGCAAGGCACACGTAGTATCCATGCCTGCAAGGCATGCGGTTCACGCGCACGTGCTATCCACACCATACATGCCTGTAAGGCGCATGCGGTATCCAAGCCTGCAAGGTGCACGGTGTATGTGCTATCCACGCTATAGACGCCTGTAAGGCTTACGTCATATCCACACCTGCAAGGCACGTGGTATCCACGCGCCTACAAGGCATGTGGCAAAAGCCTATAAATACCCCAGATTTCCCTTCAAAAGAGAAAATACAGGAGACAATAAACGAGACTTGAGACTTGATCAGACCCTCTGTCTTGTCTCCATTCTTCACGTCTCTTCCCCTTTCTTCCCCCACTCTCTCTCTTTTGCTAGACCCCAACCTGAGGAACAGAGCGGGTCGTTAACAATAGAACCTGTAGAGACCATATCCATTGGATAAGCATGCCCCCCCCACCCACCGCTGAGGGATGGGGCTGCCAGCCCATCTCATAAATATTAATCCAGAATCCTGTCAAAAGGAAATGCAGAGACAAAGAGTGGAACAGAGACTGAAGGAAGGGCCATCCAGGGACTGCCTTATCTAGGAATCCATCCCATCTACAGACACCAAACCCAGACACTATTGGGGAAGCCAAGAAGTGCTTGCTGACAAGAGCCTGGTATAGCTGTCTCCTGAGAGGCTCTGCCAGAGCCTGACAAATACAGATGTGAATGCTTGGAGCCAACCATTGGACTGAGCATGGGGACCCTAATGGAGCTAGAATTAGAAGGACTGAAGGATCTGAAGGGTTTGCAACCCAATAGGAAGAGCAATAATATCAACCATCCAGAACTCCCAGGGACTAAACCACCAATCAAATAGTACACAAGGAGAGACTCATGGCTTCAGCCGCATACATAGAGACAATTGCCTTATCACTGGGAAGAGAGTCCCTTGGACCTGTGGAGGCTTGATGCCCCAGTGTAGGGGAATGCTAGGGCACTGAGGCAGAAGTGGGTAGGTGGGTGGGGGAGCACCTCATAGAATCAGAGGGAGGGAGGAAGATGGAAGAGATAGGGGATTTGTGGAGGGGAACCTGAGAAGGGGGATAACATTTGAAATGTAAATAAATAAAATAACCAAAAAAAAAAAAAAAAAAAAAAATTATTGAGAATATACTATATCCACTATCAATAGCATGGGTACAGGTCTGGAATAAAGATTAATAACTCTTAAATAAGTCATTGATCCTATTTCCAAGCAATATTTTATATAAAAAAAGTCACTACTATAAAATGGAATAGATTTTCTACAAAAACCACTATGGCATACATACAGGCACAAGAGGAGTCTTCCATGTCAGTTGAGATTTGAAAAGAATTGCTAAAGAAGATACCCGTAAATTACCACCAGGAAACTTAGTTAAAAAGCCAATGTCCTAGTGCATTAGCAGGCCAGTTTATTCATCGCTTACAAAAAAAAAAAAAAAAAAAAAAAAAACCTTGAAGCACAGAAGTCCAAGGAAAATAGAATAATTCCACTGGATATAGGATCCTTCCTTCAGCTCAAGGGTTTGCAACCCATAGGAAAAGCAACAATATCAACCAATCAGACTCCCCAGATCCCCCAGGATATAAACCACCAAGCAAAGAGTACACATGGAGGGACCTGTTACTCCAGATGCATATGTAGCACGGTATTGTCTGGCATCAATGAAAGGAGAGACCCTTCCTTGGTCCTATGGAGGCTTGATGCCCCAGCATAGGGGGATGTTAGGGGCCGAGGTGAGACTGAGTGGTTGGGGGATCAGCCTCATAGTAGCAGGTCCAAGGGGAGATAGGACAGCTGGTTTGAGGAGGGGAAATTGAGAAGGGGATAACGTTTGAAATGCAAATAAATAATCAATTTTTTTTTAAAAAAAAAGCTTGAAAAAAAATCTTTCCTTCATGTCAACATATGTGTCCTCTTCATGACCTTATTTTGTCTGCTGAGCTCCAGTGTGTGTCTGCACTCCAGCCATCAGAAAGGAGAAAAAAAAAATTAAGAAATTATGTGCCCTAACATTTACATATAACATTTCTACATATATTCTATTAATCATAGAGTTTAGTCATCTGGCCACTGTTAATCAAAAGGAGAAAAATGCCACAAAATACATACTAATGGGTCTACCACAAAGGACAGTGGAGCAGTGAGTAAAAGAAAAACAGCAGGGTTTGATCCCACACTAGAAACACAAAAACCTTGACCCTGGAGTGTTTTATAAGTCTTGTGCCCTTCACAGAAGGATGAACATTCCACAGAAGAGAAGTGTAGTCAGCCTATGAATAGATAATAATTTTTCATGTATACTTTATAATAATATTAACATTTATTTTGCCTAGATCAGTTAATGGTCCTGAGTATGTATTGTGTCCAACTTCTTAGCACTTAAAAATAAGTGCTATGGATCATGGGTCGTGTGATAGAATAATCATCGAGTGACAGTTGATTGGATCAAGAAACACCAAATCAGTAAAACACGTGTCTAGATGTGCTTTGTGGGGCCAGTTTGTAGAAGATGACATCATGTCAGCTCTACCCTAATCCATTGATGGATGAAAAGTTTAAATCTGTGATTGGGAGGTAAAGGATATTGGAACATGGCTGGAGGACATTGGTGCTTTCGAGTTTCTCCTTCAAGGCTATGTCTTACCTTAGTCCCCTTCTGCTGCTGATTCACTCTACTTCCTTCCTGTCTGCCATAAGATGAGGAGACTCTGCCACCTCCTTTGGTTGTCATGGTGTCCTGCTTCACCTGGGGTCCAGATTTAATGGAGCCAAGGAATATGTACTAAAATGTCAGGGGCATCTCTGCTTGTACTCTGAAGGCCTGGCATCAGCCATAGGTTTAAAGTCAGCCTGCTAGCACAGAGTCTTGGGTCTCTGTGAAAAAACCTTGAAACAAATGGCTAGAAGCTATTGTAAACAAGCAGCTTTGGTGGAAAGCTGCCAGGTCTCAATTATAAACCTTGTATATAAGTAACCTTGATAGATAATACCAACTTAGATAGGGACAAGTGAATCATAGGTGGAGTCAGAGTGACCTGTCCCCTGAAGCTTCACCCAGCTGATACTCTGTTCTGGAAGATATCTGTACTTCCCCTAAACACTAACGCTCCTGCGTCATCCCCTTCCCCCACATCCTGCCTTTTTTGTGTATATAACCCCTGTGAGGAAAAGTAAAAATTGCGGTTTGATCAGCCTATAGACAAGCCGTGTTTCTTTGCGCTGGCCTGCTTCCCCCACTTTCTCTTTCAGGTGACCTCCCCAAGCCCCTGTTTAATGCCCTGCTGGATAGGACACTAAAATTCTGAAATGATGGTGCTCTAAAAGAAATCCTTCTACATTTAAGTTTCATCTTATAGTAGCAATTTAAAACTAATAAAGAAAAATGCAAGATGAAGAAGACATAATCCATATAAAGAATTCACTAAAATAAACATGAAATGAAGATGGGTGGATTTGTATGAGTGCAGATGAGGCACCATGACACAACGGAGAAATAAGCTTAATTTTAGCAGATTACAATTTTGACCAGAAACTGACTGCTGGGGCAGTTTTGATCCTCACCTAGAATAAGAGTCCTGAAAGTCTACACCCTAAACTTTCTGAGTTTCATTCCAAAAGAAACTGTCAACTATACCTCTTATTTGGTGAATTGTTGAGAAATGTAGCTGGAGATTGCTAAGAATATAGAAAATCCACCTTGTGTCAACCATAACAGTTATCCCCAACCTTTCTTAGCTTGATATTTCTCAAGAACTCAGTTACTAAGAACAATATACAGAGGATATTTTCCAATGGTATACATATTCTGGATATATTTAATTCTATCTTTAGAGAACTGTGCATCTGGATGTCATTATTTTAATGCATAATCAAATTTTCTTTACTGAATTATACTGGGCATTTTTACCCAGAGTTTCCACTGAAAGATATAATTAGAGAAAATAATAAGCAAAGACTACAACTATGAAATGAGCTATTGGGTTTATTAGAATATTTACCAACACAAAAATACTGTCTCTATGAGCATTCACAAGTTCTGTTAGAATTCAACACCAGAAAAAATATTATTCTCAATTTGAGCATGAATTTATAGCTTTCAGCCAAAATATACCATAATTAAAAACCACTATCAGTCCCTTTGTTGCAGTGAAATATAGCTTATTTTCATGTTAGATGAAACCTTTAAAAACATCTGAAGTGAAATGACATTCTTGAGTGTCCAAAAAAATTGGAGATTGTAAGTGTAGACACATCATCCCTTTTTGATCATTGTTTTAGTGTAATGTTAAGGAAAATTGCCTGTGAACTTAACAAAAGGCCCGACCATTAATATAGTTATTAAAATCATGAGTGGCTCTTGAACATAATAATGGATTACTGGGATAGTGCTTTAATAAAATATTTAAACATATATTATGCATAAATAAGATTTTATATTTCTAATGCAGTTGAAACACTATATTTTAACAAGCTCAACTTGTTGCAATGACTTTACAATACAATAGAATGATATTCAAAGCAACTCTGGTAAAGTGAGTTTATTCCCACAAAAGAAGCCATTTCAAAACCTAATCCTATAAGTATTTTGTATTTAAACCTAAAAATTCCATGAATGGTGGTTGGAAACATTTAATGCAGAATAAATAAATTGAATATATCCAATATCTGAGATAATAAAGCTATAAGAAAAAAGAATCACAATGTTTCAAGGTTTGGGCCATAAAAACACATATGCTAACTATATAAATAATTATTGCATTTAAAAATGCCAATTGTCATGAATGACAGTGCTTTCTTGGACCCCAAAGTGATACCAAACACAGTATTCTAACTTCAAAGGAATGATCCATTCTGCTCTAAGTGATATGTTGTACTTGTGAGAAGGTGAAGCATTCATTCAAACCCCACTCTAAATACTGCAAGACACAACGGGCATAAATGAGTAAAATGCACTAGGGAAAAAATGCATTTATACTGAAGATTCAAAACAGATGTCAGAAAAGCAAAGCATCATGGAATACTAAACACCCATTATGTACACAATTCAGATATCCTTAGTTATCACATGACACCAACAACCTCTTTTTTTTCTTGCTTTGCTCATAAACTAACACTGTGAATCCATATTTTAGATCCTAGCCTTTCTGTTCTTCTGGAGCTTTCTTGCTTACTTGCAGGGCTCATTACAAATCCCTTCAAATACCTTAAGTACTGAATATTGTCAATCACCCAACAGACAAATTTCCATCTACTCTCATTTATCTACATACCCTGGGAATATGTGCAGGAACCATTGACCCTGTGAATCCTTGTATCAATCCTTCTTCTTTTTTGTAAATTTACCAAATAAAATGTGTGCTATTGCTCTTTCCCAAATAAGCTCCTACTTTAGAAAGAAAAAAGTTTTTGTCTTTTGAAGCTAAATTCTTGAATATCCAGAGCTTTCCCAGTAGTATAAATAATAAATTAAATCTAGGGAGAGACTTGAGAGTATACCATGTTCAAACACAGAGGAATGATCTAATTTACTGGACAATGATGAATTCGCAAGTTACATAAGTTTTACTGACTAAAATTTGCCAAGGAATCCTGACTTACTTAACATTGTAGTCAACTTACACAACAGCTTCAGAAGGGATAAAATGGCTGCAGAGTTCAAAGAAGTTTTACTGAAGGCAGGGGCAGAGTTCTGACCCAGACACACAGAGTCACTGTGGGTGGCTGAAAGCTATTTCCACAGACACAGTTTGAGATCTGTTGCAGTCACACAGAACACAGCCACTTCAAGGTAGTGATGGTTCAGGGCAGAGCAGGCTCAGGGAAAGGAGACGAGAGATAGATGTAGGACCAGGTAGAGACTCTGCAACTCAACTGGGGCATACGAAGCAACAGGCACAATGCATTGGGATAGTCAAGTGTTCATCACATGTCTGTTACATGGTGTATACACAGAATGTTGGATGACAGGTCAATAGTACTACTGTGTGTCCTTGTTTAAATGTCTCTCCTTCTGTATTCGGGTAGTCTGATGTGTTTGAAAAGCTCAAGACCATATATGCCTGTAGTATCTCAGTTAACCATAAGTTAATATATTGCCCTTTCTTACCTGCAGGACAAACTTGTCATCCGTATCATACTAGACAGAAAGTGCTTTCTTGCTCGCAAAACAAGGGGTTGAGTCTTTCTGGCCCATAGATACAATCAGCATAGATAAAAATGCTGCATTGAAAAATTGTCGCTTGGAGCAAGGAAGAGCCTAAAATCTATCATTTCATATCATATGGAGTACTTATGGGGAAGATGATAATAACCCAAAACAGGGCACGGGCTGATCTCTCAAAGTCAGGAGAGTCCTGCCAGCCCATGGACCCACAGAGCACCTTCCCAATCACACAGGCTGCAATGCGAAAAAAGAACCCACAGCATACTGAAAATCACTCTGAAAGGTACCTCAAGCCAGTCTTAGCCGAAATCTTGACTACAGGAAACCCAGTGGAAGTACAGGTCTGTCAGTAACCCTACAAGTCAGCCTGGTAATCTGACTCCCATGGGAAAGAGTCCTATCATCCAGTTTTCACACCTCTCAACAATAGACACAAACAGGCCTCTCTGTTAAGTGACATGCTGGGAGACATTCCCATCTCTGCCTGCAGACATAGGCCTGAGGAGTGGAGTCTCTGCTGGAGACCATGAAGTACCCATCACCCAGTACCTAGCTGCAGAATGGGGTAGTCCATGTGCCCAAAACCCACATGGTGATTCCAAAGCAAACCTAAAGTCACCATGCCAGTCAGAGCCAAAAAACTGAGAGTGAGTGTCTACGGGTACAAGAATAAACTGCCGCAACGCTACCACTGTTATCTTCTTTTGAAACTCTTATTATGAGGCAGGCAATATCCAATTCTTTCATGAATTAAAAAAAAAGAATCTGACCATGACTGTTATGAGTTCTAGTAACAGCAATGAAAAATTCTTCAAGATACTTACTAAAAGAATTGTCTTTTCTTTACAACTATAAAATTTTATTTTTTTTCTTTTATTTTGGGGTCATGTTTAAACATTTGGGACTTCGAAAATGCTTAGTTTTCCTTTTTTAAATGTAAGCATATTTGTTTGTTTGTTCTTTTGAGACTGTGTCTCATGTAGCCTAGGTTAGCCTGAAACTAGCTATGTAGCTACATAGTTGACAATTACCTTGAAATTCTGCAAAGGTAAACTTTCTGCTACCACTTCGGAGTCCTGCATTTACAGGCATGCAGCCACAATGCCTGCTTTTATATGGTGTTGGTGTGGGTTTGCCCAGCAATACATCTACACTAGGCAAGCACTCTCCAAACTCAGTTATATCCCTAGCTGAAACTACTTGTACTTTTAGCTATTCCATCCTTACTTAAATCTGTTTATCAATATAAATTATGTTAACTCCAGAGCATCAGTCATTTTTCAAAACCATTTTGCCTCTTGATTCTATTGAGAACATAGGCTAGTAGTATAATATGCAAATTAGTATCTTTTTGTTTGCAAAGTAGGGTCATGACATTCTAGCAATTTCTGTAATCGAAGTATTTTTACTGGGGTACAGAAATATATCTCTCCCTATAACACCTGAGCGATTAAGGTACGCATGGATATAACCTCTGCAAATGTTCAAGAACCTTCCAAACTGTTTTTATACCCACTGGTATCTACCCTGAAACTACTATCTTGGCGCAGGTTGAAAAATTCCCACATTGAAACTTCAGATCAGCACAGATGGTAACCTTGGAGACAAGCTGATGCAAAGCTTCATGTGTCTTCTCGCTACAGAGCAGCTGTCATCGTGGCTCTACTGAAGTCATTTTATGGACATTATTAGACTTCAAATGGATATGTCAATAACTCATCTAAAACATTTATTCCTGACACCCCATTGTATAGATAAGCGTCTGAAGCATGCTCTTCAGATACAGCTCCCACCTCCAAACTTAGGAAGTCTTTGTCATATTCAAAGAAATAATTGGCAATGACCTTGGAGCAATTTTAAAATATGTTATTAGCAGAAACAGAGATGACTCCAAATCCCGTTGGCTATTTTTTTCCTTCATCTAGATGACTGATTGTATAATATACTGTTAAATTTTTTGAGACAACTTCATCTTTGTGTGAACTACAAAGGCAACATTCTAGCTGCCCATTGAACCCATCTGTCCTATTCTGTTTCTCTACTGTCTACATCTTTCAGTTTCGTGTCTTATTGGTTCTTTTCTTCCTGTGACCCTGACTCCGCAGTCTCTGCTTGCCTTAGCTATGACTTAAAAGCATGCCATTGCTCTCCTTTGTTCCCAGGACAAAGCCAACAAAGGACTCCTTTCAGCACCGATATTCCCTTCTCCAACCCACACGCCAGGGCCAGGACTCCACCAAGATACCCATGGCCTTTGGTCAGAACCTGCTCCATCCCTGTGGACTTTCCTCCTTGAGATGAGCATTTCTAACTTGACCTTTGCTCCAGTGATGAATCAATCATCCTGTCCCATGTGCATATGCTTTCAAAGTTCAACCTAGTGGGATTTCCCTACGGACTCACTAAGAGTAGGTGGAGTTTGCTCTTGGTGTTTTTTTTTTTTTTTTTTTTTTTTTGCTTGTTTGTTTGTTTTCTTTTCTTTTCTACCATGTATATCATGAAAGAATGGAGTCTTCTATCTCTGCACAAGATCAAGTCTACATGATTTTTAGACTTGGCCATTTTTTTTCATGTTCATTAACCATGAGCCATATAAAGAATTTTAAATGAACCAACACTAAAAATAAAATGGAATTTCTTTAAACAACTTGTTTGTGCAAATGCAAACCCTTAGCCCTTAGTGGGGAATCACTGTTGACTGTGGAGAACCGGAGCACCAGTGTTTTCTGCTGCACACGTCACAGGTATCATCAGCTGGATTTCATTACATTTGGTATGAAAACTTGCCCTTTAATACTACAAATAATATTCAAAAACAATTTCAACAAGACGCAGATACATTTAAATTTCCTATTCAGAGGCTCCCCCTCCCCCCATGACGTCCCATCATTTAAATATTGTGCTCTGGGTCCTCTTGACCTCTCTCTATCCCATGGATCCTCTCCACCCACATTAAATGCCCACTTTTCAGTGAAATCATCTCCACCTTCCACTGAAGGCTGGGTACAGCACTCTGCACTTTGGAACAAGTCAGAAATCAAACTAATCCTTGGCTCCAAATTTACGTCTTCCAGGTGCATATTAGCAGACTCAAGAGGAGCACTAAAATATCGGGCATTTCAAAGAGTACAATCTGTCTAAGCCAGCCAGTGCTTTCAGATTTTACAATACACTTTGATGAGTCACTAAAGATTCAATCCCGTGTGGATGAGCCAGTCAAAAAGACTGCCAAAATCGGCTTAATTAAAAACAGAAAGAAACAAAGCAGCAGATTGAATTTGAAAAAAAAAATATTTCAAGTAGGAAAAAAACACGTAGACACATCAAATGAATCTTTCTGTACTCTCTGAACATATGCATTTCAACGCTCAGAATTAACTTTGGAGGCAAGAGGAAAACTTCCAGTAAACAATGTTTTTAGGAACGTAACATGGGCTATTAAGAGATGGATTCCCACCCCAAAGCCCAAAGACTTCTTCAAGGTCTGGCACCGCTCGGGCACAGATTGATTAGCCAACCTTCATTTGAAAATGCCTGCACCCCTCCGGCCTTGTAAGTCCCTTCAGCACAAGCCTGGTTTCTCTCTGAATAAACGAATCAACTCCACGCCCATATGTTTCAGAACAGACAGAAAGATCATTGTGTTCTAGCTTCCAGGAATCTCCCTCTCTCCTTGACTGAAAAATTTATAAAATCCAGCTTAAGTATCAATAATTTAAAACTCTGAAACGTTTTAGTCTCATTACATATTGTACATATTATATTTCTCAACTTTCCTTCATATTATGGTTTACCTTTCTGGGAAAAGGGAGCACTGTTAGTAACAAATACTAGACTATTTAACTACGTAAGCTATAGTAATGTGTTTAAGATATTTGCAGTCTGACGTTTTTGGCTATGAGGATGGGAAATATCATTTCCTAAAATGAAAATAGGTTAACAAAGAAAGTGCAGTAATACTTATGTAGAATATAAATACCCATGGATATTTTAGAACATATACAAGAGCAAAAGAAATCCAATAGTTGTTGATTCATGTATTTCATCTGGGTCCAACTAATTCTTCAAAATTATTGACATTTCTTTGTTTTCAACAAAGGTATCTACATGAAAAATTCAGATTAGAAAAAAGAAAGACAAATAAAACAGACAGAAAGAATCTTGTTCAAAAATAAACTTGTTCTGTGGCAAATGGTCAGTCCTGAAATCATACACGGAAGTAACATTATTTGAACTGAGCAGATTATATATAAGAATGTATATGTATGTTCAAACATGCATGGAAAACAATAAAAACAGAAGCCATGGACTTTGAAGGAGATTGTGCCTAGGTCAGGGTATATCAAAGGGTGTGGAGAGAGCACGCAGGGGAAAATGTTGTGATTTTATTATAATATAAAAGAAACATGTTTTAAAGCATAGAAAAGAAGAAAAAAGAAAGAAACCTTGCTTTGAAGAGAAGAAATGGCCATATCAGCTGGGTAGCACTACGGGTAGGAAGAATTCAGGGAATGCCAGCTTCTCAGGGATGTAGTTCCACAGGGAGGAAATGCCCACAGACACCAACTACAAGAAATATACTCGCATATAACTCTTTTGCTTCAGCAAATGTTTTTTAGGACATTTTCTTAAAATAACATGATGAAAATCAGTTTACATCTCTGACCCATCACTGAGTTTGGAAAAGAACTGACTTGTCCCAGAGACTCTGACTTACTGTTCTCCAAAGGTATACTTTACTGTTGAAAGCAAAAGAGCTTCCTTTAAGAAAAAAATAGAGTTCATGTGTGTGTGTATGTGTGTATGAATGTTTATGTGTGTATATGAATATATGTGAATGGATGTGTTTGTATGTGTGTGTATATATGTATGCATGTCTGTGTCTTTGTATGTGTATATATTTGCATGTGTGTTTTATATGTACGTATATGTGTATATATGTGTATATACATGTATGTGTTTGTATGTATGTGTGTATGTTGGTATATGTATGTTAGCATACATACATTTCTGAAGTTATTGTCTCCTGATACACTGAAGTTCCTCTAGAGAAGTGGTAGTAGATTACTTACTGTTCCTTCTTATACTCTAGAATGTTAGTTGTATGTTAATTTTACTTGTTAATAGGTGTGAGTCTAGGGAGATTGTCTAATGAGGAAACTGCTTTATTACTTTTTATAAAAGAATACTATATTATTTTAAATATCTTCTTTTATTCATCAATCTCATTCAAGACTTATTAACCTTAATTTATAATGAATACCTGTTTAATGTGTTCTTCCTGACATACTAGAATATGTATTTTTTATACAGCAGTCTTACGCCAAAGATTTAATTTAATTAGTGCTAATGATTGTAAAAAAAAAAAAAACTATATCTAAAAACAGCATAAGAAATATTGACATGCAACCCCCATAAATGAAATACATAAAAAGAGAAAGATTTTTAATAGCAGCCATCACAACATTTTCTAGTCTTTTGAGTCAAAAAAGATGTAAAAGAAGTTTGGAGTTTACTCAATACCTTCCCTGTTTCTATTTGCTGATCTGTGCACTAAGAATGATGCTACTTTGTCTAATATGACTTTAGGATTTACAAGATTTGCTGCAAAAGCTTTGCAAATATCCAGAAATGTCAAATAATACAGAAGGCTTAAGAGGAAAGGTTTGCAATGCTCACACTGTAACAGGCAGCATAAAGTCAAGTCATGCTTTTCTTCTGGGATTCTTGGTGCCTTTGCATTCATTTATTCAACACGTGTTCAGAGGACAGGAAGAGTTATATGTGTTAGAATTACAATAGAGAAAAGGAAAGTATTGCAGTCACTATGTGATTTAAGTCTTATTAAAGAAAAAAAGATACAGATATTAAAGGAACATATCCAAACCAAAAATAATGAATGTTGGGATAAAAATAAGTCTCTCGAAGTACTATGATTTCAGATACGATCAGAGAGGGCCTAGCTCAACAGAGGGGGGAGATTTGGGGAGAAAGGTTAAAAAGAAACAACTTCAAGTCCTTCTAACATATTTATGAACACTCAAGGGTTGAAAAATATATCAAAAATTAACTTTGAGCGTTGAAAGTGTATCAAAAATGAAAATAAAGATGTCTGCTATCTCAAGAATAGTTTTATAGCACCTTATTATGCACACCTGTGCTGTGTCAGAGGCTAGCTCAGAGATAATTTCAGTGTTTCTCAGTGAGTCCCTTGGCAGGTCACTATTATGACCTCTTTGAATCAGAACATTTCCTTCCTTGTCTGTCATTGACAGCTGCTCTAATCACAGGCTATCTGCCGACATCTGCTCCAACCACAGGCTATATCCTGGCAGCTGCTCCAATCACAGGCTATATATCCTGGCAGCTGCTCCAATCACAGGCTATATCCTGGCATGCTCCAATCACAGGCTATATCCATCTGGGCCATTGCTCCAATCACAGCCTATCTCATGACAACAGCCCCAATCACAGACTTTTGGTTTAAAGAAAACAGGTTCTTTGAAAAAGTTTGAATGAATAATGAATCTAAGTTTTCCCTACAGAAGAACTTTTGAATATAGTTTGTAAAATATTTTTATCATCTTAGAAAACTGTTTTGTAACGTTGATATTAGGGAAAACAAACAAACAAATAAACAGAAAAAACCTTTTTACCCTGGCCCTGAGGTTCCTGTTGGAGTGCTTAGCAGCTTTTCAGAAGATAGCCTGTGATTGGAGAAGCTGTCGATGACAGACAGGAAAGGAAATGTTCTCATTCAAATAATAGGTCATAATAGTTATTTTGGTACTGAGATATTGATGAGTTCTACTCACTGCAGTAAGGGCAGGCAACATAAATTTCTCTAAATAGCTGTTCAAAGTCATTGTTCAGGATGGTTTGTGCTTCCGTGTCTCACCTGTTTGCTTGAGATGGTTTGTTCTTATGTTTCACCTATTTGGTGCTTGTTTGTGCTCGTGTACTTCATCTGTTGTTATGTTTATAAGTGCACACCACTGAACGTGTGCAATGAGGCAGCAACCCCCCAATTCTCATTTAAAGCAGTTTCCGAGGAAACAGAAGAATGGACATTCATTGAGAAAAGGAAAGATGAAATCCCAACTACAGATCACTCTTTAAGAACCAGAGAAGTAACAGTAAATGGAAGAAAATACCAAGATAGAAATCACTGTGTTCCCTTTTTCTCGAATGCCAACACCGGAGTCAGGTTTTAGCTGCCACCCTAGCCCCACCCCTGATTCCCAGCCAGGTAATCAGAGAGGCAATTTTTCACTGTCTTTCCTGTCCTCCAACCCATTTATAGCTTGGGAACAGACCACCTGTTATGGCTACACCACTGTCTGTGTTCCCATTCAAATGAAACTAAACAAATCCTGTAGTCTTCCTTCCTTGCCCTATCCTGTTGTGGCACCCACCAATACCACAGGCAGCCTCTCCTTGGAAGCCCTCTGTTCACATCTGCCACAGAATCAGATATTCAGATCTTCAGGGCAGACTCAGCTTTCCTCATTCCTGTGGAAAAGACCCTGTCCTTCTAGTCAGATCCCCATTCCAGCTCTCACTTCCTAGAAACAAGTTCTACCCAGGATCCCCTATAGTCACACCTGGCAGATACCAGAAGAAAACCACAGGCATCTTCAGAATCTTGCACAGCAGGGAGATAGAACTGGGAGAAACAACCTCCAGTAGATAGACATGGCCCCCAGTTGAGGGATAAGGCCACTTACCCATCTCAAAATTTTTAATCCAGAATTGTTTTTGTCTAAAAAAAATGCAAGGAATGAAAAATGAAACAGAGACTGAAGGAAAAGCCATTCAGAGATCGCCCCACCTTAGGATCTATCCCATGCACAGACATCAAAGCCTGACACTATTGCTGGTACCAAGATGTGCTACAGGGCAAGAGCCTGACATGGCTGTCCTCTGAGAGTACCTGACTGAGACAGATGCAGACACTTGTAGCCAACCAGTAGGCTGAGCCCAGGGACCCCAATGGAAGACTTAGGGAAGGACTGAAGGAGCTGAAAGGGATTGCAACCCCATAGAAAGAACAACAGTATCAACTAACTGGACCACTCAGAACTCCCAGGGACTAAGCCACCAACCAAACAGCATATATGGGCTAGTCCACATCCCCTGCTACATATGTAGCAGAGGACTGTCTTGTCTAGCCTCAGTGAGAAGGGATGCACTTGATCCTGTGGAGACTTAATGCCCCAGAGAAGGGGGATACTAGACAGGTGAGGTGGGAGTGGGTGGGTGGGTGGGTAGGGAAGCAACTTCTTAGGTAAAGGAGAGGGGGTATTGTGGGGGGGGGCTTGTGGATGGTAGACTAGGAAGGGGGGACAATATTTTAAATGTAAATAAATAAACTAATTAACAAAAATAAAAACTGTAACAACCACTCAAAATTATAATAGTGTTATTCATAATTATACCACTTAGTATACATGTCATAGTACACTTATATGTTTAATGCTACATACCAAATATATTGGTAAGAATAAACACTTAAGATAGGAAAACATATAAAAAGTGTACAATAAATAACACCCAGGATAATATGTCTACAAAGAAAATTGTTAAATCTAAAAAAGTCCATGCAAAAAAAAAAATGTAATAATAGGAATAGGTAAGAAGGAAATACAAACAAAAATTAAAACCTAAGTCAAATATTTTCAACAAAATGATGGAAGAAAAATTTACCAACATAATGAGGTACCTATCAAGATACAAGGAGCATACAAAATACCAAATATACTAGGCTAGAAAGAAAGTTCTCCATGACAAATAAATAATAATACAACACTAAATGTACAAAACAAAGAAATAATAGTAAAAGTTCAAGGTGGACAAACCAAGCAATATATACAGGGTAGGTATAATAGCACTTTTAAAATTTAAAAGCCAGAAGGACCTATATGGATATTTTACAAACTCTAAGAAAACAAAGATGTCAACCCAGACTACTACACCCAGCAAAACTTTCCATCACAATAAACAAAGCATGAATCACATTCCCTGATAAAACCAAATTTAAGCAGTATCTTTCTACAAATCCCATTCTACATAAAGTGCCAGAAGGAAAACTTCAACCTCTAGGGGTTAACCACACCCAGGAAATATAAGAAAAAAATAATGTGAGACTAGCATATAAAATGAAGGGAGCAAATTCAACGCCACCATGAGAAAATAACAAGAATTAACAGACAGTGCTCACTGAGAACTCTGAGCATCAGTGGTTTCAATTTTCTAGCAAAAACACACAGACCAACAAACTGGATACAAAGACAGAATCCATCCTTTTTCTGCATCCAAAACCCACATCTCAGCATCAAGTACAGATATCACATCAGAGTAAAAATATGAGGAAAAAAAAAAAAAAACATTCCAAACAAATAGACCCAATAAGCAAGCTGGCATCGCCATTTTAACATTCACAAAACAGAATTTAACTTAATAGGTTTAAATATAAACCAAAATTAAATCCAAAGAGATAGGGAAGGATACTATATACTCTGCAAAGGAAAATTCCACTAAAAGAATGTTGCAATTCTAAACATCTAGATGTCAAGCACAAGGAAACCCATTCACCAAAGAAACACTTTTAGAGGTAAAATCACATATTGAACCTCCCACATCGACAGTGAGTGACTTGGATGCTCCACTATTGCCAAGAGACAGATCATCCAGATAACAACTAAACAGAGAAAGGCTGGAGCTAACTGATGTCATAAAGCAAATGGACTAACAGATATTTACAGAACATTTCATCCAGACACAAAAGAATATCTACTTTATCTGCTGCTCATGGAACTTTCTCAAAAATTGACCATACACAGGGCAAATCTCAACAGATACAAGAAAACTGAAATGATACACTGCATTCTATCTGACTGTACTGTTTGGTTTTATGTCAACTTGATCCAGAATACGATCATCAGATAGGAGGGATCTTCATTTGAGAAAATGCCTCTATAACCTCAGGCTGTAGGCAGCCATCTAGGGCAGTTTTTAATTTAATGGTTAATGGGGAAGAACCCAGCTCATTGTAGGTGGTAGCATCCCTTGGTTGGTGGTATTAATTTCTTTACTAAATCAGGGTGAACAACCCATGAGCAAGCCAGTAAGCAGTACCCTTGCCATGGTCTCTGCTTCATCTCCTGCCTCCAGTTCCTACCCTGTTTGAATTTTTGTTCTGCTTTCCTTCCACGATGGACAGGGATATAAAATGTAAACCAAATAAACCCTTTCCTCACTCAGTTGCTTTGGTGATGGTGCTTTCAGCATAGCAATAGTGATATTCACTAAGACACTGACCACCACCGACGAAAGCTGGTTATCAACAAGGAAAACAATGGAAAGCTTACAAAGTCAGGAAAACTTAATTGAATACTAAATGGAAAATGGATCAAGAATGAAATTAAAAACTCTTTAGAATTAGACGAAAATGAAACCAAAATATACCCAAACATATGGGACACAAGTTCATAGCCTATGTTAAAAGTGGGGGAAAAAAGGGAGATATCACATATGAGTAATTAATAGCACACCTGAAAGCTCTGTAGCAAAAAGAATATACAATGCCCAACGGGAGTAGAAAGCAAGAGATATCTAAACTGAGGGCTGAAATCAATAAACAGACTGAAAGACAAAAGCCACATGATCATCTCATTTGATGCAGAAAAGGCCTCTGATAAAATCCAACATCCCTTCATGCTAAAAACTCTGGAAAGAGTAGGCATACAAGCAATATTCATCAACGTGATAAAGGCAATTTGCAGCAATCAGACGGCCAACATTAACTTAAATGGAGAGAAACTTGTAACATTTTCCACTAAAATGAGAAACAAGACAGAGTTTTCCACTCTCTCCATAGCTAATCAATATCGTACTTGAAGTCTCAGCTACAGTAATAAGGCAACTAAAAGAGATCAAGGGGATACAAATAATAAGAAGTTCCTAAATTATACGCATATATGAAGGTGATCTAAATGGAATTGCCAAACAACAGAGGTCAAGCCCCAGCTGGACAATGCTCTTTGTCAACTGAAGCCTCCAGATACAGGAATGAGTTACATCTAACTAGTTGTTGTCCAAAGAGTCCCTATAGAAACCACAAAACAATGCATTCAATTCTCAAGGCTATATAGGTTGCTCTTCACAAACTGATAATAAGGTACCATTGCTGAAAACAACACATGCAACTTGCTGAATTCACATGGAGAAGTTGAGCTCATGCCTACCTGGGAGCCTTCACTCCTACTTTGTGTTCAGCATACTAGAAAATATTCTGCATGCTATAAAAGGGGAAAGGTAACCACCAATCCAGCTACAAGAATAAAGGTCATAAAGCACAGGGAATTTAAGGGACAATGACAGTCTACGATTGGCATGAACTCAGTAGATAGAGCAGTCAGTATAGTGCTTGCTGCAGAAGCATGGGGGTCCCTGAAAGTGACCTCAAAAAGCTTGCCTTTTTGACATGCTTTGTAATTCCAGTGCTGAGGAGGTGGAGACCGAAAGATGCCTGGGACTCCTTGGCCAGCCAGCCTATGCTACCCAATGAGCTTCGGATCTTTAAGAAATCCTTATTGAGTTCGAGGACAGCCAGAGCTATACAGAGAAACCCTATGTCAAAAAAAAAAGAAAGAAAGAAGGAAAGAAGGAAGGAAGGAAGGAAGGAAGGAAGGAAGGAAGGAAGGAAGGAAGGAAGGAAGGAAGGAAGAAGGAAAGAAAGAAAGAAAGAAAGAAAGAAAGAAAGAAAGAAAGAAAGAAAGAAAGAAAGAAATCCTATTCCAGAATAGAAAAGTTCTGACCAGTTACAAGCACTGGCTGTTCTTGCAGAGGGCTTATGGTCAGTTCCCAGCATTTACATCAGGTGGCTTCTAACTGTCTGCAACTTCAGTTCCAGGGGATAATGTTGTCCTTTGGCCTCAGCAGGCATGGGCATGCATGGATGTACATAGACTGTATGTACGCATGCACACACACACACACACACACACACACACACACGCACACGCACACACACACACACACACACACACACACGCACACACACACACACACACACAGAGAGAGAGAGAGAGAGATTACACTTGTGCATTTCTTTATGTATAACCAAACTTACTATATTTTGAGATTTCTACCTATATTTAAATATTTGTTTTCCTCAATGGGGTGTTATTTTAGACTTTCAGATAGCTATTCATAATTTTTATATTTTTCTTTCTATAATCTTAAATAATAAAATAAAATTCTTTTCAAAATCTTCTAATTCAGAGAGAATAGGAAATTCTGTGCATACTTCCACATAATGAAAATTGATTTTCTAATTTTCCGGTGGAAACTTTGGCTTCTGCTTCCTCTTTAGGGAGACTACTTCATTTGTTTTTAATTCAAAACTCTAGTGTTTGGAGCTATAATATATTTAAAATTTTAAATAACAATTCTGACAATGTTTCAAACTTTCTGAACCTAGATCACTAAGCATTGATGGGCTGTCTGTAATGAGTGGAATAATAACAATAGAAAGATAAATGTTGAGTAAGCTGGCTACATCCTGGTATGCTGCTTATCACATGTAAGGTCATGGCCTTTATATTTCATAATGCCAAACTTGTTCTGGGGGACAAGGAAGTTGGACTAGGATACTTGGTGTATAGCACAGCAAAGTACTTTCTAGTCTCCCAAACATATCCTGGTTTTTCTTCCCTCTCTTGAGGAGTTTGCTTCAGCTTCATGTTACATTAAGTCAACTTTCAACTTATGTGTATTAGTCATAAACCCATGAGTGCAGAATATATTTAGGCTATAAAATTCTACAGAATATTTTCACAGTTTTAAACTAATTAAATCGACCACATATTAGAGATATTTGACTTTTTAAAACCACCATTAAAATCCCATCTGGAAAAAAAGGCATATATTCATGAATCATATTTGTACTGTCATGTTAATTACGAATCTAAATATTTTCATTCTTGCTTTATAATTAACAAATTGTTTACCAATTAGAAAACTGGGTAAGCATAACTGCTTAAATTTACATCCACAGAATGTAAATAAATTGGTTTTACTAAAGGCATATTATACCCTATCTTCATGTTAGAGACATTTGCCCATCAGAATATGAATTAGCTTCAGTGACTCTTAGTAATGGCATTGGTTTATGTAAACACTTCCAAGACATTGTGTAGTTGTTATGACCCAGTGGTCAGGATAAGAAACACTGTAACACTTTTCAATCTGCCACAGTACCAAAAACTCTCCTACTTGGTATTTATCTCCTGAGGTTGGCAAAGCAGTCCCCGAAAAAAACACACTTTCAGTAGAGGAAGTTGAAGACAATATCTTGAGGCTTGCCAATAACTCCTTCCTCACTGGAATAAAATCTGGGAGGTAAAGGGAAAAAATAAATAAAACTCTGCTCAAAATTACAACCCAGTGTGTAACGGGAGATATTTAGAAATCTGCTCCTGGTCCACCTTGATCCTAGGCAGCTGCCATGTTCCCACTGCTCCTCCATTGTGACCAGGGCTCTGGCTATCTAGAAACACCAGCCCTGGCACCCATGAGACGCCAGTGTGGAGAATAGCTCTGCCAATCCACTATACCATGCTGTCTCCACCAAGCTCGGCTGAACCCCAGAAAATACCCGGCATCCTCGCAGAAATGAGTACCTGGTAGAAATGAGACTCTTGAAGCTTAATAATTAACCAATGGATTTATATATTTGGAAATGCTCAAATGACAAGATGCCCACACAATTAGAATTGTTACCTGAAATCTAACCTTTTGATAAGTTGTTACCTAGGACTACTCTCTAACTATCCTTGCTTCTCCATGCTGCTAGCTTCCTCTCTCTCATCACTAGTTCCTCCTTCTCTCTTCTGACTCCTCACTCCGCCTACTTTTCATACAGTCCAATTGGAGTCTTACTGCAAATGTGGCAGGAAAAATATCCCACTACTCCAGTGTTCCATGTAGATGGTGATGTATCAGTTTGAGCTTATGAAGCAACCTATATTGAAACGTGAGTTGAGGCAGTGATACACTACTAAGGAACTTGTCATTCAGGCCTAAGCAAGTCAATTTATGTCAGACTACATTCCAACCCACTGCATCCATGGCAAGTGAACCCCACAATAAAAGACACTGGTATTGGGATTTCTGAATCCCCACAGGAGAATTGATGTTCTTCCCTACACTGACCAGTAGAAGAATCTCCAGCATGCCATGTGGTACCCTCTTCTGCTCTTGTTCTGCCTTATCACTGTGCACCTTATGTGCCATGGAGGAACTGATTCTCACATCTCCTTTGTCCTGGAATCTTTTACTTTATTGCCATAGGGTCAAAGGAACGTGATACAGGTACTGAAGTTATTATTTTGACTTTTATCTTTAGTGTCGAGATAGCCAGGTAAAAATTTACTTAGAAGCCAAATATAGATCTTAGTGGGAAGAATTACCACTTAAAATAGGAATCAAATAATCAAGAAACGGCTTGGATCGATGTGCCCTCTGAATTAATCCTGTGAATTAGTTATTTAATGATTGTGTCACACATACAAAATGGGACACCAGCACAACAGAAGTGAAGGTACAAAGAATCATGTCCTCCTTTTAGAATGGCATGAGTAAGGCTTAACCTTCAGTTCTGGACTATCAAGAGGGCAGTATGAACATCAGTGTTATAATGTTCATGAAATCAAAGCTTTTTGCACATATACTACATACCAGTGTTCACCTTGGAATATGCAGACACTAAACACAGTCATATCATTGCAAAACTCAATGTAAATGAAATGCTAAAATGATTGATAACTTTTCACCTGGGGTCTAGAAGTGACCACAGATGCAAAGCCAGTGTACATGTAATGTCTAAACAAATTTCCTAAATAGGCATTGGGATTT
Organism: Arvicanthis niloticus; assembly: GCF_011762505.2. Lineage (NCBI taxonomy): Eukaryota > Metazoa > Chordata > Mammalia > Rodentia > Muridae > Arvicanthis > Arvicanthis niloticus. The sequence goes on along the minus strand of NC_047670.1, from coordinate 20,272,318 downwards.
TTGAAGGTTGAGACTTGGTGGGTGAATGAGAAAGTAAGTATTTCAACAGAGAAACAATTTGTGCAAAGGCCACAGAGAGTCTGGTATTATAAAGGACGTAGAAAAAGGAATGTTTTAAAGATTTTGTGTGTGTGTGTGTGTGTGTGTGTGTGTGTGTGTGTGTGTGTGTGTGTAGATAGAGGAAAAAAGGAAGAAAGAAGAAAGCATGGAAGAGAGAGAGAGAAAAAAATACTGATACTGTGTATGAAGAAGTTTTGACCAAAGTACCTGTTCATTATTGAAGTCAGTGCAAAGCTACTGAAGGATTCATGAGCAGAAATAAGGCATAAGATGATACCATCAAATAGGCATTGTCTTTCCTCAAGATGGTGAAGTGAACTGAAGGACAGGTACTAAGTTTAAGAAAAAGAATTGGCAGTAAATGTGGCAAAAAAAAAAAAAAAATGAACCTTGGCTAGAGAACCCAGTGCCAGTGTGGCCTGGACCATGGCTGGAGAGCTTTCCCACAATGTGGCCTGGAAAATGGTTGGTTGTGTTCCTCTGGTGTTGTTTGCACAGTGGTTGGTGAGCTGTTTTCTACAGTGTGACCTGGGTGAGAGCTGGTGAGTTGATTCCTGTTGTTAGTTCAGGGATTATTATCTATCTTATTTTATGAGAATCTTCTTAACATTTTTATCAACTTATTGTAGAAGTTGTGGTTGTTGTTATTGCTGCTGCTGCTGCTGCTGTTGGTGGTGATTATTTCCATTCTGGAGAACACAGCCAGAGTCTCATATGTAGGATATGAGCCTTTTACCTCTGATCTACACACTTTGCCCTTTATTTACTTTATTTTAATGGTACTCAAAATAGGTACTCAGTTAACATCACATTCGTCATCAAACACAGAAAGGTTTCTCCTTTGCTCAGGAATGAGATTAGTATACCTACTTTTCTCACTTCTCTTTAGCACTGTGTTAGATTTGTTAAGATTCAAGCCATGTACTTTGGCGGTCAACATGTTGATGTTATTAAAGACAAGCTTTAACATGATGGGCAGGAATAAAAGTATTCCCAGGACAAACAGGGCTAGCTATACATGCCATTCTTGAAACATGAACAAAATAGAAATACTGACCTCAGACCATGGATAATTTTATCAGCAGTGTCGGCTGCATTGACACTCAGCAGAGCAGCATTCTTTAAATTCATAAGCTCACTATGCAAAGTTAAAACATCCAGAGAAGTGTTAGAATTATGCCAAATACTCCTCAAGTGTCTTTAAACTTTTTTCTAATTATAATGACTACCACTGTATATTGTAGAACTAACATGAATCCAATGGTATTTGGCATGACAGTTGAGACGGCTCCTTACTCTTAAACTCTGAACCTCTTTCCAATAACTTGAGTAGGATAAAGAGCAATAATATGTTGTTCCAAATGCCTATCTAAATCCTCTTGTGTATTCAACACATTAGTAACATTTTTTGCTAAATGATTAACAAAAGTAGCTGTCTTAACTTCATATGTCAAAGCAATTGCAGAAGTAGTGGTGCTAGCAATTAATGTAGTTAAAGCTTTTATATCAGCAATAATCAAGCCCATTACTCTCCTGCTTCTGGTTAAAGCCTGACTCACTTCTTCCAGTACTTGCAAGCTTTGTCAGAAGACCAAGGTTCTGTGATACTCAGGGCAATAAAACAAAAGCTGGTTGATAGACCTCCATAACTGACATGACAGATTTCAACACACTAACACAATTAGAAAGTGTACAATCAATGCAACATACATTAAATACTATAAAAGAAACAAAAGTATTTTTAACTTGACAATTAAAAGAGCCTCAACACATGTACTAACACTTGTTTGAAATCCAGATTCTGCCCCAACTTTATCTCTTGCTAACATAACATCATAAAGAACTGCAGCTAACTTCCAAATATGTTTCTGAAAATGTCCAGAACCAGACCCCTAGACAGAGTTATTAAATTAACAGGCTGGCAAGCCAAGGATGGGACAGAGCTTTACCAACCTAAGACAGAAGTGCATTGCTTTTGATAATTCATATTCCATGATGGGTAAGAAAGGCATTCTTGGCAGAATGACATAAGACAGGCTCAGTCTTGTTCATGAAATAAAAAAGGGGGAGAGCTGGAGAGCTTTTGGGGCTGCTTGGCAGAAATATGACATTGGCCAAGGACAAAGAACTGGGTTTCAGGCAGGAATCTGACATTAGGCTAGAACAAAGAAGTAATTTCAGGCAGGAATCTAAATCTTAGGCTAGAACAAAGAAGTAATTTCAGGCAGAAATCTAAATTTTAGGCTAAAATGAGGAAGTAGGCTTCAGACACAAAAATGGCTTTGGGCTAGGACAGAGAAGTAGGCTCAGATATTTTGGTCATCCTGATAAGCTCTTAGAAACAGTGATCATGGGATTGTTCATGGAATTTTGTTTATTGCCTTGCTTGTTTTTTGCCTATTTGTGTTTATTGTCTTGCTTGTTCCTTGACTATTTGCATCTATTGTATTGCTAGTTCCTCAACCTAGACCTGACCTTAATAATTGCATGCAATTAAAATGGTATAAAAGCAAAAAGAAAGAGGGGGATTGGGTAGGGAGTTTCAAGGGATGGGAAATAGGGAAAGGGGATAGCATCTGAGATGTAAATAAATAAAATACCCAATAAAAAAGAAAAAATAAAATGTTTGTAAGAGAAAAATGAAATTAATGGTATAGAGATTAGAAATGGGGAAATAAAACTGCTTGTATACAATAAGAACTCATGTGCATATTTATTACATGTAAAATTCTAAGAATTCTAAAAAACAAAACAAAAACAAACCAAGAACCACTATTCTCCAACTAAATGAGTTGAGATTTCAGGCCATAAAATCAATATGTGAAATTCGGGGGTTTTTTCCTCTATATAAAGAAGTGAACATTCTGAAAGGAAATCAAGAAAGTAATTTCACTTATAAACTAGAAAATTTTACCATTTAATTCACTTAAAAGAAAAACTACACTGTGTGAAAACTAAAACAGTTAAGCCTTATTAGAAGAAATGAAAGACCAAATAAGTCCAGCTCTCTCAGGCTCCAAGCCAGAAGCTCAGGTTCTAATGTCTTCATTCCCACTGATAGTCTCCGTACATTCCATGCAACTCCTGCAGAAAACTCCTGTCCATTTTTTTTCATTTGAGGAGGACTTACAGTCCCCACCTTACCATGAGGGAATAGTGACAACAACAGAAAGGTGCTGCCATAAAGAAAAACACCAGGATCCCCAGAATATAGCAGTGACCTAGTTCAATGCCCTCCTCCGTGGCCTAGTAATTTTCCAGAAGACTTCAGCATGGAGTCCTGAAGTACCTAGTCCCCTGCATGCAAAACCTGATTTCAGATGCCAGCCTTACCATCTACAAAAAAGAATGTAAAACATTTCATGAAACTAAATCATACCATAAGTCTTCAAATAAAACACAGGTAAAGGTTTCTTGACTTAAATTGGGCATCATAAGAAGCCAAAGAAATGGAGACAAACAGATTTCTTCAAAACTATACTTTTCTCCTCAAAGATACTTAAGTGTAGAGCTATAATCCATGAGATAGGATATAATATTTCTAATCAATGTTCTGGTAAGCACCTAGAATACAGAACATGTATATTTAAATTTTCTTAAAATTCAACATTAAAAGATTAATGACTCCATCAAATTTTAAATAAATTCAAAGTTGGACACAATGTTAACATGTTGAAACTCTCATTCATATATGGTGACACGCAGAATGGCACCATTACTGTGGAAAACATTGAGAGGATCCAGAATTTGAGCACAGAATTACTGTCTGATCCTGGAAATCTAATGCTTGGTAAGAGTATTGAAAACATATGTTTATACAAAAACTAACACTAGAATTGTAGAAAACCTTTACAGCAGACAAAGAGCAGATGGGCTCCATCCCAGGGTTGATAAATAAAGAGCAGTGTGACCGTGCAATAGAGCACCATTCAGACACAAAAAGGAACGAAGTATTAATAATATATGCTATGACGTGGATGAAACTTGAAAACATGCTGAACAAAGGAATCAGACACAAAGATCCTATACTGCAGCATCTTGTTTTTAATCTAATGTCCAGAGTACAGACATCCATCCACACAGAAAGAAGACTGACCATGGTCACCAAGGACTGGGAAAAGGATGCATGGACACACATGGTGGGCCGGGTATCAATTATATGGTACACATCTTCAAACTCAGTTTTCCCTCTCTTTCCCTACCAGTTTCCAGTTTCTGCCTAAAGCACCTGCAGCATCTTGACAACAAATTCCTTGGGCACTGCCAAAACTCAGATTCATCAACCTAAAACAGGAGGAGATACCTGGAAGTATAGCCAGTGTCTTAACACTTGTGCAAACAAACATCAGGTTTTTTTCCATCAAATTTAAAACAGTGGAGAACAGCCTGGAATTTTTCCAGATCAAAGACAAAATGTAGCAAATACAAATCCTTACGACGCAGAACACCCGGCTCTAATCTCGGAGCTGCTAATTTATTAAGTTCCCCTTGACTACTTCTCCTACTTATTTTCCAGACTTGATTATAAATTCCAAGCTCCCTCATGAGCACCTACCTTACAGAAAATAAATTAGTACACATGGGTAAGAAGGAAGCTCTATGATGCTCTAAGAAACACATATACAAAGAATACAAACAACAAAAAAATCTCCTTAAAGATACTCCACTAAGTATTTCCCTTTGAAAAAAAAAACAAAACCCCAAACAGCCAGATAGTGGTTGTGATATTTATTTCTGTGACCCAAAACAGCTAACTTCAAAGCCATAACGTATCATATTTATATTATCAAGCTAACATGAAATTCATTTCAAATAATTGTATGATTTATCTTACAGGTATATCTGAAGCATTGTCAAACCAACAAGTTTGCAAAGAAATGAACTGTAGCCATACAAGTATTTCTGTGACAAATTAATCCACGGTAACGGTAACCTCAATTGTTAACATTTGACGCTTTCCAAACATTTCATCTTAATCATGGGAAATTATTGGAATTATTAATGGAAAAACTGAATGAGAAATATCCAGTATCACTTACATGAACTTAATTTTGAGTATTTTATTGATAAGAATATATTAGTAAGGCCTTTTTGTTATTGGATATAATGTTGCTTTAATTGAGGGCAGGAGATAAATGGTTCTTAATTATTTAAAAAATAGGTCAAATAGTATTGAAGGAATAGTCAATCAGATACAAGAACCAAGTGAGTCTTGAGCACGACTTGCTAACTGTACTGCAGTGAATCATGGGCAGTGTGCCACATAAAGTCACTGCACTGCGTTCAGAGTAGCTCCATCATCTCAGCTCTGCTCAGTGAGCAACAGCAATTTCTTCCAGTATTTCATGCTTTTCATCTGTCAACTGTTATTTCTAAGAAGCCATTTGATCAGTATTATAAAACCTGCCTTGTGGAGATTACAGACATTGACTATTTCTGAGTCCTTAGAAGTTTGTCAGAAGCCACCATGCATTTCTTTGTAGAAAAAACCTCCTGATGGTTTTATCAAGGTCAGACTATTGATTAAGCCTTCCATGGCTGATCAAGAAGCACCAGGTATTCACCCAGAGATGTTACAGCCGATCACCTCAGCAACAGAGAACTTCAATTAGCACTGTTCTTTCTATTGCAGAAAAGTAGGTTCTTATGATGACAACCCACAATCTGTGTGTCCTTAATACCCATTAGACATGAATCCTATTCTTTAAGCACAAAACAGCAAGCCAAGGTCATTCCTGGAGAAATTGTTGGGGGGATAATGTGTGGATACCACAAGTAAACATTGTAAAACATTTAGTTGGGAGGTAAGATAAAATCTCTTAGTTACATCAAAGTATTAAGTCTCTCAAGAAGCCACCACACTCAACCCAAATAGCAACCTCAGCACCACATGGCTGCATGTATCCCTAGGGTGAGATACTCTCCATAATGAAACTTCTGTACTGTCCCACTGAGAGTCTGAGCTGAAGCAATTACATGAAGCCAATTCTACTTTGAAGCACGAAGTAAACAAGTCTTCCACTGGAATCATAGTAAATACTTTAAACTAAAGTAAATATAACTATGAATTTTCGACTGTTTAGTACCGTGGGAGAAATAGACAGCTGAATATGAGTAGGCTGTTAACTAAGGTATTTGCTGTGGCTAAACCATAGTCTATATCTGAGGGATGTCTAGGTGATTGGCTAGGAGAAGAGTATCCAGCATTAGGTTTAATGTCATGATGGGATATTTTTCTTTATTGACTCCTCATGAGACAAGTTTACGAGGCTGATATTATCTCAATTTGTCTGTCGCTGATGAAGAAACTAAGATATAATAAGTTCACTTTTATGATTGTATGCAGGGAGAAGAGCTTTTGCACTACAATCAAGGTCTATTTTAAAGAACCAGGGAAAGTCTGCATTCTCTCCATGGTTGAGCACATGCCGGTAGATGAATACCTACCATTCTGAGATACAGTAAGAGTGGCTTTGCTTTCAGAACCGTGAAGCTGAACCTACAATGTAGCACGGATTGAAGAGGACACACCTCAGAGCAGAAAATGTAATTGCAGGGCCCAAATGGCCACCAAGGCCAGAGGAGAGAAGCCATTAGCTCTGGAATCAGCAATGGCCAACCAAGAGTGCTGATTAAAATGACAGTGTTCAGATTTCTAAACAATGACTAAGGGGTGAGACAGGCTCTTGATAATCTGATGGGCACATCAGATTTCCTGATTTAAAATGATAGCAGGTGACAAGGCATTTATTTTTTGGTTTTCTTCCTTCCCATAGGAGCCTTCTTCATTATTCTTTCTTTTTCCTTTTTTATTGTTTTATTCTTGATACTAATGTAAAATTATCATCACTATAATACACAAATACGTGACTGACATTGCTGTTACTGTGGCTCAGTTTACCAGCTTCAAATAAAGCTGTGCTTTGCTTCACTTCCCATTGAGAGAGCTGCCCAAGAGTAAACCTGCATATCCTATGCTTAGTGAAGTTATTTTTGTCTTGCAGAGTAGAATAATTTATTTGATAGGAGACTTTACTATATATCAAAGGCAAGAAAGAATAAACACAGCTTAATGTTCACTTCTATTGTGAAACAAATGTAACTAAACTACACCATTCATAGACCACACATCTTCAAAAGGTTCAAAGGAGCCTCACGGTACTAACAATGGGACACTCTCAAATGGTTCATTGAGCAGCCAAAATTTACTATCTTGGTACTAGATTCCTGATTCTCATATCTTAACGCTTCAAAGAACGATGCTTGACTGAACAAAAATACACTTTACTCCACTTCCTTTCTTATTCATCCCTAAGAAATAAGAGCAGACCACATGATCGGCAGAGGAGGTTGCCCTTTGAGAGGTTCTGCTTCATGTCTATGGGTGTGGCTGAGCTGTCCATGGTTTTAGGGCATTTGAGCAGAATTCCCAGAAAGAAGTTCTGTTAAAATGCCATTGTCACCTGGCATCAGGAAGGGCCGACATTGTGGCTATCACTCTAGCATCTCAAATGAAACCTTACACCATGTCTCACGCCAGCTCACTTTGCCCTCCTCAGCTGAGCACCTCAACAATGTTCGTTTCTCACCTCTCTTCATGAAGATTATTATCCAGGTGCCTGTCTGACCAAAAATGGCCCAGCCTAGAAAACTGTGAAACCCTGCAGGGAGGAGACTCACAGCCTCATCACCCAGAAACTCAACTATAAGGCTATGTTCTCTGAGGCCAGTTCACTGATATTTGTTGCCACAAAAAAAAAAAAAAAAATGAGGCTGAAATTGAAAGTTATTTATGTGAGAGAGAGACCTTAGAACATCTAGAATACTGTATTATTTCACTCTCTCCCCGCCTCCCCCAGATTCGCTGGATTTTAATCAACCTCAATTCCTTCCCAACTCTTTTTCAATAGGCTGATTTGAATTGGGTTTCTGCCACTGGCACTGGATGAATCTTGTGAATCTTGTTCAAAGACAGCAAAATGTTCATTCATTTGAAACCCAAAATAATGCAATGTTGGTTTTTAGAGGGTTTATTATGTAGTAAAACAAATTTATATTTTTCTAGTCAATAGATTAACTTTAATCATTAATTGTTACTCATAATTCCTCTGGCATAAGACAGCCAACTATTAGAGAATCTAGAGATGCAAAATCAAACGGGTATGTTCTAGAAGAAATATTTATAGAGCAAGCAAGTAACAAAACAAACAAAAGTATTTTCTCAAAAGTATAAGGCCTCTAGGAAGGTAAACATTTCACCATCTCTACTAAAGTAGAGAGTGTTCAGCAAGGCACATCTCAATTAGAGATGATTCTTGTATCTTAACGCTTCAAAGAATGTATTCACAAGAGTGAATACATTTCATGAATTATACATTGTATCAGAATCTCATCTACTAAGCATTCTGACCTCTGGAGCTATTTCTGTGCTGGTGTCTGCTTCACTCACAATTAATCAGAAGAGAAATTAGCATGGTCGATAATAGATAACCCTGGATTTAAAGCTGAAAACTCTTATAGTAAATTAACATTTAAAAGCATGAAATTAGTTTTGAAATTAAAATAAAGTCAAAGAGCAAGAAGCAACCTCTTCTGAGCTCACACTGCACTTTGGGGGAGGACATGAAATTATTCACTACATTTTGATTTTCTACAACATCATTCATTTGCTTTTGAACTGTCTCATGGAGAATAATGATAAAGAGAGCAGTGAGCTGGTCGATGCAGACTCTTCAAGCGGAATGTGCCACTATAAAATGCAACTCAGAGGGTAGACAGAAAAAAAATTTTGAAGGTATATTTCTTTATTGACATCATAAGCAGAAAGTTCATCATAGATGAAAACAAACTATGTAAGTGTGTATTTTTTTTTAAATTTTGCTTTTCTTAAAATATAAAATACTCAAATTACATTTTCATAAAGCATTAATATGCATTAATTACATTTTTATGTAGTAAAATCCCACATAACATGTGTAATTTTTAATACAGAAAGTTTTTGGCATTAAAAATTAGTAACAGGTACTGCTACAGTTCCTCAGAGCCTTCATGGTGCCTCTCTGCAGCTCCCTCCTGTCCCTTGTCTCTCTTGCATACCTAACCTTCCTTTTCTCCCTCTGCTCCAGCAACATCCCAGTAACACTCCTCCATGTTCCTAGGAAGTCCTCCAACTTCGCAGCACTTGCAGAGACTGTCCTTTCTGCCTAAAATGTTCCTTCCAGAGTCACATGACTCACTCCCATGTCCCCTCCAGGTTGTATGCCATGTCTTCAAAAATCCGTCCCATCACTACCATATTTAATGTTGCCCCACACTACTTCTCAGTTTTTCCCAGCAAGTTCACTTACTTTCAGCACGAGGTAGCAAGCTACATACTTTAATGTTTATAATGTTGCTATAACATCCCTCCATATCTTACCCATTAGTTTCTTTTAAAATTTTATTTATGCTGCATTCCTGTTTTGCAAAAGTAAGTAGGAATTCCTATCTTGAGTATTCACTTTTTATATTCCGAGTACTTAGAGAAGTCAATGTCAAGGCATCATGAAAAACTGAGTGTGACTGCACTGAATGAAAGCAAATGCCATACAGATCCCTTAGTTTATAACTCTATCTGCAATCATCAAAAGAGCTGTCTACATGGCGAAACTTCCCACTGGGTATAAGCAAAAATTTTTTCAAATACTTTAATTTGGGCCTAAGTAGTGTATCTATGCCAAAGAAGAAGAGGCATAAACAGTAAGGTTCTTTAGTTTGAAGTAACCAGAAGAAAGGGAAAGGGAAAGAGACAAATGTAGAAGAAAAGGAGGAGAAAGTAGAAGAGAAAGAAGAGCAGGAAGAGGAAGGGGAAGAGGAGGAATAGGGAGGAGAAGAGGAAAAAGGAGAAGGGTAATAGAGGAGGAGGAGGAATCAAACGTATGTACCAAGTAGTCAAGACTCTCAAGTCGTTCCTATGGCACAACCTAAGAATAGCTTAAGATTTGCAAATTAAAACCTAAAAGAAGTAAAAACTGAACTTCATATAATCAATGAAGAATTTATATAAAGAAAAAAGTCTTTAAGGAAAAGCCCCATCTCAACATAGTTAATACCGATATCAGAACAACAGTACAACTGCTGTGAGATGGGATCCAGAAGTTTCCATGGCTCTTCTGAAGAAAAGTAAAATGAGTGAGCAGAGAAAAGGTGACCCATCTCTGGCTTAGAGAAATGAAAGTCTACTAACAACAGGCAAGAGCCAGTGCTCTTTATCTTTTTTTAACAGTCAGAGAAATAGCGAAAGTGACTTGTCAAGGTAGAATATACATTAGAAAATGAGACCCACTTTGTTCAATATTTCTTTCTGCCTTTCCTTGTCTTATTAAAATGATAAGTCAAGCAACGTTAATATCCAGGTCAACTGAGAAAACCATTTCCTAGCCAGGTCACCACGACACCTTTCAGAGCTGTAGCCTTCCACTCTGAAATATAACAAGGAGTACTCTTTAGTTAATATAGAGGATGCACCTTGGATGAGTGAAAGATAAAGGGATACATATTAAGAAAATGATCTTTGACATATATTACAGGCTATACCACATCCCAACTGACATTATACTACCAGCTATCAGTCAAAAATATTCACTCAAGCTTATTATAATTCTGAAGATGTCAATCCAAGTTACTTTAGATACATTCCCAGAGTCTGAACAATTGGTGGTTCTAAGAACACCTATTATCTACTATAATAAGCCAGAAGATGAATGGTACATAGGCAGTATCATCCAAATTTATTCCTTTACAATTTCTCATATACAATGTTTTCATTTTTAAAGGAAGTTTTATCTTCTAGCAAAATTGAATTAAAATGTAGTATTTATTTTTGAAAAGTAGATGAATCCAAGATAATCCATATATTTGCATAGAAGTATAAATGTAAAATATCATAGAAGTACAGATGTAAAATTTAGTCTGCGGTTTTCGTTAACATCTTACTGGTACATTCGGATACAAATAGGATATTTTGATTGAGTAAAATAACTGTGACTGGCATATTCCGGGCTGATCCAAGACTGAGAAGGCATGAGGATACCCACCACATATGCAATGAGAAGTCTCATGTATTCATCAGTATGTCCTTTACACGACCCTATGCCACAGACAAAACTACAGTTTGGGAGAAGAAACAAGGCAAAGAAGTTATCCTATAAAAGTGCACATCAGATTTGGTGCACAGCCAAGAAGTTTATTGCAGTCCTTAGTTCGTACTGTACCTCCAATGAGGTCAAGGAGATCCTCTATAAAACAGACACCAAGAAACAAATGCAGATTGTCTATAAAGAGAAAATTCATAGGCTTGGCTATTATTAACAAATTCCAAGGTTTTTAAAAAATATTTATTTATTGTTTATTGTGAGCTTGTGTATGCCTGTATAGTAGTGTGTGTGTGTGTGTGTGTGTGTGTGTGTGTGTGTGTGTGTGCGCGCGCGCGTGCGCAAAATGCACTGGCCTACAAAAGCCACAAGCAGGTGGCACATATCTGGGAGCTAGAGTTACAAGAGTTTGTGTGCTACCCAATGTAGGTGATGGGAACTGAACTTGGATCCTCTGCAAACATAGCCCTTGCTCTGTACCTCAGAGCAATATCTAAAGTCACAAAGTCCAAGTCTCTTTACACTATCAGCAGAGAATGACCCTTGAAAACACACTGAGAGCTAAGCAAATGGGGCTGGAGATACATGTGGTTCAGTGCTAAGGTGTTTGCCTGACATAAATAAGGCCTCAGGTTCTGTCCTCAGTACTAAATCTTTCTAACATGTTCTTCCTCTTCTGTCTTTCTTATACTTAAGAAAACCTGGTACATGGTGAGCTCTCAACAGATGTGTGGTTGATGTCTACAGAGGGCAGTTACCAAGGTAGAGGGAGGTAGGGGTAGGTTCTACCACTGCCTGCACACATGGACAGAGATGTCTAAATCCCCCCTTTTGTAAACAACCTTCCCGTCTAACAAAAAATTGTACACTGAAACACAAATGTCAAATGAAAGCAAGGATTTCTTTCTTTGTAATATAGATATTAAGATTGGTCTTTGAGTCATTCAGTATTCTTTCATATAATACGTTGTTATTCCTTAGCATTAATACAGCTGACTTAATAGACTTATACAAAGAGGTATGTAAAGAGGCCTTGCAACAAATCTGCCTTGGAAGTAAGAAAGTAGCACCCTCTTAGGAAAAGTCAATGTCAAGATTTTCCATCATGAACAATAAAATTTGGTAGTTTCCAATTAAAGAGGGCAAAGGCTTACAGCATTTGCATAAAGCACCATTCCAGAGAGTAAAGTAAAATGTGTTTCTACTGTAAATTAAGGCCCACTCTTAATTTTTACAGGAGAATCTGGACTGTGCCTTTAGTTGGCAGGCAGCCATGCTTTCCCCTCTCTTCACTCTTAGTGGCTTTTCACTCCTTTCACACTTTCAGCGGCTTTTTAAAACACCTTTAAAAAAGAGGTTTATCCTTTGCACTGAGTTATTCGGATAGGCTGTGCCTCCCAACACTGCCACCGTCTCTCAGTATTTCTACTTGGAAACTTCCGCTTCTCCTTGCTTCCGACTTCTGCTTTTTCCCTGATTCTGACTTCCACTTCTCCCCTGCTTCTGGGGCATCTTAGGGCACCTGTGGTTGTCAGTCTCAGGCCCACTTCACCGAAGTCTGCTTTGTAAAGTAAACTTGGGAAGGAAAATAAATGTATACCCCAAATCAAGCTATACCACACATTATTTTGGTTAAGACATGACTTGTGAGCTTAAAACACTATCAAGAAGATATACTTAATGTCATTTGTTACATGAGCTGAGAATGTTATTTGTTCATGAAGCTCTACTTTGTAAGTTGTGATTTCAAACCCATTTTATATAACAATCAATTGCTTTGAACATATAATTTACAGAGTTAAGATGGATCCTAGATTTTTAAAAATGTGCTGTTGCCACATGAATTTCTATAGACTTGTAGTATTACATCTTTTGCCTGTTAATCAATATTTTCAGCTGTCAAATGCTGAGAGCACCCAATAATAAAAGAATTCATCAAGCATGAAATAAAAAAACCAATCAGGGTAAGGAGAAAGGTAGATTCAGAAAAGAGAAAGAATGAGCATTGAGAAGACAGTGGTTTCATTCTTATCCTTAAGAAATTGCTGGACGAATACTGAGGAAACTCTTAGTTTATAATGCATGGTGTATTGGTCCTCTGAGTTCTAAAGGACAGGTTAACACTTGATTAGTACTGTTACAGGCAGACTGAGGTAACTGTAGGTTCCCAGGTCAGCTGCTAAAATGGTAAAACATAAGGGCTGATAATTCCACCCCCCACTATAAGTTTGTTCTCATCTTGTCTTTGATATATCCAGAATACTTGTATAAAAGCGAGTACTTAGGGAAATATAAAATGGTAATGATGAGATGCCAAGGCAGAAGTAGGAAGTGATGGAGAAGAAAACATCTGTAAAGCTTTGAAAAGAAGACAGTGAAGTCCACTAAAAGGAGTCTGGAACATTACAAAAGCTAATTTGAGCACCCATGTAGGTATATCCTCAATGGGAATTGCCTTAGGGTTTTACTGATATGAATAGACACCATGTCCAAGGTAACTCTTATAAAAAACATTTAATTGGGACTGGCTTAAAGGTTCAGAGGTTCAGTCCATTATCATCAAGGTAGGAGCATGGCAGCATCCAGGCATATATGGGGCTGGAGGAGCTGAGGGTTCTGCTTCTTGTCCCTAAGGCAGCTAGAAGACTGGCTGCCAGGCAGCTAGGAGGGTGATGATTTTAAAGTCCAAGCCCACAGTAGCACACTTACTCCAACAAGATCACACCTACTCCAACAAGGCCATACCTTCAAATAGCACCACTCCCTAGGCTAGGCATACTCAAACCCCAACAAGGACTCAGCAGGTCTCACCAGGTGATATTTTATGTGACCACCATCATTGAATGTCTATAATCACCACTTCAGTGGCAACACCCATGAGCACCAAGGTCCAAATAAAGAGGTACACTACAGAACATCAACAAATTCAGTTACATTCCCACCAGACCACAAAAGGTCACATCTCAAATTTTATGTAATGGAGAGAGAGAGAGAGAGAGAGAGAGAGAGAGAGAGAGAGAGAGAGAGAGAGAGAGAGAGAGAGAGATATTGACTCTGAGGTGCAGAGCTAATCTGAAGGTCTTGGTCATCACTCAGCAAACAGATCTGCTGAGTTTTGACGTGGGCTAACTATTCACAGAAATGTCTACAGTGTGACAAATAAAGGAACACCTTTCTTCCTTCCGCTGGAGGCTGCCACAGAAACCATTTATCTTCAGGGAGTTATCCTCTCAAATATTCCCCTACAACATGGCCTGAGGGGAAACGGCTAGAGCTGCTGTTAATACAATTTTTGTCAGGAAGATAAGTTTCCTCATTGAAAGGGTAAATGGAAGCAGAAAAGTTTTCTGCAGACTGTCATATTTCACCAGGAACGGCCTTTTTAAAATTCCCTTGGAGTTGGAGTTTGACTTTCCTCTTTTAGAAAGAACGAGCTTTAATTGCTCTCCTTTGGGTGGGGAAGATGTGCTTTGGGTCTTCGATCCCAACCAAGACAAAAAGTTCTCTGATAGGACTCTTTTTCCATAAAATTGCTTTCCTTCTGAACACAAAATAGGCCAGTCACCATCCTAAATGTGAGCTGCTTTAGTGGGGGTGTGATTTTCTATAGCCAAAGCAAGTCTCTCTCCAGCTTTCCCTTCCTGCCCCTTGAGGATGGAGGTCAATGTTTTGCCATCTTTTTCTCTGGGCACCATTCCATTTCAACATCACTGGCTCCATTTCAACACCATCGCTTCACAGAAGGTTTCTGGATCCACACCAACCCTAAATTACTTCTGTTGGAAAATCTCAAGGAAAGAAGAGACTGTAAAGCAATTGGTTTCAAGAAAACGGTGTGATGCCACTCAGTTAGTTTAACAAACTGTATAAAGAATCATTACAAAGCCCCTGGGTTATGATAAAGACTGTGGGTCGCACATGAGATCAGTGTGAATGACCTTGGGAATATAGAAGCTCCTGGAAATATGAACTAGTAAATATTCCACTTACTTAGTCAGTAAGATTAATATACTCATTCAAAAGAAGGAGTGATTTGAATCCATCCTCCCTCATTTGATAAATGAGAGAGGCTTCCTCAATCATTAAATGATAGCTATAGATTGATTTGCTATTTGACTTGTTTATCTTTATATCATGTAAGGCTCTAGTCATGAAAAAATATGTAAAAAATTGTGCTTGCTGTCCAACCGCATAGGAACAGAAATATAGATTTAATATATTTACATGTATATTAAAAGGGTTGCATATATATATATACCTTTTATATGAATAAAGAAGTGTAGTAACGAGGAGGAGAAGGAGGGAAGTAAACAGCTTGGCTTCAGAAAAAAGGAAGATACTAGAAGCCTTGCCAGTAAGAGAAACAGGGCTCAGGGAGGGAGGTACCACCCAATGAATTTCATAACTTTCTCTGAGCCTCTAAGAGACTGCCAAAGAGATATCAGCAAAAAAGACTGACACTCAGAGAGATGACATGACTCTGCCAACCAGTTAAAGTGGGAGTAAATAATAGTTACAGTACATACAACAAAGCACAGTGTTTAAAGCTTAGAAATAAGACTCAGTGGCAGAGCACTGGCTTGGCATTTCCGAGGCCCTGGGTCTAAATTTTCTGTGTATGTATTTTCTTTTAATTAATAGGGTTGATTTCATTACATTTGAGTCTGAATTCTTTGTAGGTATATAAGCAGTATAGATACTTATCTGCTGTGGCCTTTTGGTATGTATTAATCTTATTGTTCCCAATTTAATTTTATTATTCATATCACCAGTTCATATTCTTTGTTTTTTCTTGTAACCTCATTTACAAGTGCAAGACTGGAATTTTGATATACTTATAGCTGAATGTGAATTTTCTCAGTTTTAATATTTAAGCTAACAACAGCACACTCTTGAGCTTTTAAGAGGTGTTTGTTAGAATAGGTGGAAAAATGGGCAATGGAGAGAGAGTAATGGCGGTTCTCTTACAGAAGGGTACAATGGACATGTCCTGCTATGGCAGCTAAATTTGATAGCTGCTCAAAATAGGAATTCTCAGGAAGCCTTGTGATGTGTACAGGAGGGTATTTCCATTTTTCCTCTCCTCCTCCTCTGTCCTGCATGTCTCTTTGTCCCCTGATGACATCCTAGCTAGAAAGTCATCTAGGTCAAGAACCAATGTAAAATCTGCACTATGCTTGATTGTCCTTTATGTAAAACTCATCAATACAACTCATCAATATTTAGAATCAGATCTTAAACACAGAATGTCCACTTGCACCAAAATGGAGAATTGTATCTGTATTCTTAATCATGTTTGGATTAACTTTTATTGAAAAAGAAAAAAAAACTGACTACAAAACCAAGGTTTCCAGATACTTTTATTAATCTGTGTATGAACTATATCTAACATATAAAGCAAAAAGCTTTGGGTTTTTGCCTGTTTGATTGTTCGAGTCAGTGCTGAAGATGAAGCAGAATGGACTCCGTCTTCTACAATCAAATTCCTGGTGCCCTTGCCTCTGTCTTCCAGCTACTCAGATTATAGGTATATATTATCATGCCCACTTATGTAGTGTTGGGAATAAAATCCAGAATGCCTTAGTTAATTTGCTATTGCTATGATAAAATAGCATGGCCATGGTCACTTATAAAAGAAAGTGCTTAACTTGGGACTCATAGTTCCATCCAATCAGATGTCTATATTTCACTAGTGGTTAGGGTTTCTTTACACATTATGTTACCAATGTTGAGACACATGAGGGAAAAAAATGTATAGCTTTGTTATTTTTGAACATACTGGGTATTAGACCCATGGTCTCCAACATTATGCAAGCATGCTGCCAAGAAGCTATACCCCTAAACGATTGGTTTTGTTTATATCTTAAGACAGGGCATTAGTAAATTGCCCTGATTGGCTTGTGCTCCGTCTGTAGCTTAGGCAGGCCTTGAATTTTTGAACCTACTGCTTCAGTCTTCAGACTAGCTGAGATTATCAATCCATGCCACAATGTACAGCATACTACCTTCAAAATTCATGTCAAAGTCTTAATTCTATACATCACAGTCTTTTACTTTCTACTCTTTCTGCCTCTTATTTCCCAGCATCCACAGTTAATCTCACCTAGATTCACTCTTTGTGGAATCAGAGCAAACATTCAATGTAGGTGAAATTGATGTTCTCTGATTCCATTTACTGCCACACAAGAGCTGGGTTGAAAGCCAGGGTCTAACACATGCAATACACAGATTTGGTCACTGAATTCTAACTGTAGGTCCAGAGCCATTACTCTCTCATTCCGCCATATCTCTTTAACTCTAAAGGGACTGTTTATTATGTCTTAGTTGTGAAGTAATGGGAGTATTTATGAATATTTCTAAACTAATACATGGGTAGAACTTAAAATCTGATATCAAAGATAATTTGATGCAAAATGTTAACTGAGGCTTTAAGGATGTTCAATAAACTTAAGCGAACATTATGCAATTGAAAAATCCTCAGCCATTTTATCTTAATGTTGAAATACGCTACACCAACTTAACTTCAGTAACAAACAGAAATTTAACATAGTACTAAAATAGATAAAGTAGATACTATTTGTCAAATAATATGGTTTGCATATGCCCTTCTTGCTGCAATACCTCTCTATTAAATGCCAACAGGAGAGTTTACAAAGAGGAACAAACACAAAAAGAACCCACAACTCTGACAAAAATACATATTTATATACTTTAAATGTCTGCTCAGGGAAGCTGTAGATATGGCTTGGTGGATAGGAGCACTGGTGGCTCTTGCAGAGTACCTGGGTTCAATTCCCAGCATCCACATGGTGGTTCACAACCATCTGTAACTTCATCTCCAGTCAATCTGCTTCTGACATTCACAGTCGCCATGCACTCCTGTGGTGCACAAGCATACATGTTGTCAAGACACCCATGCACATACAAAATCAAATCAATTTTAATTGCTCATATGCATACCTTCTCTGTCCTTCATGTCAATCCAATCTTTCAAATATGATCACCAATGCTGAATATCTCACAGAGATAAAACTGTGAGATTCTACGTATTGTTCTGTACAATTCTCTCACAACACCATTATCTTTTAAAAATCCAGGCAAGGCCCCAGGATTTTTCATCATCACATTCTTTCTCTGGTGAGCACACGACTTACAACAGGTTGTTAGCATCCTATCTCTGTCTCTATTTACCAGGAGTGAGTGCTTATGTGAAGTCAAACCTGGGCAGGATCTGGGTTCCTCCTTCCATGTATCACTGGCTGACTGTGGATCCTTAGTTCACTAACTTGAGCCTCTTTATGCCCCACTGTTAGCAGTTATGGGTTCTTGACTACGAAGCTCCTCGCCTACATCCCGACAGAGAGGAAACTCAAATGACTCATTCTATACATGTTTTTGAACATCACTGACGTTCACACCATAGAAAAGCCAAAGAATTCAAATTCACTATGCATTTAACTTCAGTTCAGGCAGTGGGTACACTGGGCTCAGTCTCTTGAACATAGCAGTAATTAAACCTAAATTTAGACTGGAACATATTATATTCAGTTCCATCACCAATTCACATATCAAATATCGCCTTCCCTTTAGAATTAGCTAAATACTGATGAGATTGCCTGTGGTCTACAACATCCACTTTGAGAGTCCATTCTTTATCAGGAATAGTAATCACCAATGTGTACTTCACAGACACTGGCCTTGAAACCTTTTCCTACATAAACAAAAATGGCTCTCTGAAATAATGAATTTTTATATATAAAAAAAAATAACCCATTTGGTGACTCCTTGTCTACATATGCTCTTTGATGAGCTAAGAAATTCCATTTGTTTACATACTCAAAATTTACCAAAAGTCGATGACAGTAAAAATTCTTTTTTTTCTCTCTCTCTTCTTAAGACCGATTAAAACCATTAAACCTAAGGCCACTGTGGAATTCAACAGTCCTCTTGGGAGTCTATACTGAAAAGTTGACCAAAACAACAACAACAAAAACAACAACAACCTAAACAATTTATTTTTAATCTCTAGTGGAAAGTAAGAATACTTTTAGTGTTCAAAAAAATTCTCTGATGGGTATGAAGGTATATGCTGAGATGAAATTTCAGCCACTGGAGTGTTTCAGACTGCTGGATGGCAAGAGCATATGGCGGGGAGTCTTACACTTCCTACCTACATCCACTATTTTAGTTCCATAAAAATATTCATCACATTTTTTTGGCCATGGATTCCTGCCATAGAAATAATATATTTCTGTGCTATGATATAGTTGGAAGAACTCATTTTGTTTTAACAGTGGTAAAAAAAAAAAATCTATATTGGATTAGGGTGGCTCCTTCTCATCACAAAATAGCATTGTGTACCCAGCAGTTGGTAACTGAAATTGCTGTCAAACCCTTCCACAGGAAAATGCAGCATCGACCCCTGGCTACCAAATTAGGAAAGAATCTCACTAAATTCCAAACAACGAAATGAAAATCAAATGACCATGGAAAACAGTGTGCCTCATTTACATGTTTCTAAAATTGACTGCAGGACAGAATATGCTGTACCCTAATTATATCAGTTCATAGTGGACTTAAAACTGAAATGAAAATTTTCTCAAAAAAAATGTATGCACTTTGAATATTTTACACTTTAGAACCTTGACTCAAGACCATGAAGGAAGGCGAGTGTCTCTCAACAAGAGGAGGCCAGTGTTCAGCAATCATAAAATAATCTCACCTAGTACTGTGACTACCTCAATATTTAATAAAACTTTAGAAATACATACTGAAGCTAAAATAATCAAAACCTCTCCTGTCTTCC
Source organism: Arvicanthis niloticus (assembly GCF_011762505.2). Lineage (NCBI taxonomy): Eukaryota > Metazoa > Chordata > Mammalia > Rodentia > Muridae > Arvicanthis > Arvicanthis niloticus. The sequence continues at coordinate 20,252,320 of NC_047670.1, read as the reverse complement.
CTAAATTTGCCATTGCCAAGAGATCTCTGGTGGTCCTTCTGGCCATGTCTCCAGTGACCACATTATTAATGAGGAAATTCCTCCAAAATATTCTCTGTGCAAGTCAAGAGAATTGGCCCTTCAGACAGAACTTCTATGTGGATGTCATCGGTTACTCATTTGAAAAGAGCAGCATATGTATAATGTGAGGTTCTATAATTAACAATGGAAAAGCTAACTTTACATTGGACCCATATAAGATGGCCAAGTTAGCTACCTAGTTTATGGTGTGATGTTAGAGGAGGAGCCCACATAGATGAAGATGGCATGTCAGAGTACTAGACGTAGCTTGGTTTAGATGCTTTTATCCTCACAGAGTTCATTTGCCACTCAAGCCTGCACCTGTACTAAGACTGGCGGTAATCATAATATATTGCAAAAGATATAGGTTCATGCATTGATTTAATTTTATGAATAGCTTTCAAAAACTAATATTTTGATTTTATTTTTTTCCAGAATAACACTACAAGACTGAATTCACCTAAAAGTGCCAACAGCAGTCAGACAAGCTGGGATAAGAGAACAAGCCAATGAGTAGGGGAGACCAGATAAAGGCCAGAGTGGCAGCAATTTATAGGATGACTTTCAGTGACTTACGTGCCTGATGTTCACGTCACCGTGCTTCCTCTCCTGAAATGAATGGCTAACTATTCTCCAAGGAAATAAAGGATGTGACATCACAACCCAGGTTATAGATGACATTGCAGTCTGTTGCCTTTTATTGGATTGATCACACGTGTGAGAGCCAGACTGACACATGGAGAGCTCCAGCAGGGAAAGAACCAAAAAGCCTTGGGCCAACTCCCAGCACCATGGAAATAAGACATCTTAGAAGATACCTCACCGGCAGCCTTGGTACAACTGCAGGCTTGACTGGCAGATGAACTCTGTCTTGTGAGGATAAAAGCATCTAAACCAAGCTGCCTCTAGTACTCTGGTACACAGACCTAAGTGACATGCCTTCTTCACCTATGCGGGCTCCTCCTCTAACATAACACCATAAGCACGGTAGTTTATGAATCAGAAATGTATTTCTCCTGGTCTTGAGATAAGATAAGGCACTAGCAGGTTTGATATCCGAAGATGGTCCACTTGCTGGCTTGTAGAAAGGCATTGTCTTCTGTCCTCACAGGAGGGAAGGATGGGCCTCCTCAGACTTTATCCATCAGGGTATTAACCCCACTCATTAGAGCACAGTCCTTGTGCCCAATAACTTCAACAAGTCCTACCACCTAATTTCATCATTGTGGGATTTCCAACAGACACACTTGAAGGGACACAAACATAGTAGATTGTAGCATATTAGAAACACATACCATGTTTTTAAGGTATTCAACTGTCTAAATGCATTGCAAGCAATGCACTGCTAATAAATCTCCAACCTATAATGCTTTGGAGGTGTTTATTTCTCAAAATGTATTTTTTATAATGAGTAAGAAATATGCTGTAATGATAGGCAAAAATGAGTGAAGATTTTCAAAGAATTGTCACTTCTCTTAAATGTGAAGATTTCACTGCATAAAAAATTACAGACAACTACTGATGGCTGAGAGGGAAAGTTTGTGCCAGGGATAAGCCCCTTACTTGATCATCCAATAAGAAACAATCAGCCTGAAATTAGATATACATAAACAATGAAAATGGACTCAACATGTTTTATATATTTTTGCATGTATATACATATATATGACAAACACATATACACACATACATATATGTGTGTGTCATATATGTGTGTGTGTGTATGTGTGTATGTGTGTATGCAAAAATATATAAATGCGTGTGTACCAAAGAGAGGCCACCAACCTGAGAGGGGGTATGGGGAGAAATAGAAAGGGTTGAAGGGAGAAATGAGAAATGAGAAAGTGATAGAATTATATTTTAATTAAAATAAGAACATTTAAAAATAAGTTAACTGTATGATGTTAAAGTAACAAATGTCAGTCTCACAAGGGCAGTAATATTTTGGGGAGTGTTTCCATGATGAGATAATATCATGTGCTTAAAATACCTAAATGAATCGACAGTGTGTAGTTTGGAAGGGGTTTTCCATGTGACGTTCATTGCACACAAATGTGCTTTCATTTGGAATAGTGTGCAGTAGGAAGCAATCCCGGATAGGAAAGGAATACTTGCTTGGCTGCGTCTGTCTGGAAGATATTCCTGCACTACAGCGACTGCTCTGCCTTGCCCACTCCTATTTCCCCCTGCAAGTAATCCCTACTGAAAGGGAAGGTCTGTTCCAGGCTGAGCTAAAACGGAGTTCAGCTCTTTATCCTGATTTAATCATGATGGTGTTTGGCAATACTGTCATAGTGAACTACTGCTCGAGAAGTAAAAAAAAACCCACATTTTAAAACACCTGGTTGTCCAGCTAGAAGCCATACTAAAGTTACATGAAATCCAGTCTTCGCAACATCAGTGAGTCCAAGACTCCCAAGAAAAGCAAGACAGGTTCTGTTCCTTCTGACAAGTGCACACTGGTGACCTTTAAACAAATGGGCCATTACTTCTGCTGGAGGTATCAAGAATAAGTCACTCTTGAGTGCTCTGGCATAAATAAACAAGACACTTACACCACTCATTTGAAGGCTCAGGAAACACCAAGAAGAGGCTACAGAAAGAATGTAAGGTCCAGAAGATGGTGGAGGGGTGGTACAAATCTTCTGAGAATGACAGTCTTTACAAACAGCAATCACAGTAACTTCAGTTGCCTGTCACTAACCTGCGGGAGACTGCATCTATCAGCAGTTAGGAATGTTGGGAGGACTCAGAGGACCCTCTGTCACCCTGCTGAACTCATGGCTACATATCTATTGTTGGGGATGGAGAGTGTTTGTGTCCACCCTGTACCTACTAGTGAGTCCAACAGGATCCCAGAGGGTAGCCTCAAACCTGCAGTCACAGAAACAGCCCTAGTCAAACTCACAGGGTCACAAATCTAATAGACTTGAATGAGGGAAGGACTTGGAAGAAGGAGAAGTTGGTAAGGTCAGGAAGGAGACTAGAAAGAGTGGAAAACACAGATGGATTTGTCAGAGAGTAAACTGGATTCACATTTTAATGGGCTTTTTAAAAAGACACAAACTCAGAGGAATAACAGTTCCAAGAAGGCCGATAATGGTAGACAGAGGAAACTGCTTGGTAGAGACAGGCTGGAATGAACAGCGAGGAACAGCTGGTTTGGCAGAACTGAAAAAGCTGAGCAAGGGGCAGGGAGAAACAATACTCAATAAACATGACAATCAGAGAAAGCTAGAAAAGGGGCAGACATCTGTGAAGGAGATGGACTGGCTGGGGACAGTTATCAACTAAGAAGCACACAGGCCTTAGACCAAGCCCTATCCAGATCTAAGGAGCCCAGGGATGATGCCAGGCATGAGAATGACAGTTCAGTTTTACAAAAAGTTAAACTCAAGCTTGAATCCCAGAAACAGGTAAAGTTCAGGTTTCATAGATTCAATGGAAAAATATGTAAGTTCCTAAAAGAGAGAATGTTGGCTCTGGTCCCCAACCACCCAAGTGATCCCTCCTTCCCAGTCCTAAGGACACCACCATTCTGGTAAGAGAGGTCAAAATATCCTTCTCTGAGAAACTTGACAAGCACAGGAGCACAGGACAAAACAGCAACAGTTATTCACATATATCTTTGGTAAAGATAACAAAAAGAGAAATAAATAAAAAGAACAGTCTAGCACACTGCTCAGATAGTTCACCAAGGATATGAGGCATTGCTATGTTTGTAACAGTCTAATAGAACAATAGATTCTAGAATATATTCTGCTACTTTATACTATCTATGTAAATATGGTATGTATGATATATACAAAGATGTGTATATATTATATACATGTGTGTATTCATATAGCAATATGCATATGTATCTATGAACATACTCATACTCTCTCACATAGAGAGATATATACATCATATACAATTTGAGGTCTGTATATGAGGTCATAAATCGTAATGTGCTCTGATTGCTGCAGAATTGATTGTTTTCCGTAAATGTTTTACTCAGTGTAAGAATTTAAATTTCACTTACAGATATGAAGAGTAGAAGTTTCGTTTTTTGTAAACACTATTCTGTATGTGGTACATGCTAAAGTATTTTCATTAGCTCTATACCTCCTTAACAGCATACTTGCTCTAAGTTTTAAAAATTTGGTTCCAGTGATTACTCATAACTTGTTTTTCAATTAAGTAGATTGAATTTCTTGATGACAGAGACAGTGGTTTTAAAGAAGGAATCTATTACAGGAAATCTTTGGATCACATGCGTGAATTTGCATGCATCTAATGAACAAAATAAACTTACTTATAAAGAAACAAAGTTTTATGGGAAAAACAAATTGCATTTGTTAGTCAGTGATTTGAATAATTTTCTTGTTAAAAGACCATGTCAATATATACATGTGCTTCCTAGAATCAATTTAAATATTTTCATGGTAGCTCAATGTAAGTCGTATCACATGTCAAACTAAGAAATATTTGTATTTTCAGTGCCAAAAATGTACAAATAATAAGAGAAGTATTAAATTTTGGGTATTTAACTTTGCTATACTACATGATACATTTAAGTTACTTGTCAATTTTCTTTTATAGATCTTTAGTACTGAGTAGCTTTTGCAAGAGAGTGATAAGGATTTTACAGCATTACAATAAAAAAATAAGCTTTGAGGCATTAATCAATAGATACATACAAAAGCTTTTTTTATTAAATAGATATTCATGTGCAGTTTTCTTCTTAGAGAATTCATCTAAATAGAAAGCAGCCAAGAGGGAGGAATCTGCCAAAACACAAGAAAGGGAGAGTGATTCGTAGCCTTTCATTTCTTAGACCTGCCTGGCTAGTACTTGATTATTAGTGGGAGCTGCAGTCATAGTTACTGTATATGCCAGCACAGCAGGACTAGAGAAACCAGGATGGATGAAAAGACCTTGGATTTAATGTATATGTAACAGAGCTTCTGGAAGTAATTGGGAAGTGGGTGGTCCGAGTAAAGAAGACTATCCTTACTGAAGTCTCACCTAATCATAGGAAGGCCTAGATAGAACAACAACAACCAAAACACAAACAAACAAAACACCCCAGCAACAATAATAGGATGGTGAATTTGTTGCTGTGACATCTAACTTTTCAGACCCTTAAACATTAGTGTTTTGTGTTCTTGGTCCTCTGGACTCAGCACAAGACTAATAGCATAAACCCCTGTGCCCATAGGAACTTCTGATCTTGACCTCTGGTCCTCATTTTGCAGATGGCACAAAGTGAAATTTTCCTGCCCTCATAATGATGTGAGCTTCTCACTAAACCTGTTCTACATTTTTGTATGAATTCTGTTGCTTTCATTTCTGTGGGAAACCTTTAACACCACTACCATTCTTTTCAGACAGTGAATGTGTCTGTCTATGCCTATTGTTTTTATTCTCAGATGTATCATTCTGAGAATCTGTATCCATGACTGGAATCAGGAGAGCTGTGCCCTTATACACAGATGAATTTTTAGAAGTCAACAGTCAGGTCATTTATTAACCTCATGACACCACTTTTAGAATTCAAATCATTCCTTTAAAATATTCCTGGGTATCAATTATAACCCCAGGCTACTCTTTACCCAACAGAGCTGTAGTCTATAATCATGCATTCATTTGTGCCCCTATGAAACCTGCATTCTACGGGAAGATGCACATAGATCAGAACAGAGGATAAAACAGGACCAAAATGTCACGAATTGGTGAAACATGAGACCAGAGAAATCTATGTGACAAAGGACCACACAAATCCATGTGTGTCTGAACCTTAAGCTAGAGCACATGTGAACACACACAGAGCCAAGTACTTTCTACAGACCAGATGCTGCTACTGACTGGGTAGGGAAGAAAAGAGCTGGCAAAGGGCGAGGTAGAGAGCTAAAAGACGGGTGGCCTTTGTTATTTTATTAGTGAGTGCATGTTATGTTACCTGAAAAGTTATGAGAAAATTAGTTATTAATTATTTTCATCACAATATTATGTATCCCTAATAACATACTAATGAGTGGACCAGCAGAAATGCATGTCTATGGCTCGCTTCAAACAACTCTCCTTGTTTCTCATGCTAGTGGATGGAGGGTTCCCAAACCTGGAAGAAACTGCAAAGTTTTATGTAATGCTGGAAGTTTAGACAGGGCAAGTAAGAGAAAGAAATGAGAGGTATAAAAACAAGAAAAGAGAAAGCTAAATTATCCAAATTTGTAGATGACACAATACTCCAGACAGAAAACAAACCAAAGATTTAACTGGAAGACTATTAAAATTAATAAAAATGAGTAACAGGTGGGTTATAAAATTAGCAGACACAATTTGTAGCATTTCCATACATGAATAATAAGAATACACATAAATCAGTTATAAAAGGTCCTCCTCACAATAATTACAAAATTATTTCTAAAGCTAAATTTAACCAAAGGGGTGAGAGACTCCAACAAAGAAAATTACACATGACCGATGGAAGCGATGAAGTCATGGAAGCTGAAAATCCTGAAAATCATGGTATTGTATATGGTTCACAAGAATTGATATTAAAATATATGCAAAGCAATTTATAGATTCAATATTACATCAGCTGAAACTCCAACAACATTCTAAAGAGCCCAGAAAGTCCTGAAGAAAGGGAACAGAACTAAAAGCATAGCAATGCCCAATTCTGATACATTTTACAGTGCGCCATTAAAGTAACTAAATGTCATGGATGCCTTTTAAATGCACACGTACCCCAACCACCAGAGAACCTGGCAACACATCTGTAAATAGATGATTCTCAACAGTAACACCACAAATACATGTTTTTGTTTTTTTTTAAGGCAGCCTCTTTAAAATCGGTGCTATGAAAACTGAATATTTGTCTATAATACTGAAACTTGACCCCTATCATTCACCTTAAATGCATCAATTCAAATAAATAAAATACACAAATATCTGAAACTCTAGTCATATAAGAAAAAAATAGGTAAGCACTTTAAGACTCTAGCAAAGGCAAAAGAATCAAAGGTAAAAATGGAAAAATCAACAATATAAAGCTGAAAACCTACACAGCAAAGAAATCATTCAACAGAGTGAAGAGAGCTATTCAGAATGGGAGAAAATACTTTCTGAATATTGTTCTGAAGAAAAGGGGTGTTCATAATGTATAAAAGATTCAATAGTTAACATTAAAAGTAATCTAATCTTTTTTCAGATTGATTTACTGTATCTTATATGTATAGGTATTTGTCTGCTTGTATGTATGCACATAGAATGCATGCAATACCCACAGTCATCAGAGGAGGCTGTTATATCCCCTGGAACTGGAGTTGCAGATGGCTATGAATCACCATGTAGGTGCTAGGAACCAAACCTGGGTCCTCTGCAAGGATAAAAACTTTTCTTGACCACTGAACAATTTCTTTATTCCCTAGCAAAACAAAACCAAAATTCTTAACTTAGTTAAGAAGAAACACAAATGGCCAGTAACATGAGAAATCCCCATGTCATTATTGACTATAAAAACTAAAACCAAAACTGTGCATAAGACATCAAGTAAATATAATTATAATAAGTAGTATCAAACACCTCACATAGGTAATAGGTAATGGTTCATTTTTCCAGGATGTAGAGGGAAATGAACTCATATGCATCCTTAATTAGAATATACATTAACACAAGCACAAGGAGGAACAGTGTGGCATTTCTCCACCCACTGTAGATCAAAGCCTGAACCACATATCCCACTTTGCATTTATACATGAAATAATATGAAATAAGCATACAAGAGTGATACCTAAATGACCATGCCCATGGGACACGATTCACAATAGTGAAGGTGTGGAACCAATCCAGACACCTGAAGCATGAACAAAGGAGATGTGGTGCGTGTAACAATACTCAATTATGTATCATCTATCCGTATAAAATGAAATCTTGTCATTGACTGCAAGATGGATGGAACTAGGGGTTGTTACACAAAATAAGGCAGACCTAAATGCATGTTCTTTCTCATACATGGAAGATAAAATATACAAAAGGCTCAGTGAGGAGAAGACAGTGATCAAGAGAGACTCAAATGGGAGGCTAGATGATCAATTGTTGCGGCCTGAGCTACCCTATGTTGGGCGTCAAAAGTGTTGTGGCCCTCGCTGCTCCACGTTTGGGGGCCAAAAATGTTGAGAGCCGCTCTGCCCCACACTTGGGGGCCAAAATGTCTCAGACCGTTCTGTCAATGTTGAGACCCGAACTGCCAAAAACAAGTTAGTTGGGGACTAACTTGTTAGCCCACACTGCCCCAAGCAGCACCAGTCTGCGGGTCAGGGTTCAGCAAGAGAGAGAGTGAGGATGGACGTGAAGAATGGAGACCAGACAGAGTGTGATTCAATCCTGTTTATTCTTCAGTCTCTCTTCCTAGTCCAAGTCCCAAGTCTTGAGTTCCTAGTTCCTAGCACTTAATCCTAGTTCCAGTTGCTAGTCTCTTTCCCAGTTCCAAGTTACTTCTTCCTAGTGCAAGTGTCTAATAATTGTTGCCTGTCTCGAGTCTCAAGTGCCTACTGTCTAATTCCAAGTTCTTCCTCCAAGTGCCTGGTGCCTAATACCTAATAATAATAATCTGTTGCTTTCTTCTGTGTCCTCTAGTCCAAGTGTCTTCTACATAATGCCTAATACCTAAATCCACGTTGTACTGCAAGTTGTACTCTCTAACCTAATTCCTAGTTGCAAGTTGTACTGTACTCTTCTGTCTGCCTCTTGCCTTTTATATGTCTCACTTCTAAGCCACGCCTCTAAGTCACGCCTTTAATTCATGCTCTTAGGCCTTGTCTCTAAATTTGATCTCTAAGTCACGCCCTTAATTCACACACCTTTAAGTCTCACACACCCAAGGAAAGATCCTGGGTATCTAAAACAAGATGTTATCAGAGTGTGCTCAGCTGTTGTAGGCTAATGTAATCAAATCTCTTGTCAGGGTATATGGCTCAAGATGGCTACAAGGATGATAGCTGCCTTCTGTCGGCTCCCCACAATTGATAATGGGAGCTTGGATTTGATCAGTGTGCATTTCTTGAATACAGTGAAATTTTTAGACTGAAAACTGTTAATATGTACAATTAATGTATGCTAATCAAAAATGTTAAAACTAAATGCAGATTTATCAGGGAAGCATCTCTTCTTCCTCTTCCCAGTTGCTGCTATCACAGACAGAATGTCAGTATCCCTTCACCCTTCTGCATAAGATGAAGCTAAAAAATTATTCACCTTCTTAGCATCGTTCCTTTATCTCTCCCCAATTGTTATTGCAATCTTGCAAATATCTGCATTCTGTTCTATTTTATTCTAAAAATACATATAAAATCAACACCTACACTGCATTCTGAAGATACATAGACTTAAATAAAAAATATAAAGTGAGAAGTTGAATTATGCTTAATTGTATAAACTCATAACTAACACTCCTATTGAAGTACAGAACAAGTTTATTGTTTCAGAAAGCCCCCCCCAACATCCCTTATAAATAAATTTCTCAGCTCCATAGGAAACCTCTATTCTTATTTCTATCATTTATATTATTTTATAACTACACCTAAAATTCTTAAAATGGAAGTATTCAATATTATGCACTTACCCAAAATAAAGTCATAAATACCCATGTTTTGTATCAATATCTCATTTTCTCTATTTTATAAAGTAGTGTCTTACTGCATTGGTATATTAACCTGATTATCTTCTCTTACTAGTGAAGATTTGTTTTTTCTCAGTTTACAGTTAATATAAATAATAAGTATTCTCACTATGCATCTGGCTGAATATGATTAATTCAGTTTATTGAACCTTAGTTTCTCTACCTAAAATTAAATTTTAATGGTTTTAAAATCCTAATTCTAAGTTAATTTTTAGCTCTAAAATACATGCTATTAAAATCTATACACAGGTGCTAAATAAGTAAAACTTTCCATGTGACTTGAATAAATACACTAACTTATCCTAGGTCTCTAGATGTGTAATGCAATCAAGTTATAAAATATTTCTCCGGCCTTAAGTGGCTTTATTATGAATAATAATGGAATAAAACTATTAATTTTAAGAATTTATATATCAGTGCTTTGTGATCCAAAATCATTTCATAGTTCTTCTACTATAATAAGAAAATCACATTTGACATGTTTAGGCTAACTTGAGAAACATCAGATTAAAATATGATTTAATCTTTTGTTGAGCTGTGGAGGTTGAGAATTCCCTACATTCATTTTTTTTTTTTTAAACCTTGAAGCATTCCTTGAACATGTATGTGTTTCTCTCCTATTATTATCTCTTATGGATACTAAATCTACCTTTATGTTCAAAATTACAAGTTAGGAGCCACAAGAAAAAAAATATTCCTTTAATGTTCATAATAGTAAGTCATATAGATGCAGGAAAGTTTCAAACATTAATCTATATAATAGTATCAGAGGATCTTCGAAATGTAGAAAATACAATTTATGCTGAGTTATAATAAAAATGTCCGCAGAGAGGGAAAATTCCCAAGAACATTGAAGTAAGGGAAAACTCACAGCACTTCCCCAATCCTGAGTCTTCACACTAGAGCATCCATTTTGACTTGAGGCTAGAACCAGCAAGAAAAACTCTCTCTGTACCAGTTGCAATTTATGAAACAGAATGAAGAGCCCCAGATGCTGGTTTACAATAACAATGAAGTAAAAACACAGAACACAAACTGAATCTTTGATAGACACTACTCACAAAAGATACTCCTTGGGCCTAGAGAAATCAAAAGCCGTGGTGGAAAATTAAAACCCGCCAAGCATGAAGAGAGAAATAGGAGAGTATAAGGTGAGCATCATGTTTGGGGGATGCCGAAAGGCTTAAAAAAATTGGAAATTAGCCTTTTTCCATAGGTTAAAAAAAAAAGCATTCAATAATGTTTTAATGTAATGTTTCTCAAATTAGTGTAAAATACATCCAATATGATTTTCATTGTAGTGGAAGAACTATGCAAATTCTCAAGAGTAATTCCTAAATCTACCCCTAGGCTACGTTACTTTCATTTAATTAGAAGGTTTGACTCTTTTTGAGCTACTACCATGTTTAAGTACTTTCATAAATGTGTCTCACAAAAAAAGGAAAGCTCCATAATATGTTGAGACTGTGGAGATGGCTCAGTGGGTAAAGCTTGTTGTCTAAATAGGAGGTCCAGAGTTTGAATCTTAATCACCCATTAAAACAAACAAACAAATAAACAAACAAAGTCATAGCACCACATGGCTATGTTCTCAGTACTCAAAAGCAGAGGTCGGAGGACCCAGCGAGGTTACTGGCCAGCCAGTGCTGTCAATCAGTGAGTTCAGTGAGGGACAGAAGACTGGTTGTCTGCCTCTTCCAGTGTCAACATGGTGTGGTCTCATACCCATGTGTACATACATACACATAAACCATAAAAACACACATACAAGAAAAAAATGTGACATCCACATCCACCCATGCTACAATTTAAGCTATGGATGCATAATTTTATAGATATCTTTTTAATATTAGGGGAAAGAATTGAGATATCATGGGTTTTGCAAAAAATAGAAACGTAGTGAATAAGTCATAGGCCTAAATCATTAAAGCATAATTAATTAACAGAGCCAGCACTCGGGGGGGGGGAGGGGAAGTGCCATAACATATTCAACATCAGTGAATATAACTTTTTTATATAATAATTTTAGCTGGGCCAAACTAGTAATTTCTGCTCACTTGAAAGAGAGAAGCATAAAATTTCTGAGTTTAGCTTTCATTGTTTTCTTTTTAAAACATTATACCACTTAAAATGAAATGTAGCAAATGAAAAGTAATTCTTGCTATAGATAATTTTTTATCTCAAACAAAAGAACAAATATGAACTGAGTGTGGGACTTTTCTCTGTGTATTAGTTGAAGTAGGAGAAACAGTCAACCTTATTATGATAACTTCCTACCACTGACTCCAACAACGAATGGTAATTCTATCTACTCTAAGGTGAAAAGTGTTAACAGTGCTTCTCTTAAATAACCACTATTTAGAGGCCAATATGATGGCCAATATGGCCACCCACATGGCTGCCAACATGACGGCCAACATGGTGGCCAATCTGGCAGAAGGACCTACTGAGTTCTTGAAAAGGGCCAGCTTAAAGGAGGGAGCTAAACTTTTAAATTTAACTGAGATGGGCTCTAAGTGGAATGTATGAATTGAATTTTGAAGCTAATACAGAAATGGTAAATATTACAGCAATGTTTTTCAGTATTGCTTATAAATTAAAATGATGTTCATTATCACATTGGTATTATTAAAAATAAGGTATTATTAAAAATAATTTTGCCAGGCAGTGGTGGTGTACACTTTTAATCCAAGCACTTAGGAGGCAGAGGCAGAAGGATTTCTGAGTTCGAGGCCAGCCTGGTCTACAGAGTGAGTTCCAGGACAGCCAGGGCGACACAGAGAAACCCTGTCTGGAAAATCAAAAAAAAAAAAAAAAAAAAAAAAAAAAAATGCCCACCTGGATTTGTGTTTGAGTTTCTGATGATTATAACAGAAAAAAATGTATTTTCTAATTTTTTATTACATTCATTCTTTTCTGGGGAGAGGTGGCTTGTGTGTGACAGCATGTATGTAGACCTCAGAGGACATGGGTAATGAATCTCTCCTTTACGACGTGGGTTCTGGAAATGGAACACAAGTTATCAGGCTTAGTGGTATGAGTCATTACTCTCTCAGCCACCTTGCTGGCCCTAATGCCACGAAAAATTATACAACACATAGCTCCCACTATATTTCTATTACATAGCCATGGGTTTAAACACTTTAAACAAAATGGAGAATCTGGTTGGATAGATCTTTTCAAGCTATGTACTCCTCACCTTAAAATAAATTGGACAACTATGCCATTTTGTTTTTACATTTTATTTTTAAGATTATAATACAATCACTTTTCTCCCTTTCCTTTCCTCCTTCCAAACTTTCCCACATGCCCATCCTTGCTCTGTCTTTACATTCATGGCCTCTTTTTTTATTAATTATTGGTTTTTATTAGACCTGGGATTTTACTCATTTGGAATAACCCCCGGCTTAAATTTTACAACAGCAGAAAAGAAAAAAAATCAAAACATACATCCAAGCAAAAGATGTCTTTAAGCACAATATATAGAATGTGAACTTGGGTAAAGAAGATAGTTGATTATATCTTACTGCTTAAATTTAAATTTTATTATTATTATTAATTTGGGGAGGATGTTGCTAAATATTGAAATAAGAGCCTCAAGTCTGTTCAGCGAATGCTGCACCTCTAAGCTGCAAATCTTCAGCCTGGTTGCCTTTTAAAGCGAATCTAGGACCTATCTGGCAAAGTGGGGTAAGAAGGTCAAGATTAGTGTTCAGCACAGAAGACCAGTTACTATTTAGAGACTAAAAACAAGTTAAATCTTGATAAAGTAACAGGATAAATTAGAGAGGATTTAATTTAAAACTGTCCAAATTTAATCAGGATTCCAGGATGTAGTCAGAAAGACTTGATTGAATCAATTTCCCTGCAAAAGTATCTAAAAGGAGTACATATGCAGTAAAATAATGTTAGTTAAATATGAGAGAGTTTAAAATGGTGATTTTACTATGCATACAATTATTTTTAAATAATTTATACAATGTAAGAACATGTTACTTTACTGAGTTCCTTTTTTTCTAACCAAAGATAACTGAAGTATAAATACTCATTAAATCCCTGTGATGCATTTCTCTTTTAGAAAACAAATTACATCTTCAACTGTACTCTTCTGAAGAATATTGGAAAGAAGGCAGTATCAATTTTAAAGCACTCACTTAAATTTTTCATTAAAATAAGTTTACAACTAGGTGTCACTCATGTTTAATCCCAGCATTCAGGGAGCAGAAGCAGGTGGCTCTCTGGGAGGTACAGGCCAGCACGGTCTGTGAAGTGAGTTCCAGAAGAGCCAGGCTATATAAGGAGACCCTGCCTAAAATTTTTAAAAAGTTTATCTCTGGTATGTATTTTTTCCAAATCATATGAACTGCTTCATTAAATAGAAATCTGTGTTTCTAATCACTCTCAAACAAGAATGCTCTACCAACAGCAACTTAAAATTCTGGTTTTTACTCTAATAGATTTCTCTATGTGAATAAACAAGGGCTGGTACAAAAATTTCCAAGTCCCTGGCAGAGTAAACCTCCAATGTTTATTCTTTTTCTGCAAGTGTAAAATATGTAGATTTCAAATCTGTAAAAAAATGCATCCATATTCATGTGAAAATTAAAATATTAGGCTAAACTTACTCAAGGCATCCATTTTCATATTTATAATTCCCAACAGATACGCTTTAAACTGTGTCCTTTGTTTTCCTTAAATATTCTTTATAGAATTTTTTATATCTTACTAAGTCCATCAACATACTAAGGTAATAGTTTCTAAATGATTCTCAAATTCCTAATATTTAATACCTTAAGATGCATCCCAGGCTGTGAAATATACTAAACCAAAAGTTATGGAAATACAAACTGATGAATTCAAATATAGCACGAAGTTCTTTCAATGGAGGAATGACTCCAGAACATTCTTTTAATGGAAGAGTGACTCCAGAACTTCACTCAAAAAGAGAGGTTGGAACTGGCCACGAACTCTCACAGAATCAGGATGCCAGCATACCCCTAGGCCTCGGTCTTCCTCCTATTTAGCTTACCTTTCTTTGGCTATTCACTATGTATCCACATCATCAGTCATTTTACAAAACTGATGTTAGTGTTTATCTCTTCTGGGTTTGAAAACGTTTGTTTTCATTTAGAAAGAAAGAATAACCAAGACTACATTTTTATTTCTGATTCCTGAGAATAAGTATTTTCATATGAATTACAAAGCAGCTGTCTGAAGAAAACAACCTAGTTTTAAATGTTTCAAACAAGGCTCAGCATTTCTCCATGTTCTGTCATTTAATTCTCAGAGCAGACCTGCAAATCTTTGAAACTTTAAAACTGTCACTGGTTTAGATCAATAAGGACATTGAAGTCAATGAGGTTAATACCCCAAACCAAACAGATACTATATATTTTTCCGTTTCCCAAGTGAACTTGCTTCGCTTCATTGTATCACTGAACCCTATTATTGGTGTCTCCTACTGACTGAATCTCCTGACAGTACCACTGCATCATGGATGCTGCATGAAGTTTGTTGGGTCAAAATAATCTTGCTCAGGACTGGAGAGATGGCTCAGAGGTTAAGAGCACTGGCTGCTCTTCCAGAGGTCCTGAGTTCAATTCCCAGCAACCACATACTGGCTCATAATCATCTACAATGTGATCTGATGACCTTTTCTGGCATGCAGGTGTACATGCAGATAGAGTACCCATATAAATAAATAAATCTTAAACAGACAAAAAACCTTAGTCCTGTATGTAATAATAATAGTACAATGGCTAAAAAGAGCTACATTGTGTTCAAATGGGACTGCTTTCCCCAGTACCTGTAAACTTCATAGCCTGATACACTTCTTAAATTTTTTTTATGGATAGAGTGCTGAAATCAACCAGCTAAACTATACAAATGGACTAATGGACTATATTTTATGGAAGGATTAGAATTCTATATGCATAGCCTGGAAGAAGGTACAAATCACAAATGAATTCAAGACCCAAAATTCTAGGGTCTGGCCTTCAGTTCAGTGGTACAGCACTTGGCATTCTTACAGCCTAAATTCCCAGTCCTCAGCATTAACATAAAAAGACAAAACAAAAGAACCTGTAAACAGCTAAGCCAATACATTAAGCTTACTTGAAATTATAAATTAAGTCAGTTTATGAATCAACAACTCAAAAATTTCCCTAGGAAATGCGTTCATATACTGGGGCAATTTTATAGTTACAAACCCCAGATAACATCAAAAGCCAATAATCGAGGTTAAAAACCTCAATTTGGGTATTTCACATTACATATTTATATACAAAATTATGATATTTTACTCCTGTGGATGAGTCACTATGGAATACTGTAGTTATAAACTCTTTATAGTTGTAAGTTATAAAACCTTTTCATCAGCAGGAATAAGAAAAGAATAGAAGAGTGATATTTGCCTCACAAAACTCCACAGAAATCCACAAAAGGAACATGGAGAGATCATCATTCCTTTGGTGGGAAGTGAAATATTGATGCCCAGTGTTCTCCAGTTTAATTAAACTGAACCTCTTAAAAACAGAATGCTTGTGGAGCCTTCTTTCATATCTGGACCATTGGTTTGTAAGAAAGGATAACGGAAGCAGGAGTGCTTTTCTTGATGGTTATCGTTTGATCTTTTGCGCTGTCTGAATTGTCTCCCCATGCAGCCCCTAATTACACAGGCGAGTAACTGAATCCCTCTGGACAAATAGTTACAGAACGTCATAAAAACGGTACTTTGTGGTGCATTTCATGTTGCCAATAACTCAATGTGGTGAATTAACCCATTTCTCTAAAGACATGAACTTCAGATCTTATGTCAACATGGAACATTGTGCATACTGAATAAAAATACAGAAAAACATAAGAAAGTGATTTCGAAGAGGGAAATATTTTAGATCTCCCTCTGGTGCTAGAGCACTCTATCCAGAAAGAAAGGGCTGTCAGAGAAAATGGTTTACTTATAAGTTTGGATAGGCACAGAAAAAGTAAATTAGGACTCCAGAGAACCAGAGGCAGTAGATTCAAAGAAAGCCTGAAGCCCAGTACAAAAACATGTTCAAGAAAACAGGATAGATAAGAAGAAGAGATTCTGGGATTGACTCAAATACATCTTAACCTAACTTACCCCAAAATTGTTGTATGTGCTTACTCACTAAAAAAAAAAAAAAAAAAAAAAAAAAAAAAAAAAAAAACTAATGAGTGTTGTCTTACATGAATAAAGACATATATACAGCACACTCATAGTCTGATACATGGATGCACAAATCTATCTTTCTCGGTGTCACTGGAAGCAAGAGAAGAATGAGTGGCCAGTTAGCACCCATCAGCAGAGACCATCCTGACAAGCATGGTGCTTCTGGGTGTGTTTAGTTTATGTTTCTACTGCTATTTTCTCAGAAATGCTTTCTTTCCATTAAAGAAAATAAATAATATTTGTTGTTTCAGATCAACTCAGTCTTGGGCATATTCAATCCCTGAATATTTTTGGCTCTGTATTCATCTCTGCACTATTTTAGTTCCATTCTGCTTACTTTTTTTTTTTTAAACAGAGAGCAAGCAGAAAGCACAGGGAATTTAGAGACAGAAGCTATACTGATTCCTATCTTAATAACTCATTTTTTCCACAACCCATCTTTGAGATGCATCAGTAAACAGGAGCAAATCTGATACAGGCAGAAAAACAAATCCTATTCATTATAAAAAATATTTTATTGCTTACCAACCAAATAAATTGCAAAAGTTGTTTGCAAGGTAGCCTATTTCTGAATCATTGCCTTTGACAATGATAGATTTTCTATATTTTCCAGGGCAATAGCTTGTTAAAGCTCGTCTCCATGTTAAATCTCTGTATTCATTAGATGACCTCATAACTTGTTTTCATTTCCTTAATCTTCAAGACTTCTACACACTCTTCCCAAGGTACTTTAGGCAAGGAAGTGTGCATCTGTGAAAAAGCATCTTAAACCATTTTTTTTTTTTACAGTGAATCGTATGATTACTGAAAATAAGAACCAACATGAAGTAGCTAGAGGAGGGAGGACATTTAATAAGTGGTGATGCCCTCTCATTAAGAAAAGTACCTAGCCTAAAATATAGCATATCTATATTTTAAATTCTATCAAAAAAAATAAACTAAAATCTCATGTCTTTCCCATTGTGAGGCTTAATTTACATTATGTCAATAGTAAAGATACCACAGATCACTCTATACAAGCTGCTGTGTTGGTAACACAGTAGTAAAATCAGCCTCATCAGATCTTTAGAAGGAACAATGAAGCACTGGACAGAAGACTCTGTATGCCAGGTGTTAGAGCCTCTGAAGGCAGTGAAGAAATCATGCTTAACCACCCTTTCATAGAAGTGAATCCCCCCCCCACACACACACACACACAAAACTAATGTGAACAAGGCACATGTTACAGACTTGGGGCCAAATAAGAACATAGAAAGTAAGCAGCTATGTAAGAACAGTTGTGCCAGAGTGGGTAAGAAGTTACACATGACCTTGAAGTCCTCCTGTCTCAGTGCTATCTTCCCTCGTTTTGAACTTGCCTCAGCCCTTAATCTTAAACCCAGTGGCAATAAAAGCAAATACCCACTGCTACTCGAAGGACAGGATGCCAGACAGTGTTTTCTGTCTGAACTATGAACAGTGGCTTCCAGTAATCTGTGCAACCCAGGTCGATCTCTAGTGTTTAGTCTGTCTCAGGATGCCAAAGGGAGAACCAGGACTCTATCTGGAGCTGATAACCTTCCCAGAAGTTAGAAACTGAAAAGGTTGCTGGGTAAGTTATCTTTTTTGGCTTACTCATCCCTACTGATGGGCAGAGAACAAGAACTGTAAGGGCTGATGAAAGCAGCACCTCTGGGGACTGTCATTAGAAACAGCAGCCAGAGTGTGGTTAGGGTAGAGGACCTTGAGGCTGTGAGTTCTCCAGCTAGGAGCTGTGATTCACTCCTCTCAGAAGAGCATCTGGCTTGCATTCTCCTCTAAGCTGTGGAGACACATGCAGTACAAGACTGGTGACATTTCCCTTTACTCTTCCCTAAGGGAAAGAGACTGGTTTTCACCCACCATTCTGTCTCTCTACAGAGTTCTCAGGTCATGGGACCAAGTACTTTTGATGTTTTGAAGCTGTGGCGGTTTGAATGAAAATGGGCCCCCTAAGCTGATAGGGAGTGGTACCATAAGGAGGTGTGGTCTTGTAGGAATAGATTTTGCTTTGTTGGGGGAAGTGTATCACTTTGTTGTTGTTGTTGGAGGAAGTGAGCTTTGAGGTTTCAAATGCTCAAGCCAAGCCCAATGATTCTCTTCCCACAGCCTAAGGGTCTAGATGTAGAACTCTCAGCTCCTTATCCAGCACCATGGCTGGCTCAGTGAGCCAGGCTTCCTGCCATGACAACGGACTAACCTCTCAACTATGAGCCAGCACCAATTAACCTATTTTCCTTTATAAGAGTTGCAGTGGTCGACCCAGCAATAAAACCCTAAGACATAGGCTCAGCATCTTGTGGGGGAAAATAAACAAACAAAAACTCAAATAAAACCAATCAAATAAAACCCTCCTGAACGATACTTTAAGTGCTCTGACTCAGCAAGAAACCTAGACTCACTGGAAGGTAAGTGGTCATCTGGTAAAGCATAATAAAGTCTTCAGATTTCAAAGGATCCTTGCCAAATACCTCATGGAAGCTCCAGATGATGGTAAACAAGCAAGTGGAAGAATTACTAGATCTATCTGAAGTCATGAACACTGTCATATTGTGAGCCAGGTAGGCCCTACACATGTTATGCAAATCCATGTCTCATATTACTGAGATATTGTCACTCAGCTGCTCTCAGTTAATACAGATGGCTGAGAAACGCAATGTCATAATTGCTTAAAACTTAAAAGAACCAGGATGTCTGCTAGAAGATAATATCACCCATGCACATGCGCACAAACGAACACAAACATCAACACAAAAATTCACGCACACTTGTATGTATCAGGAGCTACACCTATTAAATCCCAACAATGTGGTTGCATAAATACAACCTCAACCATGACAATACCAGTTGACGTGACAACATGGAAGAGAAATGTCACAAGGCCCCACAACTAAATGGGCAGCTACAGCCAATCAGTGAATGGAGAGAGAGGAAGAATAAATCTCTCAAGGAGTGAGCTCCCTAGTTGAGCTCCCCATAACAAGTGGTCAGTCCTAAGATCATACACATAAGAGCAACACTAAATGCATTTACATACTCATTTGCACACAAACATATGATCAAGAAACTGAATTTGAGGCGGAATAGAAGAAGGTGGAAGACTGAGTGGTATAAATACAGAAAAAAGTGGAATAAATCAAATAGAGCATAAGAATTAAAACTAAGGAAAGAAATGCTGAAACTATACATCCGAAGCTGCAACTGATGTCATTTATTTAGAATGTCAGTCAGCTTAAAGAAGTCTTCGCTTCGGTAGTTATTTCAAACTTGAATACTGTCATTCCTAATAGTCTATGGTAAAATTCTAACTGCCCAGGAGCCCCATCTGTTTTTATGGCCCACCTCGAAAGTTTCCAGCCAGCTGCTTAGTCTTGCTGTACACGAAAGTGACCATAGGGCATTTCAACTTGCTGTTGGTAGAAAATCTCAGGGAAAAGAGAGGTCTAAATGCACAGGACACTCCTCTACATATATGCAGAGCTTCCATGCACTACCCAGGTGAGACCAGGAAGCACTCCATTTGGCTGGAGCAGCTTAGGGGCCTCCGTTCTGTGAGTGACACAGACTTAAGAGACTACAACTGGTAACAGCACAAGACCAGGAACAAACTACCAAGCTTAGATATGGGTCTGAATTTTGTTTGCTCAACACTCACTTAAGGGTGCAAGGCTGACCTGCATTGCTTGTTTTCTTCTTCTTTTTGCCTCAAGGAAGGTGGCTTGTTATGTTCTCACTTCACCAAACTCCGCTACCTCCATGGTATCACTCATCATACTTTTTGTGGGCGCCATTTTTCCCATAAAAAGAATAACGATTTTCCCAATAAATGACCTGAGAAAGAGAAACCTGTTTTCTTTTTTTTTTTTTTTTTTTTTTTATGGTATTTTGAGACCATCAGGGAAATGGGGTTTAACTTCCTTTTTCTCTCTATGCTTGGAGACTATTCATATCATGTCTTGAGAGACTATGTTTCCTGGTCACTGGAAGACAATATGCAGCTCACTTCTTATTATAGCTTAGTAACCAGAGTCTATTTTTGGGTAAGTGATTATCTTATAACACTTCTTAGCAGAAATTATCCATAAGAACAAGCATTAGTCTAAGATAAAATGAGTCTTAATAATAGCCTACGTACCCCCAAACTCCTTTCAGCCACAAACAATCCTAAGTTAAACAAATTTCATGTCTCTCTTCTGAAAGAAATAGTTAAAAGCAAGCCACTAGCATAAATTTGTACCAAAAATGTTATCCTAGACACCCCATAATCAGAGTTTCTTTTCTAATGTTTTAGATAACAGTTACTCGATGGTCTGAAAATAGAATATAGAAAATTCCAGAACTAAATTGAAACCACATAGTTTCATGACAGTATACTGTCATAATTGCTGTATTTTACTGTTATATACTATTATCAATCTTTTTCTGTGCTAATTTATAAAGGAAACCTTTTCATACACACACACACACACACACACACACACACACACACACACATATATATATATGTATATATATATACATCATACACATACATATACATCATATACATCATATACATATACATACATACACTAAAGTGCCATGCTATGGGCAATAGAGTCTATGATCTCAGCACTAGGGGACTAAGGCAGGAGGCTCATGAGGTGAAAGAAAGCCTAGACAAAATAATTCAACACTATCTTAGAAGAGAGCAGGAGAAGGGAAGGTCAGGGAGAGGGGAAGGAGGGTGAGAGGAGAAGAGAAGGATGGAGAGAGGAAAGGGAACTGAGAAGAGCAGGAAAAAATAAGTCTGCATAATGTTAAAGACTCTGTAGACTGGGTAGTACATAGTTTCAAGAATCCACTGGAGGTCTTAGAACATTTGACTTGCAGACAGAAGAGAGAATACTGGATAACTCCTTCATAATCCTTTCACTCTCACAAGTCACTTGAAACACTTATTCACAAGTCCATACAGTATATCTTTCCTGACATCCTCAAAGGAAATGCCTGTAAGATGCTGATATCTAAGACACCAAATAGAATGAAGCTGCATCAGGAACCTGCATCCAAAGTGATCTATTTGCTGGCCTACTGAGAGTGCAGATGGCTTTTCATTGCTGAGTGACTAGAATTATAGGATGGATAAAATAATTTGTCATTCATTATTTTACTGCTTGTGCCTCTAATCTTGTTATTCAAGTCAGGAGTCATTATTAGGGTTATAATACCTTACTTGTTGAACAAAAGACCTAGAATCCCTCTTGTGAAAAGCAAAACCATAACAAAGGAGCCAAGGGTATCCATGGATTTCAAACAGCAAGGCTGTAACTAGGTTGCAGCCAGTGATCACTTATGTTTGTTTCCTTAATGCATGGCAACAGTGTCTCCTTTCTGTATCTCAGGCGATCTAGGATTCTAGTGCCTCAGAAGGTAGATAGCTTTTGTTAAAGTGTTCTGTGCCACTTAAAGGAAACCGCAACAGAAAAAGAAGTGCCCCTGTCCTTTGATCTATCTTAAAACTCTTTCTGACTCAAAGCAAAAGAAACTGTCCCACCGTCCACAGCTAGGCCAGATGGCGCCTTCACACCTCTCTCACCGGCCGCTACTGCAGCATAGGATACATTGTATACAGACAGCATTCATGTTTTCCTACAGTGACAGAAACAGAAACCCAACTCAAATTAGCTTAAACAGAAATGGAAAATGATGTGTTTATGGAGCCCCAACGCTTAGGAGTCACAGCAGCCTCAGCTAGGGTGGCCCACAGTTGGAGTGTGTGCTCTTGTTCTGACTTTCTCTAACCCAGCTTCACATTCCTCGAGTTTCTGTCACTCCACAAGAAAGATGACCAAGGTCCCTAGGAAGAATCCTGAACCATGTTGAAAATCCCATGGTAAAGAGGGCATCTCTTTATGTCCAACCTCTCCCAAAAGTTTCGTCTCTCATCATCCTTCCAACTAAGTCACTAGGCATCTTTGACAAAGTCACACATAACTAGAGATGACAGGATAATAACTGCTTACATTGCACTGCAGCCCTTGGTAACGGGAGACAAGGGTTCAAGTCACCTCACGTCAACCAGAAGACTGAGAAGGTTGCTTATGGACCAAAGCTGTCCATAAAAGATTACATTGATTAAAGACAAATTGACATAGAAGTGCCTTATCAAAAATCAAATCTCTGGAGAATAGAATATTACGGCAGGATCTTGTTGACGTTCTCTGTTGGTAAAGATGCCAAACACACAGACAAAAATCTCTATGAATGTTTCAGTCACCCCCTTAACATCTTTACCTGGATAATCTGTCAATATATCTCACTGTGCAAAACCCATAGAAGCTTTGTATGCCTGCTATTTGTTAGGTAACAAAGATCTGGGTAAGAAAAAGACTGCAAGCTGTGCTAAGTTCATGAACTTCAGAAAGTATATCTATGGGAACTGCCAGACCCATGGTCGGCAGCATTGAACAGCAGGCGGCTCCTTGGTAATGTCCAATGACAAAGAACACCTAACGTTATAAAGTGGCTCTCTGTGAGAAAACTATAATGAGGCTGGAGCTATTACTATGTACCAATATTTAATACTACAAAAGAGGCAGAGATGGCATTACTTTGGAGACTATATTTTCTCTCTCTCTCTCTCTCTCTCTCTCTCTCTCTCTCTCTCTCTCTCTCACACACACACACACACACACACACATACATATTAAATCAGACTTCATTTTGTATTCTTACTTAAATGATCTAAAAGACTTTTTATTTTAATTCAAAGTACTGACTGAGGATATCCTTATATAAACCAACATTTGGTCAGACTTTGACCGTATCTTTAGATACACAGATGGAATATTCGAACTTTTATCAACTCAAATACACACGATATTAGCAACCCTAATAAAGGGTGTGTTCAAGCCATTTTTATTCAATTCCAATAGTCCCTCCAGCCTTTTATACCATAGCATAATTCAGCTAAACAAATTAACTGTAGAAACCAAAATTAGCAAGCAAATACATGAATAACTTTAGTAGCCCTCTTTTTAAAAATATCTGAAGTAAATGTTAGTAGTTTTAATATACATGAGTTACACGATTTATATATTATTTACATGACTAGACATCATCTAAAGTTAAAAGTTTTCCAAGATCAACTTGAAGATCCCAAGATAAAGTAATGTCCAACATTATTATGTTGGAACATAACAAGATATCCACAGTCTGAGTGAATATATATATATATATATATATATATATATATATATATATATATATCACATACAAAATTTCTTAAAGAAGACAAAGGACAAAGCAAATGGAGAGAAATCTTTCAGCAAGTCTAGCACTGATGTCAATTGTATCCTAATCAGTTGTAAATGTGCACCTGTAAAAATGCACATGTGGGGTATATATGGTGCCCACAATGTTTAACAATAACATCCTTTCCTTCAAAAACATACTAGTTATCCTGCCTTTCACCATTCTAGCTATTCTGGAAAATATAATTATTTGTGTGTCAGTAAAGGGGAGTTAATCAGGTTGCTTTCTGCTTCAAAGACCCCCTACTTTGCCTAGAAGATTCTGTGCTACACAACATGAATTTCCATTTGGTCTCAACCTCATGCCCATCCCAAGCACTCAGAACATCTTCCGTTCTCTTTATGTGCTATGCAATTTCCTCTGCTAGGAACACTCTTCTTCTACTCTGAACCCTAAGCAGCCTTGAACCTACAGAAGCTTTCCTTTCCACAGCACAATTCTTGAACCCACCTGCTTGGCCCTCACGGGATCAAGTCAAGAAATAGAACTAATGTCTCCCATACATACCACCTACCCAAGGTTATGAGCCATGCCTTTTATTGTCTCAAAAACACCTTCCGTCTGCCTAATACATATCTGAATCGAGATAATTGTTAGAAAGATGCTATGTGTATTTGAGAACTCTGTACAAAGGGCTAAATAATGTTCCATGCAGCTTAAAACTTCTGTCTCCCAGTAAATATATCTCTGCCAAATGTATTTTGATTTGGCAGGTTTCATTATGCCCTGCATTTCTGGAACATAACAAGATGGCCTCAGTCTGAGCACATTTTAGCACTTTAGGAAATTCCTAGATAATCGTGAGGTGTAAAGGCCAGATCTTCATCAATATTAAAAGTTAAATAAAAGCAGATTTTGCTCCAAAAGAGGCAAGCCTTCATAACGACTCCAACAATAAAAAGAGCTAAATCATTCATCATTAGCATGGACAGGTATATGATGTGAATTTCAACTAATGGGAGAAGCATCCTTCCCATTGCTCAGGGGCCTAGGGTAGTTCCCTGGACCACTTTCTTTGCTGGCATCTAGGTCTCTCAGGTGATTCTTTCTGACATGACAACCATTAGAATCATTAAATTAGAAACAAACACAAGTACGATAATAAAGATTGTGGCTAAGGAAAGGGCGTTCGTTAAAAATCAAACTTAGCTTTTCAAATGTCCAAGGAAATAAAAATTTTAGCCAAAACTTGGAGAAAAATAGCCTTGATCTATGTGGTCTGGCATTCACATCTGTCATTTAGAGTCTACGGCATCCAAGGTTGAACCCACTAAGATGCACCTGTCACCACAGCCTCTCTGAACGATGAGTTGCAAAATTTAGAGCCATCAATGTGGGATGGTATGAAACCTCGCTCCAGATAGAGAAGGTGACAATCAGCTCTTAAGAGTGAGTGCTATTCTTAGCCGTGTTGGTTCCACTGTAGGACAAGGTCTAGAGAACCCACAGACAATCTGTGACTGCCCTGAACACAACCATGGTACTAGAAGTCGCTGTGTGCCTTCTAGGAGCATTGTTTCCTACAGAATGGTGCAGGGGACCTAGTGGGTCAGGCACATGTGTGACCAGTTAAAGCACTCAGTAGGTCTAGTTGTCTGCCCCAGGTCATATGTACCAAATAGAACTTACCAGGAACCAAAGAAAGAGCTTAGATTCTTTATCTTTTATTTTAATATTGTAATATAATTATATATTTTTCCCTCTCTTGCCCCCCTTCCCAGCTCTCTTTCAAATACATGGCCTTCTTTTTCATTAATTGTTGTTACACACATAAGTGTAGGTGTTTATGAATATATGTTCCTAAATATTACCTGCTCAGTTTGAATAATGTTACTTGCATGCATGTTTTTAGGTGATCATTTGTTATTTGTTAACAAATTGTGTGTTCTTCCCCGGGGAAGACAATTTTCCCAATTCTTAGAATTCCTTAGTTGTCCATAGTTCTTGGAATAGGATTGAGGTCACGTGATCATTCCTTCCTCCTCTCTGGCATGTCTCTAGCAATCTATTAGAGCCGATAACCTATAAACAGAATGATGTATACAGTACGTGAACAGAAATTAAGTACCCACATTTAAAGGGACAAATGTGTGCCATGGTATACATATGTAGTAAAATAAAATTTAAGAAAATCCCTCTGAAACTTGAAATAAAAGGGTTTAAGAGGCATGTGGCATGAACAATAATTTCAACACTACAATGGGCATAAATGGTTACTGAAAATATCTGCAGACAACTGTATATATTAATTGGTAACAAAATCGTACGTACATTAATACTGGTGTGGCTCATAAGCCAAAGTCAAAATAATGAAACACTAAATTCTATTCAGAGGTTAATAAGTTGTGAGGGAAACAGCCTGTTTCCCACCACTGTTTATTTACTAATGGAATTCTTCTCATGCCTGACAACTTCAATGCAAAAGCTTGTTTGAGAGGAAGATTTGTTTGATCTTAAAGAACTTTTAACCTTAATGCCTAATCATGTAAGTTTAAGATAACTGAAAAGTTGCACATGTGTTTATAAGGCATTCAACCTGTAGAACAAAAATTGCTTCCTTATAATTAGCATTCGACATATAACGATAATAAATCAGACAGCATTCAGATATTTTCCTTAGAATTCTGGTTAGTGCTGGCTTTGTATTGTGTCCTGATAATCCTGCTAAGCTAGTTCAGTTTGCCACATAACCACCGTGATCTACTTCAGAGTCTTTCTGTTTTCTGAAAGTGCCACATCTTCACGAAACTGCCTGCCTCTGCCCTCGGTAGTTCTACCCAGCGATTACCTGCACAGAGATAAACCCAGCAATACTTCCTACATTCCCTTCCATTCCCAACTAACATTCTAGCCTACAGAATGTGCAAGCCTACTATAATGTGCTTATCCATGGCTGAGACAGTAGTATCTGGGTTCTTTCTAGCTTGGGGGGTTAATGAGCACAGCTGTAGAATCACTGAGGCTATCTACATTCAACCGCAGCCTGGGGCCATATGGTCCTAGATCTTTCATTAGATTTAATCGATTTCTCTATCTCCTCTTTATCACGTTGCACATAAAGAAGTTCTAAATTTGATCCAGGCCTTCCTTCTGCATAGTCCAAGAATCCCAAGCCCAATCTTAAATACTCCTCTCCCCAAGGACATATTGTATTGACAGGAGAAAGAAATATTGAGATGTATCTGAGAGTGATGGATATTCTTTGGTAAGAAGCTCACTAGGTATACACTGTGGGATCCAGGGGAGGGCACAGGGAACCAATATGTTGTTGTTGCCTCCTGACAGCTATTCAGATAACACACTCAGGCTTTCTTTGGGAGGATTTTTTGGTAATGGTTCATGTCTTTGTTTTCCCTTTCATCTAAATTTACCATGGAAGCAAGGCGCTGTACCTAGAATCTCCTTGCGCTCCTCCTCTCTTTGGATTCTGTCTTGAGGGCAGGGTCTCAATGACAGTACATAGCTAGAACTCATTTTTATCTGCCATGGGGTCCTCCTCCTACCAAGAGTTTCTTCATCCTTCTTTCAAATCCTTGAACTCCACCATAAGGATCTATGGGTGATCTTTTGTTTAAATGAACTATAATCTGTTTTCTATTTAAATCACTTGACTAATTTCAGATTATAACATCCACTTTCTTCCTTCCCCCAAATAACTATGTCAAAGCTTGCCCATCTGCAGATGTTATAATTTATTCATTATTGTCTTAGCAAAGCTATGTGTTTCAATTCAAGAAGATGATGGAAAATGTAAAGAAATTAATTCATAATTTCCCATAAATCTTCCCAAACTCTTAATCCTCACCTCCACTAAAGCTATTAAAATAATGTATGAACACCATCACCAAGAGAAAAATAAATAAATAAAAATTTCTCACAATATTCAATGACCTAGTACTGGAATATAAGATTCAATGTACAGAATAATGAACAATGTCATCAAATTTGTCTGAGATTTTAAAAATCAATGACTGTCACTATCTAACTTTTAAATTTTCTACTGGCTTCATCTTGACTGAAATAGAAGATTTTCAAAAATAAGAATAGGATGCATTATAGTTAGCTAAGCATAGATAAGCTTTGAGAGAATCATCCAGTGAAACAAATGGGGTTCTTTCCCTGTTAGAAATTAGTTTCTGATTGCAAGGAAACTAAAACTTAGATCCTCATCATTTAAATGGTCATCTGCTATCTCTGTTGTACTGCCTCAATATGGTTGCTAACTTAAAGTATTAAAGAATGTGCAGAAAAGGGCATCTTATTACAATCTTGCTTTAATGATGCCTTAATTGCATTTATAAAAAGGAAGCCTTGAGTATCTTAACAATTTAAAATCTCAAAATGATACAAGAGTTAATGAATGCATTGCTGATTTCTGTAGCATTCCCATCTTAAATAGATGTATTTGCTTAATTTGTTTTTGCAGTGCTGGAGAGGGGACATGGGATCTTCTATACCTGAGAAAGCACTGTGCCAGTGATTTCATGCCTACCTGAATTGATTGTTAAATATCTTGCCCATCAGTGCTGGAAACTCTGTTGGAAAATCCAGCTGATACGATGGCATGTCACTAGTAGACCACATTTAGTGTGGCCTCAATGCTAACTCTAAAAATGTACACAAAGGGGACTTTACTATTCCATTTGGAAACATTTCAAAATAAGGCGGCTACATTTATTTATATGACTAACTCATTTGGGTGAATAAAAGCAGAAGAAAACAAGTTTCTTTTAAGCCATTTATCATGGTCAACATTCTTCTCCCAAATGTGTGATGTGTATTTATGACATCCGGTCAATGTGATCTATGCAAAGAGTTAAAACTAGATGAGAGGAAAATGCTGGAGTCCATTAATATGTTAATTCAAAATGTTCTAGCACATTTTATCTCAGAAAGCAGTGCAACAGACAAGCGTAGTCTTTCCCAAAAGAACTAGCTGAGGAAACCAAAAGCAGGGAGAGCAACGCCAGGTTCAGAGAGGAGCCTGTCAGAAGTATCCATGTGCACGTGGCGGTAGCTCTATGTTTACTGTAATTCGGCACATTGAAGCAGTGCTGAAGGCCTGGTTGGCCAGGATCAAGGGGTAAATTATCATGTTAGCTTATATAATGACTTCATCCCCTGGCTTTTGTCAGAAAACCATAGAGTGATCCTATCAAAGTCTTACGAAAGAAAGGTATTAGCCTATTCGACCAGCACACATTTATTTAGCACAGTGCCTACCCACACAGTCTAGTGTTGTCTACCGAAGAAGAGAACTAATGTGCAGGTGTTCCATTTATCTCAAAACAATTATTAGAATACCCCATCATTAACGATCCCAGACTTGATATATTTTAATACAGCTAAACTCATAAAATATTGCAGAACTTGCTATAGGTTAATCGTGACCCAGGAAGTGAACGCATAATTCCAACAGGATGCCTCCAGCAAATAAACTTGCATTTTGAAAACCTGAAACTCTTCAAGGATGCACAAAGCAGTAACACAGTATCAGTCTCTAAAGCGCAATCATCAAGATGCAACAACTATCAACTAGCGCCAGTCTCGAATGGTCAAATGAAAAATGTCCTAATCAAAGGATATTCTGCATAGCCTCAGGTTTCTTTTGAGATAAGGTTACCTAAAACACTACATTTGTCCGAAATAAGATAAAACAAGAAGGTCCTTGATCATTTTAATCAACTTCTCTAACACCATAACCAAGTCCATATATAACCAAATCTAACTGTTTGTCACTTCAAGATGAGGAGCTTCAAGCTCCCTGGAGGATAAAACCGACTCCAGTGTAAAGTCACAAATTGCCAAGAATCCCTAGTTCTGTTTTCAAATCTCTGCTCAGCCTCCGCCCCTGTGCCTCTTTCCTTGGAAATGGGTGGGTAGTGTTCTGGCTCACCACCCATCAGTCTGCTTACAACACAGTCATTCAGATCAAAGTTGCTGAAATCAGGCTTCACGATCCACAAGGCTGAGTTCTGTGTTTTTTTTAGCTAGTGACGGTCCAGACAAATGTCAAGGGCATAAATTTTTCCTTGAATAAAACAGGCTGCTGTCAACACCAGCCACTGTGTTCCCAGTGATAAACAGCAGAAGCCTTTCACCTTCTTTAAGAGGCCAGAGAAACTCTAAATTACAAACTTATAAGGCATTCTGAGAGCACACAATACCATATACAGAATATTCTGAAGATAGTAAAGACAAAATATTGATGGGTGAAATCTTTGGGAGGTGTGTCAGTCTCCTTGTTCCTTGTAATAGATAATCACAAAGGTAAAAATCTCCCACAAGTAATGCTTTGTTTTCCGCAAGTTGCTTGCTATCCATCGGTCTTAACAATGATAAACTCAAGTTACCAAGATAAGCAGATAATCTTTGCTATGTCATTAAGTTCCAAATCTGGTTATTGATGTTCTTGAATTCACCAAGGCCGGCACACACTGTTTGAATAAATCCCCACTTCTCCTGCTATCCCTCTTCTCACTGGGACAATGATTGACAAGCTAGCGGGCACCATATTTGCCTCTTCAGGCAAAAGGGTTGCCATGCTATCTCACTGTCTCTCAAAGCCTGTATCCTGGTATATTATAAACGTGAGTATTATCTGCAGTTATTCCTCAAACAGAAGAAAACAAGTGCTCAGTTTTCAGACATTTTGTTCATCCCAAACATTACAGCACAGTGCTATAGGCTTTAAGATGTGCACTTCAAAACTCCTACTGCAAGCATCACAGGACAGAACTGATTTGAAATTCTGCTTCATTCTAACAAATACTACCTGCTATGCTATAGTTGTAAGAACTGTAAACAGACAGACATGATCTAGCCAGCAAGTATCTGCACAGGAAAACTATCTCTCCTCACTCAGATGTCAAGCAGAATCAATAACCATTTCCCATAGGGGGGAAAAAAAAAAAGACAGATGAAACCTGACCCCTTTCACCTCAACTCGCACCCTCTCCTGCTATGTTTTATACACACACACACACACACACACACGCACACGCACACGCACACGCACACACACAGAGTCTTTCTCCTTAACAGTTTCTTTAGCTTTCTGCATTTCAGAAACTCTTCAAAAGTCCCTTACAGAATCATTATGTATCTCCTCAACTGCTCCAAATCAATGAATATTCATCTTGTGTTTCTTTTCATAAATATATTTTGTGACATGCATAAAAATATTATTCTAAACAGACTTGGTTTTATAAACTGGAAATAATGCACAAGGCAGTTTATTGCAACTCCAAAGACCTCAAGTCATGGAGAGTCTCCTGTTGTTGAGTCTCAAATCCTTTGAGTTGTATTAATACACATGCTTATCATTGGCTCATATCATATCTTCCATACATTCATATCAGCCAATGAGAGGCTCCTTTCTGACCCTGCGGTTGCTCTCACTAGCTCTGTTTTCCTCAGCTAGTTCTCTTGGGAAAGACTCCTTCTCAACACCAATATCATACAACTCAGAACATTAAAGCCAGCAGCAGTGCAAGCATGGAAATTAAGCCCGGCTTTATGGAATGCCAGGCTTTCCCCACAGCCATCTTGCAAGAGACAAACCTAATGTTTTCCACCAGGACAAAGATGAGAGCTTTCTGTTTGCAGACACAGGAGAAAGGGAGGGGCTATCAAGGACTCCAGGGACTTGGTAGGTCTCCGCTCTGCAGGAATCCCTCAGGGATTTTAATGGCTAAGAGTGCAGGGCATGGCTGGTTATTAGAACAAGGGAGGAAGGAAGCGGCTCTTATGATGATCCCTTCAGAATGAATCTGAAAGGAACCAAGAGACGATAAACGGTGTTGAAAGAGGGAAGCCAGGAGAGCAATAGAAGCCTTGAGCAAAGCTGGACTTTCTCTGGGCCTTGGTGTGGTCCTGGCACAGCCCTTACCTAGGAAACGTTCTTTGGGTCCAGCATGCAGGCTCTGTCAGTAGCAGATCTCATTTCACTGAGTGCAAGCTATTGCTCCTCTTTCCTAGGCAATGCACTGTGCTGCCAACTAAGAAAGTTTGTTGTCCACAGTACACACTATTTTGTTGGCTTAATATGGAAACTAAATACAGGGGAAAAAAAATCTGGGTCTCCTATCTTTCTGTGTAGAGATCTGAACACTAAAGTTTCTCCCCGGAATATTTCATGAGACCAGCTAAAATTTTTTTTTTCTCTCTGATTCTACTTGGTCACTCCCTAAAGGAAAAAGTGATAATTGTCGTTTTCATTTCAATTTACAAATTAGCATTTTTTTCTTTTTGTAAAAAGCAACTGGAAACCTAGTGAGTCAGTGCAGAGCCATCCTGTTGTCAGACTGCTTGCTTGGGTCATGTTACAAATGCAAAGTGCCAGGAATCTTTCCAGGAATCCCTAGTTTAAGTTTGTATTGGTTTTTTTTTTTAATTGTTTATTTTTATTTTATGTACTTGAGAGGTTTTCCTGCCCGCATGTGCACCATGTGTATGCTTGGTGCCCAGGATGGCCACAAGAGGACCATCAGATCTCCTGGCACTGGAGTTAGAGGGGGTTGCGAGCCCCAAATGACTGCTGGGAAACACTCATCTCCTCTGTAAGAATGACACGTGCTCTGAACCCTGAGCCATCTCTTCAACCCCACAAGACAGTTCCTAAGAGCCAAGATAAACTCCTGTTAATAAGTACATCCCATGACCTGAAAATAAGATGTGGGGACATGGTACCATTTTGCAATGAAATCTCTGAAAATTAATGTTTGTTACTGAGATGAACTTCTAGAAGCAGTATCTAACTTTAAAAAAAATTCTAGCTTTTTTTTAAATTTGAAACATTTTTTTAAACAAACATTTGTTTTTGTGTGTGCACAGGCCATGACAGGGATGTGGTGGTGGTCACAGGTCAGTTTTTAAAGGGACCATTCATAATCCCAGGAATACTGAAAGCCATGTTTTCTAAATCTGTCCTGACATCCAGGGCCATACAACTGTGGGGACTATCTAATTCATCATCAAATGCTAATAGCAATTCTGGCTGTAACCTCTGAAATGCCCATAATACCCTTTCCCAAAGTTGATGAAAGCTAATAATGCCCTCCCCCCCCCCCCCCATTGCTAGGGGGCCTCCAGTGGATCGCCAGAAGCTGAGGCACAGTGCTCGAAGCCTATCAGTCATTTCCACTCTTGGAGTGAGACAACATGATTTCTCTCTCCTACTTTGACTGACATTTCTATTATCCTCAGGGAGACATCGTACCATTTTTTAATGCCTTTACCTTAGGGCTGCAGATTTCATTTACTGTTTGCTGAAGCTTAGCTATGCTTAGGGACAGATCCTTCAGGAGAGTTGTCAAGTTATGCCTCCACTTCAGATCTCTCGACTGGAGAAACTAGCCAAAGGGCACATACAGTCCTTTGTATTCAAAAGGCAAGACGTTGGGAGGAAGGATATTCTTATTTCACACTAAATTTAGCATTAAATAAATACAGCCTTCACCTCTACACACTCACAAGATTTCCAGACTCTTGTTTCTCTCTTGAACACCCATGCCCAACCCTCCCTCTCTCCTCCTTGGACACCCCCTCCCCTAACAACCCCTCAATTCAATGTAGACAAACACACTGTTATGTTTTATTAGAACTATATTCTGAAGAAAAAGACAACAAAAAGATAACAGCACCTTCATTATTCAAATTTCCCACCTTCCAGGTCTCTAGAAAAGTAGACATATTTTCAAAGAGTGACGCCCCCCGCCCCCACCCCGCCCCCCACCCCGCCCCCCACCCCACCCCCCTACCATCTGGCCCATCCAACGAGGTAAAAGGGCACCCCTGGCCACTAGATGAATACTGTCTTTTTTGTTATGTCACTCCATAGGTCAGGCAAGACTGTGAAGAAGAAAAAAAGAAAGAAAAACAAAACCCATACGCCACTCCTCAATAAAGTTCTGGCTCTCTTCATCTGAAAACTGACCCCACCCCACCACACACACACACACACACACACACACACACACACACGCACGCGCGCACGCGCGCGCGCGCACACACACACACACACACACACACACGCACGCACGCACACACGCACACGCCCATACACCCCTCAATTCGATGTGCTAAACATATTGCTCATGGCGCATAATAAGAGAGAGACCCATCCTCTGAAGCAGCAGCCTGTGGACCGCAAGTCGAACCCACCTCCATCCTCAATGCTCAGATGGTCCAGGTTTCCGGCCCTATCTTCAGCTTCATTTCTTACTCTAACAGTGCAGCTTTAAAACGTGCCTACCAAAAATCCATGCTCAGCCAGACAGAGCTTGAGAAGATGTGGTCGTGGTGACACCCACCTCTCCATGCCTCATCCTGGAACCTGCAGATACTTCTTGACTCATGTACGTGGTGGGTAAAATCTTTTCTGGCCACTTTATTTTGCAACAGAATTTTGGATGATGATTGAACTATGCTAGTCTTTGCCTTCGTAAATCACTGATTTACATGCCTGGAACTGAGAGGAGGTTCCCCCTTGAAAAACAGGTAATTAATGGTCACTGTTCCCACCTGCCTGCCACCCCAACCCCGTCCATTTGAAGCTACCTGCTTATGGGATCCACAGATGTTACGATCATCACCATGTCCTCTAAGAAGGCCCCGTGGTTCCAGAGCCCCTGTGACATCAGGGACTCCTAGGATTTTTTTCCCTGAGTAGGAGAATGGAACAACCCTGCCTAAGATGCATCCTCTAAGCACAGAAATCAAGGAAGAGGAGCAGCATCAGGTTTCAAATAAAAGGTAACCAGAGCAAGGCTCTGGAAGCACATCATTGGGCCAGAAAGAATGTAACCCGCAAAAGGAGGCTTAAGAGACACAGGGAAGGGGAAGCAATAATCCCTTAATCCTGTCCTGGACCACCTCCCGAGCAGTCAGAGACAGAGGACCCCTATAACCCGCAACACAGAGGACCATTGGCCAGCAACACACACCTGAAAAGCGCAGGCATGTACACTCTCTGCTGCGTGTTGCATGCTGCAGACTTTTACCTTACTTACCAGTCCAAAACACAAATCCCCCCCCCCCGCCAGCCCCATAGGAAACTGGGGATCCCCTTGGCCTAGAACACACACCACTCCTCCTCTGTGCAACGCACAAATCCAGTCCCACATTGCTTAAAAGGAAGCCGGAAACACATTCCAGTAAGGGAAGCACTGGTGACTCCTTTTGAGTGACAACCGTCCCCAATGCTTCATCTCCAGGGAGCCTAGGAGCCTCCAAACCAGGTAGGAGATGGGAGACGGTCCTCAGAGAAGCGCCTCTAAACCACTACCAAGGGACTTGGCTCAGGAAAGCCTCCAACCCAAAGCACAGGGTAGCAGACCCACCGGCACCCCCTCCTAGGCATGAACCTGCCCCACTCCCTGCTTGCATTTCCCCCAAATCCCTCATCACCTTTCCAGCCCTCCCTGCCAGGCCACTTTCTGTACCCGCTGGTTCTCACTACATGTTGCCTCACACACTCCCTCCGGAGGCTTGAATTAAACCTGCCTCTCTCCCCATCCTATCTACCTAAGCTTGTTCTGATTCCCCAAATTAACCAAGTTCACCCGCCCATCAGGCGCCCACTGACCCTTCCACTGGCATCCTTCGCTCCCATACAAATCCGCTTTTCCCACGCCCCACTTTCCATCTATCTTGCCTTCTGTCACCCTGGTTCAGGACACACTGTCCTTCTATTTTGCTCTCTGACCCTCTCTCAGTCCCAGGGACGCTCACTTTCCCCTTTTCGCTGTTCCCAGGCATGTCCCCGCTCCCCAAACCTTCCCTTTCCCATAGGACACTGGCCGGCTCCTGGCCTGCCGGGTCCGCTCCCTCACCCGCGCGGTCCTTCTTCCTTCCAGAGTGTCCCACACCTGACCCCGGAGCCAGTCCTGCCCTCCCGGGTCTGCTCATCGTCGCCTTTGCTGGAGCATCCTTGTAAGCAGGAGCTCTCGACCTGCCCGGCGGTTGGGAGACGCGCGGGGCTCCGGAGGCAGAAGGCTGCCCGCTCTCCGGGTGTCCAGGCGCTCCTCCCGCTCGCCAACCCCGGCTTCCCGGGCGCCTAGCCCTCACCCCGGCGCCCAGCAGCCGCACAAACTTACTTGCGGGTCGGCGGGAGGGGGCTGCGGCGAGCGGTGCGAGCCCCGCAGCGGCGAGTGCGCCCCTCTCGGTGGGGCCGGGCGGCGCTGGCACTGCGCTCCCGCGGCCGCGCGCGGACTGCGCTCAGCCTGACGCAGCCTGGCTCTGCCCCCGCCGCCGTCGCCGCCGCCGGGGCCGCCGAGCGCTTGCAGACATGCTCAGTTTCCGGACCTGCCCGCGTGGAAGCTACCAAGAGCCATCCGCGGCGGGGGAGGCGGCGCCGAGCTGCAGAGCGACGGCCAGGAGCTGGAGGCGACCACGCCGGCGGCCCCGGGAAAAGGGGGGCGAAGCGCTGCTAAAAATAGCTCGTGCGGAAGGAAGCCACCCGCTGCCAGCGCACCCCCTCTCCGCGCGTCCCCGCAGCGGACTCTCAGGCTCCGGGAGCTGGCGTCCTGCCGGACCCCTGCCCTGGGAAGCCGTGCCCCAAGAACAGACACCTGCCAGGGTAGCCTGAGCAAGAGTCCCAGCTCAAGGCTGCCAGGTATGGCACCAACCCCCATTCCGGGCCCCCCGTTCCCGAAGCTGCCCAGCAGCCCTAGCTTCGGAGTCTTAGACAGAGACATTGAGGAAAAAAAAAAAAAAAAAAAAAAAACTGATCTGAAATTGTAGGGAAGCTCCTCTGCTACTGACTTACCAAGAGGAAGAAAAAAGTTTTCAGGTTTATTTTGGTGGAATTGAAAGGAGAAATGAGGGGAGGCGGGCAAAATACAAAGATTTGTCCAAAGGGTGGCATGGGGCGACGGGTTGAAAGGGGCTCTGAAAAGATCTCCTTAAATACAAGAGAAAGCTGGGCTTCTCCCCGGCTTCTATTTCCGCAGGATTTTACATAATTAGTTGACACTCAGCCTGACCTTGGAGGCACTGTTCCTGTTGCCTGAGCTGTAATTTACTTTCCTTGCCTGCTGCCTTCTACTTCACCGCTCCCACCTTTCCAACTCTGTCTGGGAAATTAGGAGAAAGGAGTACGTTTGGGGGCCAAAGTACAGCTGGGTAGACTGGAACCCTGCTGGCCCTTTCTTGAAGGAAGTCAGTCCCTTTGCCAGGATGAGCCCCAGGATTTCTAAGCATCAGTCTGACCAGCAAATCAGCCCAAGGGCCTCTTAAAACCACCTGACCTGCTAGTGAGCCGGTTCCCACTATTATTCACCGCTACACCCCACCTCGATCGCTGACAATTAGGTTTATCTCTTTTCTCCTTTGAAAGTGAAAAGTCCATTGCTCTGTAAAAGGAAAGACAGGAGGAAGAGGGAGGAGGGGATATTTATACTGAAAGGGGGACCAGTAGGAAAAGACAGGAATTTGAGTAAAGTCAGTGATGTACATGCATGTCATAATGAAACCCATTATCGTCTATGCTAAAATAATCACTAAAAATTTTTCAATTAAAAGAATGAAATGTTCAGATTTTTTCCTAGGTCAGGTTAAGAGTTTTAGCCATTTTTCTCTGACAGTCACCAAATTAGATTCATCACTTAGGAATTCATTGCTTTTATTTGACAGAGCATGTTGAAGCCAGGAGACAACTGTTGCCTGAAATAATACCTAGTTGAACCCAGAATCTGCCGGATGAGAAATTACCCAACTTTAAATATAACCTATTATTTCCTGAAATCGATAGCTGCGCTTGGAGTAAGGGATCCAAAAACTAGGAGCAGTTTTCAGTGCAGCTAATGAATTTCGTATTCTTGTTTTTTCTACTTGTATGAAGGGATTCAGAGCCTAGATTTTGCATTCTCTTGAAAGTGACTATTTTATCCCAGTTCATTTACGCCTTTTGAGGTCATGCATGGACTAGAACTGAGCTCCACCAAGAGCTCACAGTCCATGCTCAATAAAAATACATTCATTTGACATCATCAAACCTTAGTGAAGCTTTGGCTAGCCGTAACAAAGTCACACATCTGTGCTTTTAGACAATAGTATAACAGTGTGTGTCTCGGCTCAAGGCAGGCTCCTAAATCAGACCCTTCAATTCCCAATCACAATTTAGTTTTATGTTTAGCTTTCTTTCCTCTGAAGCTATCTGTCTGTGAAGCTTATCCGTCCTTTCCTGTCCTAAGTAACGTAGGATAAAGACGGATGCTGTGCCCAATGGGGTCGTCACTCCACTACTTCTGGCCAGTCACTGTTGAGGCGATGTGATCTTGACACTTTTATGACACTAAATGCACACTCTGTGTAGGGACAAAGCAGGGCAAATCTTCAGTTTAAAGGCTTTTTTTTTTTTTTTTTTTTTTTTTTCGGTTCCTACATAAAAACGTATGGTTCAAAATGTACTGCATTCAAGACTTTCAATGCAAAGTGAAAGCAACTCAATGGTCACTAACAGATAGATTGAGAATATTATTCACTGGTTCACATAACTCAGGCACAGAGGTGGGACTTCCTGACTGACATAGGACCATGTCAGAGAGAATGTGATTGCCTTGCTCTAAGCATTAAGCATTGTTTCCTGTGCTGGTGTTAATTTTCCTTCCATTACAAGCAGAATGCATTTCCATCCATGCATAAGGGACAAAGTTGTCAATCTTAGTTTCTTTGTCAAAACAGATCAAGTCTTTTACTCTCATGAGTCTTAAAATAAAACCCAGTTGGCTGTCCAGGCTACATGGATGAATCTATCTGCCCTGGAGAAAGATTCTCAAAAAGAGACTACCTAGCTGAACGGACCCATGAATTTTACAAAACAGAAACAGTGTACATTGCCTTCCTGAAGAGTCTTGCCTCCCTGCAGTCAGAGAGAAAGAGAGTGACAGACAGACAGACAGACAGACAGACACAGAGAGACAAACAGACAGAAAGAGACACACACAGAGATACACACAGAGAGAGAGAGAAAGAGAAAGAGACAGACAGAGAGAGAGAGAGAGAGAGAGAGAGAGAGAGAGAGAGAGAGAGAGAGATTCTACTGGAATATCCATTGGTCTGCATTAATCAAAATGAGAAAAAGAAGAATAACACTTTGAAGAGATTTTTTTTCTCCCTTTTCCCAGGTGAAGATACTTTGATTTGCCTGCCTAAAGGCAACAGTTAGCTCCCTCTTTGTAGCCTTTTCATCTTTATTTCGGGCCTGGGTTGCTTCCAAAATGGAGTCACTCATTAAAGCTGTCTAATGAGCCACATAGGTGGCTGAGGCCTCCAGTCCAGTCTGTTTCTATAGGAAAGGACAGGTTCCCTATTACTAAAGCTTATTTTTTGTGTGTGGTTCCATATACTTGATCGTGTTGTAGACTGTGTGGTAATAAAAAGGAGGCACTTTTTTTTTGCCCTCCTACTGGATGGGAGAAGATGCTCCAACAGCTGCTGTCTTATTTCTTCTAAAGATTTGTTAGAATTGTTATTTATTATTAACTTTATTTGAGTCAGAGTCTTACTAGCAAGCCTTCTACAAACCAAGCTATATTCCCATGTGATTTTTCTTCTTTTCTTTACTTCCATAAAATTAAAAAGTTGCACGGGGCTCATATTTATACCCTGTAATCTTTGTTTTTTAGAAGAAAATTGCTACAGTGCTAGGATTATTTCATTGAAATAGCATTTTTGTAGCTATACAAAAATCTCCAGCTATACCTGGTGGTGCCCACCTATAATCTCTGCACTGAAGAGACTGAGGCAGAAGAGTTAAGGGTTTGAAGTATGCCTGGTCTGCCCAGCAAAATCCACGAACGAAGACAAAAGCAAAATCACTAAATCTAGAATATTTTCATTCTCTTCCTATAAGGTCTAAGGTCTTCAGTGAACCGCTCTCTTGGCATCTGCCACAGCGTGTCTCCTCTCCCACTCTGCCATTGCACCTGTCCAGTCCACTATTATTGTCTCTTCTCCACAGCTCTTTGCTCTTCCCTTAGCCAGGCTCTCTTCTATTTCATTTATCAACACCCTTGTTGTGTCTTCTCTGCTGACCTGAAAGATATTGGAGAATTGGCACCATGACAAATTCCTGTGTGGATTTTGATCTTCAGTGCTTAATAGATGCTTACTAGGGCATCTTTGAACTGTTAGAAAAAGATGAGCCGTTGGACGTAAACAAACAGGATGCTGGGTAAATACTTCCTCGCTTGGTTGCGAGGAGGGGTAGAAGATGGGAAGGTCTAGAGAGGCGATGCCACACAATACAGATTTTGCCTATTTTACTAATTTGTCTAGGATAGCTCTTCCTTCCTCATTTCGTTTTTGTTAACCAAATCATCTGATAGAATTCCCCAAGTATTGCCTAGGCCACACTGTCAAATAAATCTTGTACCTCTGAATATTGACACAGCAGCTGCCTGTGCGTGTTCTACTTTTGCTGCATAAGGCCAGCCCATTTTAGACCCATAGACATTGGGTTTCTCTCTGATGCATGTCTTTCACACTAAATTTGCCTTTAGAAAATCAGAACTAAGAGGGAAGAGCAAAAATCTTCTTAAATTAGTTCTTTAAGAGAAGCGGAAATATCAAGACGGCTTCATTAAAGAGCTATTAAAAGTTCGTCTTCTTGATAATTATTTCTCTATTGTGAGAAAGTCAAAGGGGAAGCATTAACTGACAGTGACTCAGAGTCACTTTTGCCCCAGTTCTTCTTGCCTTTTTGAGTGTGTCTTATTTATACATAAATGTCATAACAGATCAATTCATGATATGCACTAAAGATATAAATGTTCACCGCCCCCATCCCCAGCATGCTAAGACTAAAACTGCTGTAGGTAAAAGTCATGGGACATTAAGGATGCTCACAGTATTTGTGAATCAAAGATGCTTCTTGCCTAAAAGACTTAGCTGTGATGTTCCTTTCCTCGGGGAAGAAGAATGTGCATAATTATGTACTTCAAACATCAGGCTGCTCTTTTTGTGTGTCTAAGTCTAACACAAACATGACTTAGGAACTGAGCAAGCAGCAATGCCTTGATAGAGCTACAGCTTTTGCCTTTTCTTCTATCCAGTGCCAGAGAGACAAGTTTCAAATAATCAAGCATCATTGAGAGATTCATCATTTAATATGTCTCCACAATGCTTTTGAATGTAATTAATTCAAAGTTAGGGCTGCATTAACATCAGCTATCCCTCTGTGGAATGTTATTTGTTAGGTACACCACTGCACTGGTTATGTTAAATCACATAACAACCCAATGAAAGAGTATGTGAATTACCATGTTTTTGGTTGTATGTATGTATAGGAATCTATCCTAAACTGGTTTAGATGAAAAGAGAGATTTAAATTCTCTGGTGTAATGTAGTATGAAATAAAACCTCAAGAAGCAAGGAGTCCCCTGTGAGCATCAGGAGCAAAAGGACATGTCTGTCCATTTCCAATCAGCATCTCTCTTTCAGCTTAATTTTCCTACCTTGTATGCAGGCTTCCTTCACAGCCTTCATGGTCCTAGTAATCATTCATTAATGAAACATTAAATCAGTTCCATCAGCTTTGCTTTCACAGATCTCAAAGAAGCTAATGACTTGCTTCCAAACAGTACAGAGTATGGCAGACAAAAGGGGGCAGGACATTAGTGGAGACTACTGACAGACAGTAAGGTGCGTTACATCACCCACGACGTCATATGGATGCCACTCATGTTAGCATGTGACCAAGAAGGGCACCTTGTTTTGGTAGAATTCTTTCCCAAATGCTACAACTCCAATTTATTCAGAACCAAAAAAAATTTATACAATTTTAAATTAAGTGACTTTTGACAAAATTCCTTTGACCAGCACCACTCAAAGCCCATAATCATTAAAAAAAAAAAAAAAAAAAAAAAAAAAAAAAAAAAAAAAAAAAAAAAAAAAAAAGAAAGACTGGGAGGTTGCCAAAGAGGCACAAATCACTCTTTGTGCCTCTTTGGTTACCTTGAGACTATGGGTGCTTTGTTTAAGATTCTAGATCAGAAATAGGGCTCCACCAAAACACAACAATAAAATTTTCAGTTAGCACAGTAAAGAGCACTGAGACATCTCGCCTTCATTTTGTCAAATGTGAGATGTCCACAGCACAAAAATGGATGAAGGATAAATAGGAGGATTCTTGCTAACATTATACATTTTTTTTTGCTTATTATTTAACTTGAAACATTTTAAATTATAGAAGAGGAATTCCTAGGCAAAAACCATGATCGAAGTAGCTTGAAGTAGATTTCTATTCTTGAGATTCCTTGCCTGGGAGCAATGTGTAAAGTCATTTAGCAATGGACCAGAGACCCTGAGGTTTACACTCCATTTTCTAGCCATTCACAAAGAAGGAAAGCAGAAGGAAGGAAGGGAGGGAGGGAGGGAGGGAGGGAGGGAGGGAGGGAGGGAGGGAGGGAGGGAGGGAGGGAGAGAGGGAAGGAGGGAAGGAGGGAGGTAAGAAAGAAGGAGAAAGAAAGAAAGAAAGAAAAAGAAAGAAAGAAAGAAAGAAAGAAAGAAAGAAAGAAAGAAAGGAAGGAAGAAGACATAGATGTGAGCCCAAGAATGTGGTTAACAAGCATCCCAGATAAAGAAGCAGAGGGACAGAGGGACAAAAGACTGACTACTATAATTTATCTATTTCAAAATAAAATAGTTCACTTTTTAGTATTCTTGAAATCACTATCTACCTATTTCCCTAAACTTTTTAATGTTTTTAATTTGATGGAATATTAATTTATTAATAAACATAGAAAATGATGCTATCCAGGAGTTCAACTTAGGCATCAACTGCTCTGTTGTCTAGACTCCAAGGAAAGAAGCAAACACCTTGACTGTCATTCCTCCCAGGATCCTGTTAATATTAACTACACTGCCATAATAATCAGTGCCTTTGGTGCCATCCAAACTACAAAGACAAGGTGAGAATGAAAACCGAAGCAACTGCAACCACAGAGTTTGCCATTTTGATAAAATCATCATTTCATGAACTACACATAGATAGAGGCATGGAAATAAATTGTTTTCTGCAAAGTAAAGGTATGAATAAACAAAGATGAGGATGATTTTGCATATACTGTGTACAGTAAGTTTTAACAATGCATTTTAAAGATCTCATTTGAATACTCATATTAAGTAGAAGTACAATTTTTAAAAACTTTTCTTACCATGTGCCTCATTCCATTAAAATAGTACTATTAAAGCCAGGTACCATGGCACTGAAACATTCATTCCTTTACATTACAATAACATGTTATTAGGTGCAGAGTCTAAGAACGTGCAACAAAGGCTCTATCAATCACATTTTATAATTTAAAAACATTTCATGTGCATCTGCTGTTAAAGATCTTAGTCATAAGATCTTTATTATACTGTATTTTCTTTTTAGAAAATAGACTTATTTTCTAGTTTTCTGGATCTTTTGTTCAACATGGAACAAAAGACATTTTATAGAATTATTACAAATATAGTAAAACTTTGAAAAAGTGAATCAGTTTGGGGAGTATATACCTAGCAGGTTTAATCAAGTTTGGATAGGGAAAAATGACCCAAGGGAAAGTTACTTAATCTGAGTCTACAGACACAAGTATCCTTTAGTGAGCACTTGTATTCCAGGTAGCACCAGTGCAGACATGCACGGATCCAACTCAGCATATATTCAGACTACTTCTTTGGAGGCTAGAAGAAGCCAGGGTAAGGTAAGAAACCCTCTTTTCAAAACATTGGTAGAGCTGAAGTTTCAGGTTTGATTTAGGTTACGCCCATCAGAAGAAACTGTGAGTAATTAGATTAGAACTGAGTAGAGAGAAACAATGAACGTGAGACTTCTTGGTGGAGAGCATACATGCAGAAACGTGCTCCATGTCTTTCTATCCTCACTGACAACATGTTCCAGCAATACCACAATCCCAGACACAACAGTATCATTTTCTACTTGGCAGTTACCACAAAGCCTGTAGCAGAGGTAAGCA
The DNA here is from genome assembly GCF_011762505.2 of Arvicanthis niloticus. Lineage (NCBI taxonomy): Eukaryota > Metazoa > Chordata > Mammalia > Rodentia > Muridae > Arvicanthis > Arvicanthis niloticus. The sequence goes on along the minus strand of NC_047670.1, from coordinate 20,208,123 downwards.
TCCTTGTTGACCATCTGGTTATGTTATTCTGCAGGTCATTCCTGGAGGCACAGGATAGCTCATTGAACTAACAGTTCTGGTTAATCTTTGGAGTTTTAACCACATGGATAATTTCTTTTCTGTGAGATAACTGAATGTTTTTCTTATATGTACTTCTATATTGTGGCTCATGCCTTACGATACTAAAAGTAGTTTCAAGTGATTAAGAAAGGATGTTTGGCCCACTAGATGACTTGATTGGGTTGGGAAGAGTGAGAGAAGAATAACAGTCAGCAATGGCCATTAATAAAATTTTCTAAAGTATACACTGCATTTACTTATTGTAACTAAATGAAATGTTGGTTGAAAGTGACCTTGACTCCTTAAGATAGCAGGGAAAAAAAAAAAACTGTTTCTAGGATTTAAGGACAATGGATGCATCTCACTCACTGGAATGAAGGTGAATGTGATTCTTGAGGCCAGTAACAGAGCTAAGTATCATCACCAGAAGGAGGTCTTCAAATTGGGTCAAAGATTGCAGTGTCCTCACAACTGGAAAACTCAAACATCAGATTAAGTTTCTGCTTAACCTCTGAGCAGAGATAAGTTTAGTTGTGGTAACCACAGACCACAAGTGAATTATAACCAAAGATCTCTGGAGCCTGGTGACACCCACAGGTGGGTTCTGTAGGACAAACAGGTAAACTGATTGTGCTTCCTCTATATGATGCTTGTGGTTAGTTACCAGCATGCCTAGATGTCCAGAAAAGGGGGTGCCCGGACCTGTCTGTGGATTATTGCACTATAATTCTGACCCTGTGGTGTTACTGGCAGATCGCACACAGAAACCACATGTTGAGTCTGTTCCAGAATCCACTGTGGCTCCTCACACTGTGTGGGAGTAATGAGTTCCCACTCCCTTGGGGAAGACTTGAATAGGCAAACTAGGCAACTGGAATTAGCTCACAGTTTATCAGTGTTATGTAGAGGCAGGACAGAGAATTTAACAAAAACTATTCCTGCTAACAAAAATCAACCCCAACAATTGTCTAGCTATCAACCATCCTAGCAATATAGCAAAATAAATAAATACATAAATACATAAATATCCTATCATTTTACGTCATTACTGCATAACTCAGTGGACCCCTGATACCCAATGTGAGCTCTTCCTTTACTAGATGTGTCTTTTATTGTGTTACAGAGAGGACCAGCAGTATCTAATTCCCTCTATCCTTGTTAGAGGTGCATAGGATTCATTATTTTATCTTAACACAAGATCAGTTCATTCCAGATAGCATAGTACAGAGTCCAGAGCTCTTTGTCTGTATCACCAACCCAGGTTTTCAATATAGATAACTACATTGACTAAACTGTGCTAATAGGACTTTCTGATGGAAAATTTTATACTAGTTGTCCAGGTAAGGTATTCTGTTCTGGGATAAATGGAAAGGAAAATCTGTTTTAAAAAAATTATTTTTGATACTGTTCCTCATCTATGCTCTGTGAGAGTAGATATCACCAGCATCTTCCCAGCACGAACCTGGCACCTAGAATAATCAAGTGTTCTGTGAGTGTTTCCTTCACCCTCTGGTAGAGAATGTGAAGCTTTAAAGGCATCTCCTCCAGGTAGATGTTATGCTTTTACTGCAAAGCATTATAATTCAGGAGAGTTTTGAGTTCCCCTAAAACAAGATTGGATTTGCAGTCACTTGGAAGGTGAAGTGTGGACCAGAATAAGTAATGAACATTCTATATTTCTTCAATCCCCATGATCAGTGCTTAAAAGGACTTACATTTATGAAAAAGGACAGGCTAATTACTTACTTTGAGACGTGCTGGGAAGATATTGGTCGTAATAGGGCAATTATGATGTGTGATTGTGTGTTTGCTGTTTGCTTTTACCACTTAGTATTGAGCAGTTAATGAAACGTCAAAACAAAGCGTATCTGAAAGGACACGGGTCAGGAAAATTTTAAAGAAGAGTACACAAAAATGAAACAACTTGAAGACTTTTCATACCTGACTTTGTTAAAAAGAGATATTAATAGGAAAATATGCTATGTTTTTTGACTTGGCAAATGAAAGGTAATTGAAGAAATTTTCTTTTCCTTAATAATTAAATCACCTCTCTCTCTCCCTCCCTTTGTCTTTCTTTCTCTCCTTCCCCACCCTCTAGTTCCTGAATCCTTTCCATTTCCTTTTGTGGCTATGTTGCTTGAGCTTTGCGGGAAAGTTATCCCACTCAAGGCTAAGCACAAAATCTTTTATCATCAATTTTAGCTTTTATTCATTTCTGAATTGACTGGCGCTCACTGCTGAATACCCATGATACCACTTATGGACCACATGAAGCTCAAGAGGAAAGAAGTCCAAAGAGTGGATGCTTCAGTCCTACTTAGAAGGGGAAACAAACTAATCAAGGGAAGTGGAGGATGGGAGGGATTTGGGAGGAAGAGAACGGGGGAGGGGTAATCAGGTATGGGAGATGCAGAATCAGGTATGGGAGGAGATGGAGGAGATGTACAGGGGATGAGGAAATTAAACAGTGGTGAGTAGCAATGGGGGATGGGGAACTGGGGGAAGCAACCAGAAAGTTCCAGATGCCAAGAAAGCAAAAGCCTCTCAGAACCCCATGGGGATGAGATTAGCTGAAATACCCCACAAAGGGGAGGGAGAACCTGTCGAGACCATATCAAGAGGTTAGATATGGTCCCCCCGTTGAGGGATGTGGCCACCCATCCAACTCCAAAATTTTAACCCAGAATTGCTCTTGTCTAAAGGAAATACAGGGACAAAGAGTTGAGCAGAGACCAAAGGAAAGGCCATCCAGAGACTGCCCCATGTGGGAATCCATCCCATCTGCAGACACCAAACCCAGACACTATTGCTGATGCCAAGAATTGCTTGCTGACAGGAGCCTGATACAGCTGTCTCCTGAGAGGCTGTGCCAGAGCCTGACAAATACAGATGCAGAAGCTCACAGTCAATCATTGGACTGAGCACAGATTACTCCAATGGAGGAGTTAGGGGAAAGACTGAAGGAGCTGAAGGGGCCTTATGCAGCATCCATGGGAGGAGAGGCCCTTGGTCCTGTGAAGGCTTGATGCAGTGTAGAGGGATGCTAGAGGGGTGAGGTGAGAGTGGGTGCATGGGTACCCTCATAGAAGCAGGGTAAGGGGATGGGATAGGGGTTTTGCAGAGGGGAAACTGGTAAAGAGGATAACATTTGAAATGTACATAAATAAAATATCCAATTTAAAAAAAAAAAGAAGTATCTATGTCCCAGGCCAAAAGCAGTCCAGAACCACAGTCTCATCCAGACTCCATTTTCTAATTCTATATTTCTATTGAAGAAGGCTTGTAGGTGCTTTTTTATGCTTTTAGATAGACAATGAAAGACATGAAAAATCAATAAACAAGGATAACTCAAGAGCTCATGAATTTCCTCTCTTTCCTGGCTCAACTCAAGGACAGTCTTCTTCATCATCATCTTCATCATCTTCATCATCATCTTTGCCACCCTCAAAGCCATGGCCTTGCTTCACATTCCTAGTTGGATGTTCCTCGTTTTAGCTAAATCTTGTACAAAACCAGAAATATTTATCTTTGCACTTTTCTTTTTTCAAATATCGATTTTGTTCTCTATGACGTATAGACAGCCAAGGAACTTTTGGCACTTGGTACAGCATAGAGCTTTCAGCTAGGTGCTGGAGTTGAAGGGAAGTTGCCACCCAGCTGGGAAGATAAGTCACCCATATGGACAGATACGCAGCCAGACAGGGAAATGTGTAAATGTCAAGGATGAATCGGCGGCTGATGTTATTGTCATTTCTTTAAATGGTTTCTTCATTTTCTGACTTCCTTTTCTTCTATTTATGCTTTCCCCCTTCATACGTCCTAAATCAGTATCCTCAGCTCTCTCCTCCGAGTGGAAGCAGACAGATTTCTCCCTTCCTACACAGTTCACTCAGGCAGTATGTTAGAAGACTTTTTGTTTTTCCTCACAAAACAAATTAGAAATTTGAAATGTCAGGTAGACAGATGTGCTAAAAAGTTCTTGTCAGGTAGAGGGAAAGAGATGATTCAGTGTCTATGCATACAAAGAACTTAACCAAATTCAGTTCTATTGTGTTTTGGAGTATAAACCTCACAAATTATAGTTTTGAAGTATTTCAACAAAATATTTTGCCTATTAAATGTTTCTCAAGAAATGCCACCCAGTTTAAGAGAGAATGAAATAATGTCACCACACAACTTCCTTGGTTCCTTTTTAGGCCCACAGTTGTCATTTTGTGGAACTTTGAGTAGATGTTTCTTCTTTGGAAATACATCGGCTTTAAGAAAGCCTGCAGGCTCTGTATGAACTAGTCTGTCAGTTGATATCTAGTCTGCTTGGGCGTGACTGGTCAACCTGATGACTCCTATTCACAAAGGAAACTGCCTATAACAAGAGAAGTGTGTAAGTCTAAAAAGAGAATGTACATATTTTCACAGCTCTCTAAGTTGGAGGGCTGCAGCAAAGCACGGAAGATTCCACAGCCAGCATCACCACACCTCTCGGTCATCAGTTTGGGGCAGACACTGACTCTTACAATCTCCTATCTTCATGATCTCAAAGTACACATTAATATCACACACCGCATGAATGTGGTACAATGCCTATTGTTATGTGCTGAAAGTTGAGAAATAGCTCTCTTCTCGAATATCACAGTTTTGGTATCAGTAGACTTCACTTTTGGTTCCAATTTGTATTTTCCTTCTTTGACTAGTGAAATGGAAATGACAATACTGTATTCTTGTTTTTTTTTTTTTTCTCAGAAAATCAGACACATATTGAAACTCAGTTGCTATGCAATTGTAGCAAGAGATACAGGAAACACTCTGACAAAGCTGTAGAAATTATGATAGAAAATGAATGTAAATATATAATCTTAAAATAAATTACTGAATATAACCTAAAATGTAAGAAAATATTTCATAAGCCTTATCTCAAAGTTATAGAAGTATCGGTTTGTTTTGTTTGTCTTGTATGTGTGTGTTTATATATCTATTGCTGTTCCAGATCAAAAGCACCCTGAGGTGCCAGTGAGAGCAACATGCAGGTCCTGAGAGAGGCAGGAACAGCCTAGAGAAGAAGAGACCTCAAACTTTTGGAAGACAGCTTCAGTGAGACAACTCATTTAATGGGGGTTGGGGGAGGGAAACAAAGGCTACTTAAACATTTGGGGGATGGGTAGGGTTTTGGGGAATGCTGGGGATGCCTCATTTTATAAGGAGAAATTCCAGGTGCTACTGCACATGACCTTATAAAGGGAGAGGAAGTTTGACCTAGCTACCAGGCTATGTGACCTCTTCAGGGTGGTGAAACAAAAGAGGGGTACAAGGCTACATGCACTGAAACACACAAGTCAGGGACAGGAGTGATTGATCCTACTCCTACAGACTTCCAAGGATTGGATATGCCTCGACCCAACTCTTCAATCAGGCTGCCTACCATGTACCCATGGCTTCCCAGTCCCAAAATCTATGTATATTTATCTATCTATCTTTCTATCTATCTGTCTATCCATCCATGTATCTATTTAACCATCTATATATAATATATGTAACATGTAATATGTGATAAATATAAAATATGCAATGTGTAATCCCATTAGTGTATTAATTATATATTAATTAGTCGAATTAATTATTATAATAAATTATTAAAATGGTATATAATTAATTAATATATAATATATTATTTCATAATATAGTATAATATATGCTGTATATTTTATATACTACATGTTTACTATATGCTAATATAATATATTAGTATATATTTTAACATCTATTAATTATATACTGATTATTAACAATTCATTATTTTAATTAATTAACATAACTAATTAATAGAATCAATATACTGATAATTACATATTATAGGTTATAGATAATTAAATATAAATTATCTATTCATAAGTAATGTCTTTCATCTATAAATTATGTAACTAGATAAAGAGATGATAGATACATAAATATAAATTACCTATAGATAGATAGATAGATAGATAGATAGATAGATAGATAGATAGATAGACAGACAGACAGGTAGATGTACCAGGCATTATCAAATGAGTTGATTAGAGTTTTCTAAAAGATCACATTCATGTATAAAGCTTTCATTACAAAACTCATAATTTCATATAACTACTATATACTAAAAAAATGAAAAAAAAACACACAATTCTGTGAAATGTTCTTATCGAATACATGATGTATTTTTTTCTCTTTTAAAAATTATTTATCATGGGAATATTATTGTAAACTGCATGCATCTACCAGCCTTTAGATTGGATTTCATCCACAATCTATAGCGTATATGGGTGTCTTGTCACCTCTGTATTCTCTCTTCTAACTTTTGCATACCAAGGACAATTGGTTTTAGGGGTTTTGGTTTGGGGAATTTTTTTGTTTTTGTTTGGTTTTGATTTGTTTTTGTCTTTAGAAATCACCTAGATGGTAAAGTCTTCCTTTACTGAGTATTTAACACTGTGCCAAATAAAGAAGTGGGAGGAGGGCGTGATTTAAAAGCTATTGCAGCCCTTTTTGTCCTGGGAATACTTTTATTCCTGTCCATTATGTTAAGGCTTGTCTTTAACAACATCAACATATTGGCAGCCAAAGTACATGGCTAGAAACTGAAAATGGACCCCCAGACAAAGTTATTAATTTAACAGGCTGGCAAGCCAAGGATGGGTAAGTTTCTGCACAGAGCCTTACCAACCTAAGGCAGAAGTGCATTGCTTTTGATAATGCTTATCCCATGATGAGTAAGGAAAGCATTTTTGTCAGAACAACCTAAGGCAGGCTCAGTCTTGTTTATCAAATAAAAAAGAGGGAGACGAGGAGTGCTTTGGGGGCTGCTTGGCAAGAATCTGACCTTGGTCAAAAACAAGGAAATGGGCTGCTTGGCAGGAATATGACATTGGCCAAGGACAAGGAAGTGGGCTTCAGGCAGAAATCTGACATTAGGCTAGAATAAAGTAATTTCAGGCAGGAATCTAAATCTTAGGCTAGAACAAAGAAGTAGGCTTCTGACATGAAAATGACTTTGGGCTAGTACAGTGAAATAGGCTCAGATTTTTTGGTCATCCTGATAATCCCTTAGAAACAGTGATCACAGGAGTGATCTTGGGACTTTGTTTATTGCCTTGCTTGTTCTTTGACTACTTGTGTTTACTGTCTTGCTTGTTCCTTGACTATTTATATCTATTGTATTGCTAGTTCCTCAACCTAGAACTGACCTTAATACTTGCATGTAATTAAAATGGTATAAAAGCAAACAGGAGGAGGGGATTGGATAGGGGGTTTCTGGGGGGATGGGGAAAGGAGATGACATCTGAAATGTAAATAAATAAGATATCCAATAAAAAAAGTAAAAGCTATTGCAGAGGTTAGTGAAGAAGCCAAAGGAAGAGGTTTAGTAAGACAATAATTGACAGTCCACAGTTCTTAACTCAATTCCATTTAAATTTGAATCCATTTAGTTCTTTTCCTTGAAAGAAAGCAAATCTCTGAACTTCATCAATTCAGAAATGAGACAGAAATGGTATTTACAATTTAAAAGCCAAAGAAACCTTAGAGAGGGTTGCTTAGCCATTTTTTAGCTAAACCTGTTTATTTACTAAATTTTTAATAAAACAAATGTTTGTGTGGTTTCAATGGTACAGTATAACCTATATTAACAAACATTAATGACTAACAAATATTTAAAGAAAAATGAACAAACAAACAAACAAAAAGAAAAGCCAAAAAAAAAAAAATAGAGAAAAATTCAAAATGTGAACCAGGTATAGTCGTGTACCTGCAATTCCAGTGTATAGGAGGCTGAAGAAGAGGGATCATGATTTTAGAGGTCATTCTGCGATACTTGGTGGAAGCCCTACTTTCAAACATAGCAGGAAAACAGCACCACAAACAAAAAGTAAGGAGTATTTTCTACAGCACAATTCCCAATAGCTAAATTATGGATCAAAGCTAGATAACCAACAAGAATCATGAGTGAAAGAAAAAGGATATGCTTTTGTTTGTTTGCTTGTTTGTTGATAGATTGTTTGTTTGTTAGTGTGATCTCTTTGTCATCCTAGCTGTCCTGGAACAGACTGGCCTCAGGCCCACAGATATCTGTCTGTTTTTGCTCCTTGCTGTTGGAATTAAAGGCATGCATGTCATGCCTGGCTTGCAGTAGACTTTTTGCAGAGTCACATTCAAGTGTTTGAAGGAAAGTGGATGCACTGGAGATAACCACAGCAAGCAAATTAAGCCTGTTTCAGTGAGATAAATATTTTATGTGTTTCTCTCCTGTATTTTTATAGAGATGCATAAAATCAGGTATGCATACATGCTATGAAAGTAAAAGCACACTGTCTAGAGAAGTGAAGAGACAGTGAGGTGATGAGAGAGGGAAGAAGGGAAAGCAGACATGGTGAAGGTATTCTCGATATACAGTGGATTCTTGGAGGAAACTAAAAGAAAATGGAAAGAAAAAGCTTGACAGGCTAGTGGGATAAATTCGAATGTGAACTGGAAAGAAATTGCTAGCTTAAAAAACTCCAGAAAGTCCTCAAACTCATGGAGGGCTAATTATCTATTTCTTTGTTGTTGTTGTTGTTTTAAAAAATGGTGCAGGTAAAGAAAAATGAATACAGGCTGACACAAGGAATTATATTTAAAGAATTAAATACTTTCTGTCCCAAGGGGGTAGCTATGTTAAAGGGACATCACTGGGCTGTGGAAAGTGTCAAGGAAACTCAGTTTGAGGCCAGGAAGGCTCACACATTGGGGCATCTAGCTAGAATTATCGGAAAATGCTGTTTGCGGTGTAAAACTGAGTTTACATGCTCATATGATGTCACCAGGCTCATAGATACTCTTTGTTCATCTGAACCCCTGTGCTTTCTTTTGTAATAATCTTTCATTGGATTTAAGTCCTTTGCACCGAGGCTGGATTAACTACCACTTACAGCACCTTGGCCAAGAAATGAATGCACGTTTAAAAAGGTCTAGATCTGACTTTGGGATTATTTTTGGCAATGCTTGGGTTTTGTGTTTCTTAAGCAAATTACAGTAGCCATATCACTATGCTTCTTTGGTTAAAAAAAAAAATACCTGAATCACATGCAAATCCTTAGTGTCTGCGAATGGCACCAACCTGAAGGTACTTTGGGCATGTCAGAAAACAGAGAGGTGATTTGCCATGCAAATCCAGGTGTCACTCACAGAATGGCTGCAAATGTTCCATTACTGAGTAGTAAGTTGGGTTGTAGGAAAAGCAAGTAACCAGACTTAGGTCTCCTTTATTGCTGTTGCTGCTTGCTGGTGCTACTCTGTATTTATTTATGTATTTTATACTCCAGATTTTATTTCCCAACCCATCAACTCTCTGACTGTTCCACATCCCATACCTCTAACCCATATCCCTGTCTCAACAAGGTTGTCTCCACCTCTCACCCCACCTGACCTCTAAATTCCCTGGAGCCTCCAGTCTCTTGAGGGTTAGGTGCATCATCTCTGAACACAGAGCCACCAGTCCTGTGCTGTATGTGTTTGGGGCCTCATGTCAGCTGGTATATACTGCTTGTTTGGTGGTCCAGTATTTATTTGAAAGATCTCAGGGGTCCAGATTAATTGAGACTGCTGTCCTCCTACAGGATAGCCAACCTCCTCAGCTTCTTTCAGCTTTCCCCTTATTCAACGATCGGGATCTGTCCATTGGTTTGGTGCAAATATCTGCATCTGACTCTTTCAACTGCTTGCTGGGTCTTCTGGAGGGCAGTCATGATAAGTCCCTTTTTAAAATCTTTTATTTTTTATCGGATATTTTATTTATTTACATTTCACATGTCATCCACTTTCCCCATTTGGCCCCAGAAAACTTTTTATACCATCCCCCCTTCTCCTGCTTCTATGAGGGTGTGCCCCTGCCCACCCACTCACTCCAGCCTCCCCACCCTCGAATTCCTTCACACTGGGGCATCCAGCCTTCACAGTACCAAGGGCCTCCTCTCCCATCATTGCCCAACAAGGCCATCCTCCACTATATATACAGCTGGAGCCATGGGTCCCACCATGTGTGTTCCCAGGCTGGCTTACACATTGGGAGCTCTGGTTGGTTAGTATTGTCACTCTCCCCTTGGGGCCACAAACCGCTTCAACTCCTTTAGTCCTCTCTCTAACTCCTCTATTGAGGACCCCATGATTCAATGGTTAGCTGCAAGCATCTGCCTCTGTATATGTCAGGATCTGGCAGAGTCTCTCAGAAGACAGGTATATTAGGCTTCTGTCAGCATGCACTTCCTGGTATCTACAACAGTGTCTGCCTTTGGTGACTGCACATGTGATGGATCCCTAGGTGGGGCAATCACTGGACAGCCCCTCCTTCAGACTCTGCTCCACACTTCGTCTCCATATATGCTCCCATGAGTAGTTTGTTATCTCTTCTAAGAAGGACCAAAGCACCCACACTTTGGTCTTCCTTCTTTGTGAGCTTCAAGTGGTCTGTGAATTGTATCTTGGGTATTCTGAGCCTTTGGGCTAATTTCCACTTATCAGTGAATACATACCATGTGTGTTCTTTTGTGATAGGGTTCCCTCACTCATAATGATATTTTCTAGTTCCATCCATTTGCCTAAGAATTTCATGAAGTCATTGTTTATAATAGCTGAGTAATACTCCATTGTGTAAATGTACCACATTTTCTGTATCCATTCCTCTGGTGAAGGACAACTGAGTTCTTTCCAGCTTCTGACTATTATAAATAAGGCTGCTATGAACATAGTGGGGCATGTGTCCTTGTTATATAGTGGAGTATACTTTGGGTATATGATCAGGAGTGGTATAGCTGGGTCCTCAGGTAATACTATGTCCAATTTTCTGAGGAACCACCAGACTGATTTCCAGAGTGATTGTATCAGCTTGCAATCCTACCAACAATGGAGGAGTGTTCCTTCTTTCTCCACATCCTCACCAACATCTGGTATCACCTGGGTTTTTTGATCTTAGCCATTCTGACTGGTGTGAGGTGGAATCTCAGGGTTGTTTGACTTGCATTTCCCTGATGACTAAGGATGTTGAACATTTCTTTAGGTGCTTCTCAAACATTCAAGTTTCCTCAGTTGAGAATTCTTTGTTTAGCTCTGTACCTCATTTTAATAGGGTTATTTGATTGTCTGGAGTCAAACTTCTTGAGTTCTTTGTATATATGAATATTAGCCTTCAATCAGATGTAGGATTAGTTGTCATTTTGTCCTATTGACAGTGTCCTTTGCCTTACAGGAGCTTTGCAATTTTATGATGTCCCATTTGTCAATTCTTGATCTTAGAGCAAGTGACAGATCTGTTCAGGAACTTTTCCCTTATGCCCTTGTATTTGAGGCTCTTTCCCACTTTCTCTTCTATTCATTTTAGTGTATCTGATTTTATGTGGAGATCCTTGATCCACTTGGATTTCAGATTTGTACAAGGAGATAAGAATGAATCTATTTGCATTCTTCTACATGCTGACCTCCAGTTGAACCAGCACCATTTGTTGAAAATGCTGTCTTTTGTTCATTGGATGGCACTGAGAATTGTTCTTTCTATCTCTGTGAAGTATTGAGTTGGAATTTTGATGGGGATTGCATTAAATCTGTAGATTGCCCTTGACAAGATGGCCATTTTTACTATATTAATCTTGCCAATCCATGAGGATGGGAGATCTTCCATCTTCTGAGATCTTAGATCTCTTTCTTCAGGGACTTGAAGTTATTGTCATATAGATCTGTCACTTGCTTGGTTAGATCTACACTGAGGTATTTTATAGTGTTTGTGACTATTTTGAAGGGTGTCATTTCCCTAACTTCTTTCTTGGCCTCTTTATCCTTTGAGTAGAGTACTAATTTGTTTGAGTTAATTCTATATCCAGCCACTTTGCTGAAGTTTTTTTTTTTTTTTTAATCAGGTTTAGGAGTTCTCTGGTGGAAATTTGGGGCTCACTTAGGTATACTATCATATCATCTGCAAATAGTGATATTTTGACTTCTTCCTTTCCAGTTTGTATTCCTTTGACCTCCTTTTGTTGTCTAATTGCTCTGGCTAGGACTATATTGAATAGGCAGGAAGAGAGTGGGAAGTCTTGTCTAGTCCCAGATTTTAGTGAGATTGCATCAAGTTTCTCTCCATTTAGTTTGAAGTTGGCTACTGGTTTGCTGTATATTGCTTTTAGTATGTTTAGGTATGGGCTTTGAATTCCTGATCTTTCCATGACTTTTACAATAAAGGGATATTGAATTTTGTCAAATGCTTTCTCCACATCTAGTGAGATGATTATGTGGGTTTTTTTCCTTTGAGTTTGTTTATATTGTAGATTACTTTGATGGATTTTCATATATTGAACCATCCCTGCATTCTTGGGATAAAGCCTACTTGATCATGAAGGATGATTATCTTGATGTGTTCTTGGATTCGGTTTACAAGAATTTTATTGAGTATTTTTGCATCAATATTCATAAGAGAGATTAGTCTGAAGTTCTCTTTCTTTGTTAGGTCTTTGTGTGATTTAGGTATGAGTGTTATTGTGGTTTCGTAGAACAAACTGGGTAGTGTTCCTCCTGTTTCTATTTTTTAGAATAGTTTGAAGAGAATTGGTATTGGTCTTCTTTGAATGTCTGATAGAATTCTGCACTAAAACCATATGGTCTTGGACTTTCTTTTGGTTGGGAGACTTTCAATGACTGCTGCTATCTCTTTAGAGCTTATGGGACTGTTTAGATGGTTTATATTACCCTGATTTAACTTTGGTACCTGATATCTGTCTAGAAAATATTCCAGTTTTGTTGAGTATAGGCCTTTGTAGTAGGATCTGATGACTTTTTAAATTTCCTCAGTTTCTGTTGTTATGTCTCCCCTTTCAGTTCTGATTTTATTAATTGGGATACTGTCTCTGTGCCCTCTAGTTAGTCTGGCTAAGAGTTTATCTATTTTATTGATTTTCCCAAAGAACCAGCTTCTGGTTTTGTTGATTCTTTGTATAGTTCTTTTTGTTTCTACTTGGTTGATTTCAGCCCCGAGTTTGATTATGTCCTGCTGTCTACTCCACTTGGATGTATTTGCTTCTTTTTGTTCTAGAGCTTTCAGGCATGCTGTAATGCTGCTAGTGTATGCTCTCTCCAGTGTCTTTTTGTAGGCACCTAGAGCTATGGGTTTTCTTCTTAGCACTGCTTTCATTGTGTCTCACAAGTTTTGGTCTGATGTGTCTTCATTTTCATTAAATTCTAAAAAAATCTTTAATTTCTTTCTTCTCTGACCATGTTATCATTGAGCATTGTTCAGTTTCCATATGTATGTGGTCTTTCCATTGATGTGGGGTTCTAATAGATAACAACCAAACACCAAATAATATGTAATAAGATGAAGCAAAACTATCATATCAAAGTTGGCTATGGCAACAGAGCAAGAGCAAAATCGTCCTAAGAGCAGACATAAGAGTCAGAGACTCAGTCTCATAGTCAGGAGTTCCACAACAATACTAAGCTAATAACTAATATATATATATATATATATATATATATTATTATTATATATTATATATTATTATATTATATATTATAATATATATTAGTTATTATATATAGTATATATGTTATGTGTGATGTCGTGTAGACCCTCTGCTTGCTGCTTTAGTCTCTGCAAGCACATATCTGCCTTGCTTAGTTATTTCAATAATGGAGGGTCTCCTCCATCCCCTTCGACTCTTACAATCTTTCTGCCTTAGACTTTCCAAATGAGACACTATACATAATATCTGGTAGTGGATTTCTGCATCTGTTTCCATCAACTGCAGAAGAAAGCCTCTCTGATGATGAGAATGCACTGATCTATGGGTATAGCAGAATAATGTTAAGATAATGTTACTGATATTTTTTTCAAACCAGTCATGTTTAATTTTATTGTAGGTCTCTGGGTTATCTAGTCTCTGGTTCTTATTACTCAAGCAGTATTGGGTATGGTTTCTATCTTGTGGATTGATTCTTAAGTCAAATCAGACATTGGTTGGATTACTTCCACAAGTTCTGTGCTACTATTTCCCTAGCATATTTTATAGGCAGGTCAAATTGTAGATCAAAGGTTTTGTGGCTGAGTTTATGTTTACATTTTCTTTTCCATAGCCTGCAGAGAACCTCCCTCACCAAAGAGACTAGTATGTAGGGTAAAGGCTCCATGTAGGCACCAGCTTGACTTTTCATGTTCAGTGTGTTCTGTGGGTATTATCCTCTGTAACAGCACCCACCCACCGTCATTTTGCAGAGAGAAATCCTTAGTCTTAGAATAGTCCAGCTTATTTGGAGACCCTCTTGGCCAACAGCACTAATGATGCAACCCAGTCCCTTCACCGGAAGCCTTGCCTGACTACAAGAGACGGCTAGATGGCATTTATTTTCCATTGTTAGTAGGAATCCTCATTAAGATCACCTTGATAGATCCCAGGTAGTTTCCTCTGAAGTAGGTTTCCATACTAACCACTATTTGCCTCCTAATGCCAGATGTCTCTCAACACATTCTCTCCCTCATCCCATCTGCCCCCCTCACTTGCTCCTTCTGGCTCCCATCTTCATAACCCTCCCCCCCCAATTTATCCATAAAATCTCTTCTATTTCCCCTTTCCAGAGAGATCCATGCATTCTCTCCAGACTTCTCTACTTTGCCTAACCTCAGCATCAACAGCTTATATGCTTTTATAAGCAAATACATACCATGTTTGTTTTTCTGGGTCTGTGTTACATCATTCAGGATGCCTTTTTTTTCTATTTTCATCCATTTGCCTACAAGTTTCATGATGTCATTTCTTTTAACTGCTAAGTAAGACTCTATTGTGTAACATGCTACATTTTACTTATCCATTCTTCAATTGAGAGCCATCTAGGTTGTTTTTAGTTTCTAGCTAATATGAATAAAGTTTCAGAAAACGTAGTTGAACACATGTCCTTGTGGTAGGACGGAGTGTTCTTTGGCTATATGCCCAAGCATAATATAGCCAAGTCTTGATGTAGATTAATTCCCAATTTACTAAGGAACAATCATATTCATTTCCACAGTGACTGTATAAGAGTTTACTCTCACCACCAATGGAGGATTTTTCCCCTTGCTCCACTCACATTCTCACCAACATGAGCAGTCACTTTTATTGATCTTAGCCACATTCTGACAGGTATAAGATGAAATCTCAAAGTGTTTTTGATTTGCATTTCCTTAATGGCTAAGAATGTTTGTTTAAGCATTTCTCAGATATTTGAGATTCCTCTGTTGAGAATTCTGTTTATATTTGTACCACATTTTTAATTAGATTATTTAATTTTTGGTATCTAGTTTCTTGAGTTATTTATATATTTTAGATATTAGATGTGGGGCTGTAGCTCGCGCATGGGTGTGGGTCTTGTTGGGCTGAGTTGTGGATCTCACATGTCTGCCACGGCTCAGAAGCGCAGGAATTTGACTGAGTTCACTCCATGCAGCCCTGGGAGTAAAGGTCTGTAAAGAACTGTGTTTGAATTTGGACAAGGATTTCATTGAATCTCTAGATTAATTTTTGTAGGATGGTTGTTTTTACTATGTTAGTTCTACCAATCCATGTGTATGGGAGATATTTTTGTCTTCTAATCCTTCTTTAATTTCTTTAAAAACTTGAAGTTTTTATTATACAAGTTATTCCAACTTATTTTTTTATTATTTAAGGCTATTCTGAAAGGTGTTGTTTCCTTGGTTTCTTTCTTAATCCATTTGTCATTTCTATATGGAAGAGAGCTGGTTATTTATTCATTCATTCACTTACTCACTCATTCGTTCATTTTAGTTAAGCTTGCATCCAGCCATTTTGCTAAAAGTATTTATCAGCTGTAGCAGTTTCTTGATGGAATTTTTACAGTTACTTATGTATAATAACATGTCATTTGCAAATAACAATACTTTTTTTTTTTACAGTTTTTATCCCCTTGATCTTCAGTTGTCTTATTGCTCTGACTAAACTTCAAGCATTATTTTGAATAGATATGGAGAGCATATTTCTGACTTTAGTGGAATTACTTTGAGTGTCCTGATTTAATTTAATGTTGCCTATTGTCTTGCTGTAAATTACATTTTTTATATTTAAGTATGTCCCTTGTACCTTAATATCTTTAGAACATTTATGATAAAGGGGTATTGAGTATGATCAAAGGTTGTTTTTATCGGTATCCAATGAGATAATCATGTGGGGGTGTTTCTTTCAGTTTTTTTATATGTTTGGTTACATTTACTGATTTCCATACATTAAACCATCCCTGAATCTCTGAGATGAAGTCTATGTAGTCATAGTGGATTTTTTTTTTATGTGTCCTTGAATGTAGTTTGGAAGTATTTTATGAATATTTTTTGTGTCTATGTTTATAAGGAAAATTGGTCTGTAATTTTCTTTATTGGGGCTTTATGTGATTTGTATATCAATATAACATTGGCTTATAAAATGGATTGGCCAATGTTCTTTCTGGTTCTATTTTGTGAGATAATTTGAAGAGTTTCGGTGTTAATTCTTTGAAAGTCTGGGAAAATTCTGCACTGAAACCATCTGGCCTTGAGCTGTTCTTCTTTCTTCTTCTTCTTCTTCCTCCTCCTCCTCCTCCTCCTCTTCCTCCTCCTCCTCTTCTTCCTCCTCCTCCTCCTCCTGCTTCTTCTTTTTGGTTGGGAGAATTTTAATGACCACTTTTCTTTCACTAGGTATTGTAAGTTTATTTAAACAGTTTGCCTGATTTTTATTTAATTTTGGTAAGTGATAGATTTCCTGAAATTATGCATTTTTTTTAAAATTTTCAAATTTAGTGCAGTACAGGTTTTAAAAGTATGTCCTTATGATTCTCTGGATTCCTTTTCTGTCTTTTATTATACCCTTTCCCTTTTATTTCTGATTTTGTTAATTTAAATATTCTATTTCAGTCTTTAAGCTTATCTGTTGACTTTCCAAAAGAACCAATTATTTGTTTTATTGACCCTTTTATTGTTCCTTTTGCTTCTAATTCATTGACTTCAGTCTTCAGTTGATTATTTCTGCCATATGTTCTTGAGTGTGTTTGCTTCTTTTTGTTCTAGAGATTTCATATATAATATTAAGTTGCTAGTATGAGACCTCTCTAAATTTTTTGTAGGCATATAATGCTATAAAGTTTACTCTTTGCAGCATTTTCATTGTGTCTCATAATTTTCATTGAACTCAAGAAAGTATTTCTGTCTTAACTCATTTTTCGTTTAGTATAGGTGTTTTTAGATTCCATGAATTTGAAAGCTTTCTGATGTTCATATCCAGCTTTAACGCATTGTGGTTTGATGAGATGCAGAGTTATTTCAACTATCTTGTGTCTGTTGTGACTTGCTTTGTGTCTGGGCATGTGGTAATTTTGGAAAAATGTTTTGAGAGGTTCAGAGAGATGTTTTTGCATTTGTGTGAAATATTCTGTAAATATCTGTTAAGTCCATTTGTTTTATAACATGTTAGCTTCCCTATTATTCTGTTTGGTTTCTGTCTGGATGAGCTGTTTACTAGTAAGTGTGGGGTATTGAAGACTCTCACTATCAGTTTGTAAGGATCAATATGTGATTTAAGCTGTAGTAGTATTTCTTTTATAAAGTTGGGTGCCCTTGTATTTGGAGTACAGATGATAAGGACTGGAATTGCCTTGTGATGGATTTTCTGCTTTGATTTGTATGTACTGTCCTTTCCAATCTCTTTTGATTAAGTTTGGTTCAAAGTCTATCTTGTTAGATATTAAAATGCTTATACCAGATTGCTTCTTGGGTTTATTTGCTTGGTATTTCTTTTGCAAACCTTTTACCCAGAGGTAATTTCTATCCTTGATGTTGAGGTGTGTTTCTTGGATTCAGCAAAGAGAAGGACCCTGTTTTTACAGCCATTCTGTTGGTCTGTGCTTTTTTATTGGAGAATTGAGAATATTGATATTGAGAGACATCAATCACCAATGATTGCTAAATCCTGTTATTTTGTTGTTGTTGGTGGTGGTGGTAGTGGTGGTGATATGTGTATTTGTTTAGTGTGTGTTTCCCTTCTTTTGGTTTTTCTCATGTGAAATTATTTTTCCCATTATTTTTCTTGGGTGTCATGAACATTTTTAGGTTGTAATTTTCCTATTTGTGCTTTTGTATGGCTGTATTTTCAGATAGATATTGTTCAAAGTTGACTTTATTATAGAATATTATATTTATCTATTTGTGGTGATTGAAAGTTTTTCTGGTTACAGTAGTCTGGGCTAACATTCTTGATCTCTTTGAGTCTGTAGCACATCTGTCTAAGCCTTTTTTTTTTTTTTTTTTTTTAGAGTTTTCACTGAGAAGTGGGTATAATACTAATAGGTCTGCCTTTATGTATTACTTGATCTTTTCCACTCATAACTTTTAATATTCTTTTTTTTTTCTGTATTTAGTGCTTTGATTATTATGTTGCAAGGGAACTTTCTTTTATTGTCCAATCTATTTGGTGTTCTGTATGCTTCTTGTACCTGCATAGACAACCCATTTTTAGTTTAAATTTTTTTCTATAATTTCAGTGAAAATATTTCCTGGCCCTTTGATCTGGGATTCTTTTCCTTCCTTTATTGTTATTATTCTTAGGTTTGGCCTTTTCACCATTTCCCAGATTTTCTAGATATTTTGTGTCAGGAATTTTAAAATTTTAATAATTTGTCCAAAGTAGACCTTCTATCATGGCTTTGGTTTCTGAGATTTCCTATTCCATCTCCTGTGTTCTGTATGTGAAGCTTGCCTCTGTAATTCCTGTTTGAATTTCTAAAATTTTGATTTCCAGAATTCTCTCAGTTTGTGTTTTATTTATTGCTTTTATTTCCATTTTTGAGTTTTGAACAGTTTTATTTATTTCCTTCAACTCTTTGTATTTTCTTGGCTTTCTTTGGGGAATTCATTCATTTCCCAATTGCTTGGTTGGGAAACACATGATCAAGCAATAATTACACAAGTGTTCACAGCAGCAGTATTCACAATGCCCATACCTGAAAAGAGCCAAGGTGTCCTTCAGTACATGAATGGAAAAATGAACAGTGTTACATCACTCTAATGCAGTGGTTCTCAACTTGTGGGTTGTGACACCTTTGGGGGTCCAAAGACCCTTTCACAGGGGTCATGTAAGACCATCAGAAAACACAGATCTTTACATTATGATTAATAACAGTACCAAAATGACAGTTATGAATTAGCAATAAAAACAATTTTATGTTTAGGGATCACTACAATATGTGGAACTGTATTAAAGGGTTGCAGTATTAGGAAGGTTGAGAACCACTGGTCAAATGGAACATTAATTTGAGATTAAAAAGAGAAGTAGATTATAGACCATGAAAAGTCATGAAGAAAGCCAGAAGATACTGCTAAACAAAAACAAACAAACAACAAACTGCAAATATCTATGTTGCATGATTAGAGTGATACTGGCATTTAGAAAAAGGGAAAACTATGAGCCATAGGATCAGTGCTTGTCCATTAGGGAAGAAGACATGAATATACAAGAAATTCATAGAGAATTTTTCAGGGTGATGAAACCCTGTGTGGTAATTTAATGGTGTATGCATCCCATCACACATTGGTTGAACTGATAGAACACATAAGACTAAACTCTCAAGAGGTACTGATGTGCTCAGGTTGGTTATTAGTTGCACAGTGTAACGTAAATTTTGTTGGTGAGGGAGTACTATGGATATGTAGATTTGGGGAATATATGCTAAATTTCATTGATTCTTCCTAGGAACATAAAACTTGCCTAATTTTTTTTTTTTTTTAAATCTAGGCTTGGTTTTCTCTAACAGTAGAATAAGAACAACAGTCTTAATCTTATGAGCTTGTCATGAGTGCAAAATGAGATAAGCACTTATTAAAAGTATGACTCACAATTGATGTTAAATAAATATCAGGTCGCCCTGAAAAATTCTGCCTGTTGCTAGCCCACTGTGCAAATTCCTTCATCACTTCTACACCCATTTCTCATTCTCAATGGAAGCAAGAGGATCAGAACTATCTGCTAGGGTTTCTTTTCTTTTTTAATCATTTTATTCCATAAAATAACTAATTGGCTTATATAGCAAGAATTAGCTATTTTACTCATGAGCTTTGTGCTTGACCAAGGATAGTGTAACAAATAGAAAGCACTAAATCTGTAGAAGCAGCATCCATCTATTTGTGAAGATAAGAAATTAAATAGCAGAGTAACAATTTATGATCACTATTGATGACTGATACTATTGATAATTGGTGAATGCTATAAAAGTGACGGGGATTTTTTCTTTTTAAATGATACTTTATTTGGTTTTTGAAATTCCATACATGTATACAATATGTCTTGATCATATCTAACCCAACTTCCTCCTTCCAACTTTCCCTAGCTCCCTCCAATCCCTACCATATCTTCCTCTCAACTTTATATCTTCCCTTTTTCAACTCACCTCATAAGTCCAATTAGTGTGCCCATATGCATGTAGACACCTTATCAGTAATCACTCCCAAAGAAAAGTGACTCTCCCTTCCCCAGAAGCCATTGTTTGTCAATAGTTCCTCAGCTGAAGGAGGGCTCTCTGACCAAGCTGAGGTCAGCACAACTCTGCAGATTTAAACATACATATATAGAAGACAGCTTGACAACTTGAATATTTAACAACATCAGTAGCTCTCAGGTCCCTGGATTTCAGCTATGGGTTTTTACCATTCTTATAATGCCAGACATAACTTCCCTCCTGCAGAACAAGTCTCAAACTCAGTAAAGAAAACAGATGGTTACCCCATAAGCAGTCTAGCCACTATTGCACCAATGGGCATATCTTGCATATCTTGCCTGACATGTTGTCAGAATAACATGCAGTACCCAGTATCAGGCAAGATTACTGAATTTTTTTAACTGGAGATGTTAGGTAAGAAGGTTTACAAGTCTATGCATGGAAACAGTTAACAATCTACAATGGTACTTATAAATGGATTCAATGAAATTATTGGTTCTTTTGCAAACAGTTCTATGTTTGTGTATATATTGACTTTAATTTCTTCAGTGATAAAATCAGAGGATTGCTACTTATAAGTCAGGTGGCTTAGAGTTCTATCAGAAAAATACTTAACATTCTACTATAAAAGAAGGGATTACTTTTAAATGATGTTTACCTAAGAATAAAAAGACAAGAGGCTACTGTAATTAAAAACATACTTTAAAATTTGGATAACTATTATAATAAATCTATTAAAGATTATAGCTTTTAAAGTACCATACTTGCTGTAATTTCCATTCATGTTTTAGTAAAACTCCACGCACTCATCAAATAATGACTGCCTTTCACAAACTCAAGAGGCTTTCTCTGCTTCTGAAGCTGTGGCAGAGTGAGGGAGGGAGGCTTTTCAGTACAAATAAATACCATATATATCATCAAAGATCTTAACTAGAGGTAATGGAGGGCATGGCTGGGTACTGTGTGAGAATGGATAGCAAAAGGGACAAAATTTCCATCTGGGAAATTGAACAATGTTTCTCTCAAGAAATGAGGAGTGAAGAGGGAGCTGAAGGTGAGTAGGAAGTCAGCAAAAAGAATGGGGAAAAAGCCCGGCTCAGTAGTTAAGAGTACATAGTATGTATAGCACCCCTCTACACACACGCTTACATATAATGAAGAATGACAAAATGAAGTACATAGTACATAACACACACACACACACACACACACACAGAAGAATAACAAAATGAGGTTTTTTAAATTGCCTTTCTCAAACGGCAGCCATTACCAAGCATTGCTGTTACAAAGGATTCAAGTAATGTTTGAAAACACATAAGGATGTTCAGCTAAAGCTGAAACAATTAGTGAGTGGTGATAAATGAGATTAAGGAGGGTCTAGATGGAGGATTCTGGCACAGAATTTGGATTATATTCAAGTCAAAGAGAAAGGCATTGCAAGTCATTATAATGCAGTGGTCATGACATCATAGCACATTACAGTAAATTATAATACAGTGTCTGCTCATGAAGAAATATAATGAGTAAGAAAACAATAATATATACTGAAAAGAAAATAAATTCAGCATTGGATTTCATTTTCTAAAGAATTTAAGAGGAATTTTTGAAAAATTCTGTTTCTATTTTTGAAATTCTCAATGGCATACAGCAATATGACAGATGAGAACTGGTTAAATATCACCTTGAATAGGTAACTCTTGGAGATTATATATCTTGACTTCTCAGTGCCTTTAAGGAGCAAAGGGATCATGGCACTATGATTCCAAAATTCCTTCCAAAATCATCTTTAAATTATATTTTATTTTCATCATTTAAAAGTTTTTAAATTTAAATAAATTTTTATCATCCTTATGCTCCCCTGAGTCTCTTTAGATCCTTTTCCCTCCCTGCCCATCCAACCTCAAATTTTTACAAAAAATACAATCAAATCCCCCACCCCCAAACCATGAAAACAAAATAAAAACATACTCCAAAACAATTCTAGGTATTTTAAAGAAACTCCTGAGTGTGTGAATGACTGGGTCTCTGAATCTTGTGCCTTTTCTTGGGCTCTTTTTCTTGTCAGTTTGTACTGCCCATCTCTGAAGCGATGTTTATTTTTTTTATTTTTTATTATTATTTTTATTTTTATAGTTTTTATTTTAGCTTGTATTTTGTTTTGTTAATTTAAAAAAGAAATGAATGAATGAATGAATGAATGAATCCTAGCCACTGGGATAAAGGCTAACAACTGAACTGTTGTGGGGAGCCAACAGAAGGCGGCTATCATCCTTGCAGCCATCTTGAGCCATATACCCTGACAAGAGACTTGATTACAATAGCGTACAACAGCTGAGCACACTCTGATAACATCTTGTTTTAGATACTCAGGATCTTCCCTTGGGTGTGTGAGACTTAAAGCTGTAATTTAGAGATCAGATTTAAAGACAAGCCCTAAGGGCATCACTTAAAGGCGTGACTTAGAGGTGTGGCTTAGAAGTGTGACATATAAAAGCGAGAGGCAGAGAGAAGAGTTCAGTACAACTTGGAGGAAGAACTTGGACAGAGTACAACTTGGAACTAGGAATTAGATTAGAGAGTACAACTTAGAGTACAACTTGGAGTAGGAATTAGGCATTGAGGAAGAAGAATTATTAGGTAGTAGGCACTCAACAAACTGTCACTTATACCTGCTGAGAAAAGGAAAGTCAGTTTTATCCAACGAAGTGACAGTGGGAGTGACAGTGGCTATATCAGCCACTCTAGGACATTCTTCATGTTCAGGAGTAATTGACCAGCATGCAATGGGCTCCACGATATTTTTGTATGCTTTTATTTGTTATAGACTCATTTTAAAGTAGTTATATCACTGCTTAAAATATTTTGGAAGTGTAATTTCAGAGAATTCAAAAATATGGATACTGTCAATCTCAAGCACATTCATTTATTAAACACACACTGAGATCGGCACTTGAGCTTCAAATGGGTCTTAAAAATAGGCTGGAAGAGCTTCCACTCTGAAGCATCGTGCTGGAATTGCAGAGGAAGAGAGAAAGACAGATTCACACCCCGCAGGAATGCAGATTAGGGTTGCAGAAAGAACAGCAATCTAGTGAAAAATCATTCCCGGTGACACTTAGGTTGGAAGCATGAGACTCAAATGTTAGTGGTCTCTGCAACACATTCTGAATGCCCAAGAGGTACACAATGATATTTGACTATGATATTAACATATTTGTTTCACATTTTTTCCTCAGTAATGTAAGAATCTTCACTCCAGATTTCTCAGTAAGAAATCCACAATTATATAAATTCACCACAAATATGTTAATACAAAAATTCTACCCTTTTATTGAAAACAGACATTCATGGAGTTACATTTTGGCTCTAACTTTGATAAGAAAGACGGAATCTTCTAAGCTATGAATTTCTAAAAAATGAACACAATTAATTATATCCTATGAAGTCTTCATGCTGTGTCATGAAGAACAGACTACAGAACAGGCAGGATCACTTCTCCATACCTAGTCTTAATTTCAATAGAGATTTTATCTCAGGCTCCTAGACAGGAGACCCCTGAACTTATTCCAAAATATTAGTTTTAGCATACATTGTTAGTTCGGGTCCCAGGAAGAAGTAGAAAGGCTACTTTTTTTTATATTTCATGAAAAGCCATCTCACCCCGACCCAAGTGACATTGCTCTCCTCATTCTGTGCAGAGTTAATCAGACCAACAAGGGACAAGTGTGAAATGGCCGATGTGAAACACTTGACATTTTCAAGAGACAGTCCCACACTTATGTGAACCAACTTATTTTCTTTCCACTTCTGTGACTTACTAGACTGTATTTTCTAAAGCTATTTTAGGTCTCACAGAAAATTTGAGAGGGGAAAAAAAAACTGTCTGGGCTTGGGTGATGGCTCAGGAGATCAAATGTTTGCTGCGAGCTGGGATCTGCAGAATCCTCATAAAGTTGTGCAGTTGTGGCAGCTGAGTGTAATTTCAGAGCTCAGGAGTCAGGGACACGTGAAGCACTAGCAAGCTGGCAAGCCGGGCAGCCACAATCTGCAAGATCTGCGTTCTGCAAGGGATCTTGGCTCAATACATAAAGTGTAGAATAATGGAGACACACGAGGTCAACTTCAGGCCTCTACATGCACAGGCACACATGTGGATTCACACCTGCACATACATGTCCAATATTGATAATACGCATAAAATGCATACACATGCAAAAAAGCTTTCTGTATGTCTGTCACCCCTAACCACACCTCTCTCTCTACTTCCCTTTAAGCTGGTTTTTCTTTTTAGTAGCATTTTACAATAATGCAGTATATTCATTACAGTTAATGAACCTACATTGTTACGTAATGGTTAACTAGTGTCAGGAGAAGTTTACATTAAAGCTTTCTCTTCATTATGTGTTCCATGGGTTTTAACAAACATAATAGGTTTCTATTAGCACAGTACACTATAGAATAGTTTCACTGTTTTCGGCACTCTCTGTGTTCTACCTGTTCATCATTATATCCTTCCTGTTGAGGCCCCAATTATCACTGATACTTTTATTGTCCCCTTAAGCTTTGCCTCATCTAGAAACTTACATAGTTGCAATTACACAGTACATAGCATTTTCCCATTGGCTTATTTCACTTACTGATAAGTATTTAAGGCTCCTTATCACACAATAATGTTTGGCTGAAAAGGTTAATTGCACTTTGTGTTCTTACTGAATATCTCGTTTCCTTCCAAGACCTTGAAATGCCACACAGATTCACTTGCTGATTTTTGAATAGATGAAAGTTTCCAACTCATTTGGCAAATACAAAAGATAATAATTCTTGACCAGTTCCTAAATGTATGTTTAGTGGTGTAAGTAACTGACAAACCAGTGGTTCTCAACCTGTGGGTCACAACCCCTTATGTGGGAAGAATGACTCTTCCACAGGAATCACTTAGACCTTCAGAAGGCACAGATATTGACATTATGACTCGAAACAGCAACAGAATTGCAGTTATGAAGTAGCAGTGTAACGGTGGTTGAGGACAGCCACAACATGAGGATATAAAACATGTATTAAAGGGTCTCAGCATGAGGAAGGCTGAGAACCAGTGTTGAGAAACTGTTTTCCCAAAGGGCTGTACAACTAGGTTTTCCTCAGAGATGAGGTAGTGTCCCTGTTGGTCCAACTCCTGGCCAGCATGCTCTTCCTCAGATTTGAAACAGTGAAGGTGGTACAATAGCATCTCACTGCTGTTAGAAGGTGCAGTTAACTGGAGGTATGTGATGGCTTTAATTATTCTATATGTTTCATTATGACTCAGAATCTTCACTCATTTTAAATTAAATGCTTGTTTTCTTACTGTTGTTCCTTTTCACTCCCTCTCTCCGTGTATTCAACTTTCTTACCTTTTATAGCCAATAAAAGTGGCATAATAAGCATATTTTGTGAGGTTTTTGCTTAGGATAAAAATTATACAGAAGTAGATCTGGGTCTTCAGCAGCCGCTTGTGAGGGTGTGTATGTCACTTCAGTCTATAGCCAGCAGAAATAGAAAAGTGCAGGCAATGTGAAGACTTAAAAAAAATGCTAAGTCATTTCTATAAGACCCAGAAAATCTTACCAGCATGGCTGCCAAACCATGACCTGAACAATGACAACACTGATGTTATTGGAGTACATACTGGTAAACTTGGGGTGGAGGTGGGGCTCAACTCTAGATAAAGATAAAGAACTGCAGGTAGCAAAGTTTTGCTGCAAGCAGGAGAAATAGTTTTCCCCAAGGATGAGCAGACTAACTGCTTATCCAATTCCAAACAGTATACACACAAGTAACATTATGTAGACTGAACAGGCTGTGTGTGTGTGTGTGTGTGTGTGTGTGTGTGTGTGTGTGTGTGTGTGTCTTATTCCTCTATAACACTAGGTGTTACTTCCACCAGCCACAAAGAAATTGGAGAATCTCTCTCTCTCTCTCTCTCTCTCTCTCTCTCTCTCTCTCTCTCTCTCTCTGTCTCACACACACACACACACATCACAGATTAAAGAAAAAGACACTGAATTTGAAAGGCATCAAGGCAACAAGGCAGTATATAGAGGAGGAGTACATGGAAGGGATGGAGAAAGGAAATGTAGGCGAGAAATTATACAACTACATTATAATTTTTAAAAATAATTTAAAAAATCTAAGAGCCAAGTTGGAAGGCTAGCATCAAACACAGCAGTCAAAGGCATATAGTCTTGGGTTGGGGGCCTGAGTTTATATTGTACGTGTTTTCTACCATGGGGACTACTATATGTCTTTATGATGTCTGTCTTGCCTCAATCCCTAGACTAATTGATTGGTTTATGAGTGGACTCCTGGAACACACGAAGTATGAGAGTCATTTTCCAGTAATCTGGAAAGACAACAAAAACACGTGGGAAACATATCACAGTATTCCAATAAAGATTATCCAGCCTCACCCGTTATTTATAATACAAATCATTTCCCAAGGAAAATGTGGGCTAAGCATTACTATAAAATGCCTGCATGCTGACGATTTTCCAATTCCAAAACTCAACCATGAAGGAGATGAAATTATGTGACACATACCTCAAACCTTTCTCAACGTAATAGACAGGAGTGGCCAAGAGACCGTGGCATATTCCTCATCTTGATTTTTTCCTATTGTGAACAGATGGGAGCTATGCTATTTAAAGAATAGTAGATCCTGGTATTTGGCCATTATCCAAAGCAAAAATGAAAGAAGGAGCAACATTCATCTGGCTCAGTAACAGAAGAACCCTAAAAATAGATTGCCAGCCACAGTGAGGGGTGCAAGTTGCTAGGCAGGAGGGCTTCCTTCATGGTGGTTAGAGGCTTTCTTCCTCTGTTCATTACATGGCTACTAAATCATTCTGATACATTTATTTTCTTATTTATATTTAATGCCCACCCATAACCTCTCTATTATTATTGTTGTTGTTGTTGTTGCATTTTAGTTGTTGTAATGCCAAGGATCAAACTTGAGGCCTTGTGCGTATAAGGCAATGCTATAGCCTGGCCAACTGTTCCATTTAGTAAAGATCCCAATTAAAATGATTCACACACTGAAATAGCTCTAGTTCTTCTGAGTCCAGTGAGTCTGATGTAATACTGTACTTCTGAATAGTTTTCCTCCTAATATTATTAGTTTATTATGAACAAATGAATTTCCTTTAATTAGAGATACTGCCACCTTAAGGGTGTGGGCCTTCTGAGAGTTTCTGCTCTAGTATCAAATACTTGCACTAAGTTGCCACTCATGTCTTGAACACCTACTGCAATTACATTTCCTTTGCAGACATGAAGAGATTGTGCACCCACAGTCTCTTATAGAAATGGTGGGTGCTTCCATGTGCCCTGCAGTATCTGTGGTACTTGGACTCCTGTAGAAAGGAGTACAGAAATACGCTGGGAACTGTATAAGCACAGTGCTAATAAGTGGGGGCAGTTTATTGATTAGAAGTGAAAATGAACTGCACTTCAGAGTGTCTACGGTTCCATCTCAGCAGCCATCACTTCATCACACACATTTGAGATGCTATTGATAAAATTATACCTTAACTCAGACATGAAGCTAGCTGAAACAGAAGATAGTCTGGGAAAAATTCGTAACACTGAACCAAAGGAGGCAGATACAGCAGGATGTATATAAGCTTTAAAACTGGATAGGAGCCTATACTGTAATAGTCTGCTTGTTTTTGCAGAGTAGGAAACACTGGGAACCGGGATGAGTTATGAGGAGTCCTTCAAGGATGGTGGACATGCTTTATTTCTTCATCTGAGTATTGGTTACATGGAGGCTCTGCATCATGCACAGTAATCTATCAAAATCTGTATCCGTAACTTTTCAATCTTCTGAATATATGTCACTTTTAATAAAAAAAAAAATATTACAATCTATAACCAAAGCCCTACCTTGGATAGTAGCATCTTAGTAACTGTAGACTACTATGTCTTTTAATAGAAAACCTATTCAAGAGTTACGAATTTAATTATTAAACTATTAAAAACTGTGTCTTAACTGATGAATTATTTTTAAACACTGGTTGTACTTCGGTACACTTACTAAATTAAGTTTGATTCCTTTTCAAGCTATTCCTAACTGATTAAGCACCTTTGTCTCTTAAATATGGACAAAATCTAACTTAAAATTAAATGTGGATTGACTTACACGTTGCAAACCACACTGCAGCATTGACCATTGATTCCTTAACCTCATTACTAAAGCTGACTGAATTATATAAGCTCCAGTTGTGGGCAACATTTCATCATGACCTCATTCTTTATTTCATGGGATTTGTAAAGGTTGGGTGACTCTATAAAACCACATATGCAACTTAGCTGCTCGAGGATTTCTTACAACAGCCATTTTTGCTCTGTGTACATTCCAGCAAGATGTGAGTCTTAACATTTCTATGTACTCTGCCATTCATTATTTTAATTTTAAGTTGATTCTTTACCTAACCCTAGATTTTGCAAACAAAATTTATTTTGAATTCACCACAATTCATAAAATATAAGCAAATACCTGCAAACATAAACATTTAATGTAGTTAGGCATTTTTTTAAGGTAAGATCCTGTATAATTTGTAGTTCTGTGTTCCATCAAGGAACCTTAGAAGAGTTAGGTCCTATGCCCACGTTGCTCATACATTCATTTTCTTAGCCAGTAACTATGACTGAACAGTCCCATCATTTTCATTAAGCTCTGTTTATACCTACCCTCTCAACTCATGTGTGAACTGAGGCAGGCTGACTCCATCACAGGCTCCAAATTGACACTGAAAGTGACTGGGCTTAAGTTTCTGTTTGGCAAAACTGGACATGTCCATACAACTCAGTTCCTGAAAAAACCCACAGCCCATGGGCAGCCAATCAGGAGCTGTTTGGCCATCTGGTCTGAGACAGCCAGAAAGAGTTGGAAACAGTTTCTAAGCTCTTCCTGCAAAGTCTCTAAAGCCTTAGTCAATCCCAAAGACAACCATATCCCTAAAGATGGAGCCCACCAATCAAGTTAAAAGTCACTTACTCCTCCCTGGAATTCCCCTAATCTGCTTTAAATGGAGCCTGGGAGCTTACCTCTACATTCCATCTTGGTGAATGGAAGACTCCTGCTTGCTGGATTTCTGCAGAATAAAACACTGTTTGCTTTTGCATAGTATTTGAGTCTGGGCTATCATTCTTCAGTGAATCATGGACCCTTAACTTCAGATTAACTAATAAAATCTAAGCCATTACCTAGTCTACTATGGAGTCTAAGTTTTCTTAGTTTAAACCATCCTAAGAGGTTTCCAGATACACTTTAATGAGTAATTCTTGCTTTGAAGAACCAGGTTCACGGTAGCTTCTCATAACAAGGAATGAGATTGAAGATCCACTGCAAAAGTCATTTTGCCGCAGGAAAGTTCCTTAATAATTTTGGTCATCAAAAGTTGTGTTTATCTAGGGATTTCAAATGTCACTTCTTTCTGCGTTATTAACCCATTATCTTTATTCTGTCCCATTATGGCTCAAGGAAACATTCATTTTATTGGATAATTTTGGTGAAACTTGAAGCCATGTGTCCTTGATCTGATTTAACTAACAGCACAATCCATGTGTTCAGTGACTATTTCTCCACGTTTGGATTGTTATTGACAAATCATATTTGAGTACTAATCCAGGGGATATGTGGGTTTCAGTGTGACTTCCTCTACTTGGGCTTCAACAAAGATACATTTAAATTTTCAATTGAATTTAAATGAATTTTTATTGCCTTCATGGAAACCTAGAGTATAGGTAGAGGGTAGCTGGACTTACAGATCAATTTTAGTTCCTTTTCCTTAAAACCTCATGCTTCCTGCTAGAAAGAGGGGGATTAAGGAGATAGCACCCACCAGGCAGACACCATAAGGCATGCTCCCAAAGCGTTTCTATTTGGTGACTCATGTCAGCTACAGCTGCATAATAGCAAAGGTTTTTGACCTAGGATTTTATTAGCAGCTTCTCTATATGTACTGATTGAAGATAAGAGAAAAACAAACCTTCATTTTGTGTGTATTAATCTTAGAACAAGCAACAGTAGTTGTAAAGCACAGATTTGAGGATCCCGAATATTTGAGCAATATTCTTCATTAAAATCCCAGATGGTTTAATCTGCCCTATGACATTGATCAGTGATGATCACTACCTGCACATTCATTATAAAAGTATGTTTCATATGTGCGGAGTATGAAATACCATAATAAACATATTAACTATCCATACACATATAAAACACTCTCAGATTTACTGAAATTACATTATGTAAATAATGGACAGAGTATAAGTCATTTTTGTTTCTTCGAGTGTAATTTTGCCAGTGGTAATCAAAATCACAAGCGTGCTTTTACTATGGCTTTACATTTCCCTTTTCAGCAACTTATTTTACAGATGGCACTTTGCACACCACACAGAGGATTCCTTGGAAAATCATCGAAGCATTATACTTATAACAGCAAAAGACTGAAAAGAACTTAAGTGTCAGTCAATATGTGAGAAATCAAGTAAAAAAAAAAATAGCGTATTCACACAATGGATCACTGTGCAGTTACTTAAAAATAACAGAAGCTTTTAATGTAGTGAATTGTAATGATATTTTTCAAGATGCACAGGCTGTTAATACAAGGTGCTAAGAAGTGGGTTACTACAATGCTATTTGTGCAAACAAGATGAAGGATGACAAGGATTTCCTTAGCTCAGTGTAGCACATCTTTGATGGATCACATGAGAAGCTGATGTTGCCCACAGTCAAAAAAACCAAATGGGTGATTGGAGGTCAGTGATAGAAGAGAGCTCTTACTGAGTATGGTTCTATGGAACATGAATAATGAAGCTGGTAAATAAATTACCTACTCAAGATGAAATACAGTAAGAAAAATAGAGGAAAATGCCTATTCATGACCAGTGATCTTTTTCAATTAAGATTTAAAATGTCATCTTAATTTTAGAAACAATGCTATACCCTGAACATCTGTAGTTGGCACAAACTTGTTTTGGACTGTAACAGACACAGTGAATCTACAGAACCCATTCATCTTCATATTAAACAAATGGGAGATTTAAAGGGCGAGTCAGTCAAATGGATTGCCTCGTCCTTCTCACTTTCAAATGACACTAGTAATTTCCACCATTTCTCCTGGGGCCTGGTGTACTTTCCTTGCTTATTACTGTGGTGGGCTAAAGGATCACCTGAGGTGCCTGTTTCAGGCCCTCTAGCCAATTTGTTTCTATTATGCTTCCCACTAAAGCTCTTCTCTTCTTCAAAAGGCACACTGTGAAGGGAGATTCACTCCAGGGCATATCTTCAGTCTTCTATTAGATAGATAGATAGATAGATAGATAGATAGATAGATAGATAGATAGATAGATAGATAGATAGATGGATAGATAATAGAACAGAGAGACAAAGATGCAGACAGAATGTTTCAGAGAAACAAAGAACAGAGAATACTTCAAAAGCTCTAAATTCTCACCCATCTGATTTGATACAGAAATTCCTCTTAATATTATAAATTCCATGACCCCTCTAAACTTGTATCAAAATACTCCTGAAATGATTATGCATTTACCATTCATGACTTATGTATTTTCTCCAAAATTCTGTATGCCTAATGTATGCATTTTGCAGAAAGACTAGATAGATTTGGTTTATAAGAATAGAAGTAAGCTTTTTATCCTCTCCTTTACACTGACCAGGCTCAACATAGAACTGAAATTAATTTCTCTGAGATCACCCTTCAATGTTGGGAGCACTCCCACAGCACTCCACTTTGCTGGCTATTACAATGAAGTATAGAAAAGTATCAGGTGCACAGCTCTAATTCAGGTTCAAGAAATACATTTCTAGCGCACACACTAGCTGCTCCGGAATTTGTGGCTTTACTGAACTGAGTGAGGCTGTTGCTGAGTCAGGAGACCATAGTGTTAGTCCCAGAACTTAACAGTTCTCTAGAATTCCTGGATCATTTGGTAGAGGCACACCATATGCCTTCAAACTCCTATTCCTTTTTCTTGTGATAGTCTTTTGTTTCTCTTTCCTGGGGAGGGTGGGCCAGAACCACTGAATCATGTGAGTAAAGTATCTGTGTCATCTATCGCCAGCCCTGAGCTCTGGATATCTCACTGGAAGCTCAGGCGCTCCTAATAATCCTCTCATCAGAACACACAGATGGTTGTATATTTTTGCTCTCTGTTTTTAGTAGATGCTAGAACTGGAAGATGGGGGCTATTTCCTTTCCTTTTCTGATTTTCAGGAAAAAGAAGTAGTCAGATTTATTTATAATGTAAAACTCCACTTCTTTACTTAACATCAGTCTAACCAGATATCATGAGCTTTGGTTATCTTTGACTCCTATCTTCTTTCATTTCCATTTGTTTTAAGGGAAAAAAAAACTATCTCTGATCTTTGCCAATTTTTTCCTCATCTCAGCTCTTTACTTAAAATGAATAATTAAAATCAAGCAACTAAAAACATCAGGAACCCTGCAGTCAAAGTAATTTATTTTAATTAAAATTTGATTCACAGGATTGAAACTTGTCCCATAAGGCAAAAACTTGCAGCCAAATTCAGAAGATATCTTGGGAGCTTGGAGAAAGTCCGTCAGCATTTCTAATACCAGTAGAAGCTTAAGATCATTAAAATGACTCCAGGGAAATAAACAGCAATGATGAGAGAAATAGATATTAATGTATATTTCAATGTTTGATCTGGAGGGACTATGGACACTGTTGGGCTCCTAAGTTTAAAGATATTGACAATTTCAAAAAAAAGGAATCTAACAATATTTAAATGTTGTGTAAAGGTGCAAGTTTACATGTCCAAAGTTATAAAATAAGGTTAATATAAAGATAGACAATCAAGAGCAGAAATAAAATGCATGCATCATTTGAGAAATGGAATTTCTTTCCCCTCCTTCCCTTCTTCCTCTTGCTCTGGGCCCCACTTGCTCTACCCCAACTCACTTCTGGGTCCTGCTCACTCTGGTTCTGCTCACTCCAGCCCAAAGTACACTGTAGCTGTCTTCAGATACCTGTATGAGGGCATCATATCTCATTACGGATGTTTGTGATCCACCATGTGGTTGCGGGGATTTGAACTCATGACCTCCTGAAGAGAAGTCAGTGTTCTTAATTGCTGAGCCATCTCACCAGCCTGAGAAATGAAATTTCTTATATTTCTAATTCAACTTCTAAAGAAGCACACTTGCAAAGAACTTGGGAAGCAAAGGCAGTCTGAGTTCAAGGCCGGATTGGTCTGCTTAGTGAGTTCCCAATAGTCAGAGATAGACAGTGAGGTTCTATCTCAAACTAAACAAATATTTAAAAAAATCATAAAACAGAAGAACCATGTTTGCAATAATTGCATAGAAATAGTGTCATCAACACAGTTAGTAGAACTATCTTCTTACAGCCTCATGTCTTTAACTTTATTTCTATTTCATCTTAAATATTAACCCTTTTGTCCTAGTACTGGGATTGAATCTAAAGCCCTGGACACAGTAGGGAAACACTTTGCACTGTTTGTGTGTATGTGAGTGTGTGTGTGTGTGTGTGTGTGTGTGTGTGTGAATTTTATACTTTGAATTCTAAAATATAATGAATAGATATTTACCTTTATTTTATGTTATCAAGCCAGACTTCTGATCCTGCTGATAAACTCCCTCTGTGCTGATCTAAGCCCAGGCGTAACGCCTTTTCCTGGCTGTATATCACCTGACATCATTTCTTTTGACCACTGATGTTCCCCACACCCGACATTTATCCTTCAGCTTTTTCATTAAGGATATAACATATTTCAGATAGTATCCCAGGCAGTAGGATCCAGAAGTGGACAAATCTAGGCCAGCCTGAAGTTTAAAATGATAGATGTTCATGAATGATTATTAAATCCAATCATAAGAAATATCCAAATGGAAGATAAGATGGGCTAATGAGTGTAACCGAGAAACATAACTTTATTCTCATGGTAATTTATTTCTCAGGATAATTTATTAATCAGGATTAAGACTTTATATAAGAAGCATGTTGAGTTTCGTCTAACATGACATCAGACATTGTAGGCCATACTTATGCTGGTTTTTGGTGCTAAAATACTTGGAGTTTTATCTGTTAAGAATAAACTAAGCATAGTGACACACACCTTTAATCCCAGTACTTGAGAGGCAGAGGCATTCTGATCTCTGCATTTAAGGCCAAGCTGATCTACACATTATGTTCTGGGCCCCACTCAGGTTTACACAACAAGAATTGGCGTAAAAAAAAATGGGTACAAATATATGTGCACACTTCTCTCCTTCTTTCTCCTTTTCCTGCTTCTCCTTCTCCCTTTCCCCTACCCCTTCCCCTCCTCCTCCCCTTCCTTTTCTTCTTTTTCCTTCCTTTCCTTCCTCTCTCTTTCCCTCCCATTTCCTCTCTTCCTCCCTCTCTCCTCTGTCTGTGTCTCTCTTTGTCTCTGTCTCTCTCTTACACACACACACACACACACACACTATAATGCAGTCCCAAAGAACAGATTAAAGGAGCTCTCAGATATTCACAATTCTTTTTTAATATTTCAAATTACAAGTGAATTTGAAATTTTCTAACCACTTAAAACTCTTCACAGACTCACACAATGGCAGAGGTCACCCCGGTACTGCTGGATGGCTTCTATTAACCACCATTATTTATGAAGCTCCGATGGTGGTTAGTCCATAGAAACAGGACAGCATTTCCTGCTACTCCATTCGCCAGCTCAGCTGTGGCAGCTGCCCAGCAGCGAGGGGCCGCTTCATTCAACACTGCAGCTTCCAGCAAGCACAGTTAGCCACTTGCTCTCAGACACAAATGCATTTCACTTCTTGCACGTGGTTGTTGTCCCAATTCACTCAGCTAATAGAGTTACCATTCCTCACGGATTCACCTTGTTTGACTTTATCACAGTTCTCATTAGAAATTTTTCTCATAATTGCGGTTGGTGCTATCATTGAAGTAACAACTCCACCATGCT
This sequence comes from Arvicanthis niloticus, assembly GCF_011762505.2. Classification (NCBI taxonomy): domain Eukaryota; kingdom Metazoa; phylum Chordata; class Mammalia; order Rodentia; family Muridae; genus Arvicanthis; species Arvicanthis niloticus. Next base: position 20,172,566 of record NC_047670.1, on the reverse strand, counting down.
GGAAAACCCTCCAGCCCATGTGGACCGAGCAAGGGCAGAAAACTGGGGATCCTGTCAGCTATACCCCTTGCTGCTTCCCATTCTGTCATGTGCCCATTAAGCTTTGGTCATATCTGTAATGTTCTATGAGCTTTTTCTTGTCACTACTTCCTACTTGATATTGTGGTTTGAATCCTTGAGTCTACTTGCTTTCCTGTTGAGTTTTAAGGTTTGACCTTGGCTACAATGAAATGAAAGACAAATACACCGGATATCGTATTCATTCGAATTCCACCTTCTATGAGGCAGAACTGTGGTAGGAGATACAAAAGGAAGTCCTGAAAAATCTGTCAATTGTTAAGTATACTTATATAAACTTGTTTTCCCCAGATATTGGATTGATGTCCCTGAGTTTGGGGACATTTTAAGATAATTTTTTTTCACAGAATCTTTGCACCAGATACCAAACAGAACCTCAGCAGTGTTTGGAAGGAAAGGATGTGCTCCTCTTATGTCTCAGTCACTTCATTGTGTCAGCAGGACATCCTCTTACATTGTAATGTGAAATTACAATTGTAATCTTAGAAATTGTAATGTGGGCAGTAATCCAACACTTAACAATGACATGACGGCTGGCCTCAATATCTAGTCTCCTAGGACAATCTTTACAGGCTCAGGGTGAGACTGGAAAGCTGTCATTTTTTAAAAGCAACATTATAGTTCCAAAGAAAGAGTTCTGTATTTTGACTAACAATTCAACTATTTCATCTTTGGGTTAATTTAAAAGTTCAGGTAGGTACCATCTGGTTTCACAGATTTAACTATATTTGCTAGTTCATGGTTTCGAAAATATCCTGGATGTTTTCCAATGTTTTCTCAGGTACATTTAACCTGCTTATTTCAAAAAGCAATTTGTGAAAAAAAATGAAATAACTTTGTCTAGAAACTGTTGACAACTACTTTATTTTATTCCCTGCTCTGTGTTGCTTCTCCTGTAACATACCACACACATTGCAGAAAAGGAGTGGAGAGTACTCAGTGTCTATGCTTAAAGACAAAGCTTTCAAATTGAGATGCATGGAATAAGGGGGTCTCGGTGTCACTTCATACTTTATGTGAAGTTAGTTTGATTATATTTCTATGTTTTAGAAAAGAAAATGAAATATTCACAAGCCAATTCCTTTTTTATAACTAAAATAGTATGTTCTTCAGATTTAAATATGTAGTAATATTGACAGCATAATTAGCCACAAGATAATAATTGACTGTCTTGGAGAACTCTCAAGAATCCTAGTATATAAATGAGTTTCTATAGTTTTATTAAAAATTTCCAAAAATTACTTGTCAAAATTCTGATTGACAGAGCAAACACATTAATACACAATACTGGACTTAAATAAGACATGACAAGATGTTTAATAGATACAATTACAACATTGTCAGACAAGTGAGATGACCACTACATTATACATTCAGACTAAATATAACACTGTTGTATATAATAATAACCGTTGAGAGACTGTGTAATAGATTGAATGAAAGCGGCTCCAATTGCCTTGTATTATTTGATTATTTAGTCACCATTTAGTGGAAATGTTTGGGAAGGATTTGAATGTATACTCTTGTTTGAAGAGGTGTGACACTGGAGTGGGCTTTGAGGGTTCAAAATTCATCATTTTATTCCCAGTTAGTTCTCTCTCTCTCTCTCTCTCTCTCTCTCTCTCTCTCTCTCTCTCTCTCTCCCTCCCTCCCTCCCTCCCTCCCTCCCTCTGCCTTTGGTATGGGGATGAGATGTGACTTTGCTGCTATGTCTCCAATGCCATACCTACTTTCCTGATACCATGCTCCCTGCCATGCTGCTCCTGGGCTTATCCTCTGGAATTGTAAGCGCCTTATAAACTCTTTCTTCTATAAGTTGCCTTGTTCATGGTGTCTCTTCACAGCAGTAGACAAGTAACTAAGACAGACTGAAAGATGGTTTGAAACAAAATGTCCTCACTGCCGAGAAATATCGCACAGTGAATAATTAAAGAAGTGGATCACCTTGAAGGCAAGGGTATAGAGTGAACCACAGGACTCTGCAAATCAACACACATGAACTGATCAGTTCACATGTAGAACTAATATAAACGTTTGCTATTAAAGGGGTATTATAATAGGGAGAATCAGATCATGCCTTTTAAAAAAGAATGTTTTATTAATTCTTTGAGAATTTTATATAATGTATTTCTATCATATTAACATTCCCCCCCCAATTCCTCCAGGATCCATCCCTACCACCCTATCCACTTAGTGTGATACTTTATTTTCTTTCCTTTCTTTCCTTTCTTCCTTCCTTTCGCCTATCTAATGCAGTTTTTGTCATCCAAATGCTCATGAATGTGAGGCTATTTCCTGGAATATGGTCCACCAACCAGGGATCACATCCTTAAAAAAGGGGGGGAGGGGAACTCTCCAGAAGCCATTGGTTGCCAATAGTGCCTCAGTTAGGAGTAGGATTAATGCCTACCTCATTCCCCATGCTGGGAGTTTGTTTGGCTTGGATTTACACAAGCTTTGTGAATGCTAGCATAAGCATTGTGAGTTCAGATGTATTACTGCCTTAGTTTATCAAAGATACTGTTTCCTTGTAGACATCCATAACCTCTACCTCTGACAGTCTTTTTACCTCCTCTTCTGCAATGATCCTTGAACCTTAGGGGAAGGGCTATGATATAGAATCTAAAGGATTTTTAAAAAGATGTTTTCTATTTAGAGCTTAATATTCTACAGTTCTATTCTCTGCATGTTGGCCAATTGGGGCTTCTATGTTGACATTCACTGAAAGAAGTAACATTTCTGATGAGAGTTGAGAAATTAAGTTTTCTATGGGTGTAGCATGAAGTCTTTAACAGTCATTTTTGTATTGTGTCTCACAGTTACAGATTTCCCGTAAGCAAATCATGCTCTTAGCACATCTGTATGGTGCAGGTTACCTACGCAGATCATGTTCTTATATTCATATGGTGATATCCCAAACTACCTGTCTAGAGCATTTGTTTCTTCCAAATGCCAGTTTCTAAAGAGACTGTCAAATGTATGTAGTAGGATAACCTTTAGTGAAGAACAAGATATGGTGGTCAACATGGGAACATGAAAACACCCTTAAAGTTTGGCATGGTATCATGTGAGAAATAAATAAATAATACAGCTGCAGAAAAAACAATATTGGCCTGATATTGAGAGCCTAAGAGGCTTCTAGCCCAAGTTTACTGTTAGAATATTAACAGTTGTTGCAGCATAGTGGCCAACTATCCTTGCAAAGAAGTAAGTGGTTTTACATTAAACAAGTACTAGATAAAATGTAGACTTTCAGAAATCTCATAAGACATCTTGCTCACCCCTTTAAATCTTGACTGATTCTACTGTGATGGTTGCCTTCATTTTTCTTGCTTCCATAATTTTCTCATAGGAACACAGTTCCCTCAGGATTTGCTCTCCTCTTATTTGTCTTGCTTCTTACAATAACTGATACACGGGTTAAATTTTGAACATATAAGTTTGGAGAGCACACAATCACGTCTTAGAAAAGAATCATTTATTCAGTAACAAGCTATGTACTTAATGAATGCTTGCTAGGTTTTAAGGTCTCCATCAACAGACCTCAGTAATCTTTAAATAGTTTGAATTCATGAAAACTACATTCTTTATGCACTATCATGGTTTGCTTTTTATAAAGTGTATAATATAAACATTCTATTTGGTCCAGAATATATGCATGGCTTCTGAAATAGTAATTAAATAATTTGCAGGAATACAGTTAGTCACAATTGTTGCAGGATATTTGATCATACTGTGAACCCCTAGATTGTGTTATATACTGGAAAAACATGATGTGGCTTAGGCCAAGCATATTCCTTTAATCTAAAAGCTTTCTGCTTATTGTAAACATAATTAAATAAAACAGGATTAAATAAAGTCAACTATAGGGCAAGAGACAGAGCAAGCCACCAGTTGTCAGGGAGTGAACATAGGAAAAAAACAGAGAGAATAAGAGGTAGTCAGGAGGATGGATAAAGAGACACACAGGAAATAGACGGGAAGTTTGAAGGCTTTTGAGACATTGTAGAAAAGGAGAACTTCTTTTAGGGAAGATGACCATGGAAGAAGGTCACCTGGGTGCTTTCTCTGACTCTCTGAGCTAGCAAGCTTTCACCCCGGCATCTGGCTCCTGAGTCTTCATTGGTAAAACAAACACACAGTGGAAGCCAACACTCTTTAGAGTAAGAGAGAGCAGTTGAGAAACAGTTGGCATTGCCTTTCACTGGCTGTGTGAATCTGGACAAGGCATTTGGACTGGTGATTTTGTCAATCCTCTCTTCAATGTTGAATTTTTACCATCCACCATGTGGGCCCTCTAGTCTCTGTCATTGGAAGGCCTGGTTAACAAGATACATCTTCAGGAAACGGGAAGATAAAAGAGCGATCGAAGTATCTTCTAGTGGGTATCTGTCTTTCCTTCCCAGTCCTGGCCATTTACTAGTTCCCTTAAAATGTCCCTTCTTTCAACATGCCTTTGTATCATTTCAAAAACAGCTCTCTTTTCTTCTGCTTTCTTTTCTGGACAAGGTAAAGTAGCGACTCCTTGAAGTACTCACTTCTATTGACGGTATGGTATGGCATGCTCTTCTCATGGTTGTCACTGTGCCTTGTGGGTTCTCTTATGCCCATTTTCACCTTTGGAAACTGCCCTTTGGAAGATGCTCCTGTTGTTCCCTGGGTCTCCATTCAGTGCATTGTTTAATCTTGCCCCTGGTGGATTGCTTGTGCCTCAGTAGTTGACCCCTGTGCACGTTGACAGTACTAGCTAGAGGATATAAAGTTGGGAGGGATATGGCAGCATTCTGAGGGGTGTAAGCAAGGTTATGATCAAGATATATTAAAAACATGTAGAAAATTTTTGAAGCAAATACAAATGTTACAAAAAATGTTCCCCTGGGCGGTAGTGGCACACGCCTTTAATCCCAGCAATTGGGAGGCAGAGGCAGGCGGATTTCTGAGTTCGAGGCCAGCTTGGTCTACAGAGTGAGTTCCAGGATAGCCAGGACTACACAGAGAAACCCTGTCTCGAAAAACCAAAAAAAAAAAAAAAAAAAAAACAAAGTTCCTAAGCCTCAGTTTATGTGTCATAAAAATTATGTCAGTGAGTTCTGTGAGTGATTAAATGAAATTATCTTTAATAATCTAGCATCTCTTATATAAATATTAATATATATCACAGCTGTAAACATACTTGACATAGTTAAGAGTTCATCAAGGGTGCTTTACCCATCATTTTTCTTGGTAGATTTTTTTTTAAGTTGATATGAGCATAGCCTACTACAGGTGGGGAGAAAGAACATGCAATGACATAGTGCCATGTGTAAAAGGGAGCACTCCATTAATATTCTCTCCCCTGCTGAGCCTATCTGTATTTTTACTTCTGGCTTAGCTTGCTCACTCAAGGATAAGAAATAGGTAAAACATCAAAAGCTGGAAGCAGTCACCTTCATTCATCAATGACCAGGATAATTGCCCAACTAGTGACAATTTAATATGCCACATCACTGCCTTCATTTTATACATATGTGTGCATATAAATGTGTGTATATATGTAATGAAGAATAATTCTTTATCCTCTCTTGATAGCTTAAATGCTGAATGGAATGCAAATCTGCAAGTGACTATTTAATATGAGGAACATTTCATGAACATTCTTCTCAGTGTGCAAAAAGACTTCCCTCAGAAGAAATTCTTGCTTCACCTTGTCGATCCTTTTTCACAAAGTTGATATTCAATGATGTTTATTGACTGAATGGAACATATAATAAGTTAGCAGGGTCTACTGGTTCTTTTTAGGGCCCAAGATAAAACACAGATGGCTAGGCAGATGGCATGTAAGGCCACACGATGTCTTCCCAGGGAGTCTGAAATGATTCACAGAAAACCATTGCATCACCACTGTGACCAGCTTGAGGCTCCTGTGAACCTGGGAAGACACATTAGTTAGCAACAGAATGATTAATAAGTGAGAGTTCAACATCCTGCCCCCTGCAGCAAACAGACAATATACAGAAGGAAGAGAAGCAATAGCTTCAGGACATTGGCAAAGGTCAAGCAAAGACATCACTAAAGTTGAATCGCAACCAGGGTCAAACACACAAAAGAAGATGTAGTTCTTTTTTATGTGAGATCTTTTGGGGTTAGATGCTGAACACATTTAGGTAATAGATAATCAAAGTTATAACAGAAATATGTCGGCTGGCAAATTCAAGATCTATTCAGAGTTTCCTCATTGAGGTCACACGGTTTTGTCATTTAAAAGATGTGCATCCTTGGAAGAGTGGGCCCCACAACTTGACCGGGCAGCACAGTAGAGCTGGCACTGGAAGTGTGGATGCAGGTGAGCTGGCCCCTGAGGGCAGGAGAGCTGAAGAACTGACCCTGTCTTCTGCTGATGGTAGCATTGGGAGCCCTAGCAAAAGCAATGCTGTAGAACTTGCCCTGGTGGTACAGATAAGGGAGAGCTGATCAGCTCAGCAACCATCCAGGCCCTTTGACTTGGCCCACCCCAAAAAATCAACATCATCTGGGAACTGTTGGGGCACTTAAAAGTGCTGGTCCTCCTGATCAAAAACTGCAGGATCTCCGTAACACAGGGCAACACCAGGGTAATCCGAAGGAGTTCTGGTGAGGATCCAATATTGAGGATGCCACAGGAACCAGAGACCTCAAACCAGACCAATGATTCATTGCAATGAATATTTGCAAGTGGAGATGTGTGGACAGAGGGATATAGTGTGACACAGTCGGTAACACACTTCAGCTTCCAGGATGAGATGTTTTCTATGCTTTGTTTTTGTCTTGCTTATGCTTTTTGTTTGGGGTGGAAGAGGTTGCAAGGGCAAAAGACTCATACAAGGGGATGGGAACATGAGTGGGACTGGAGTGGATGATTGGAAACTCACAAATTATCAATGAAAAGTTAAAGATGTTCAGCAACTTAGGTCATGTAGTAATGTAGGATGACCATATTCCATGAGTAGCAACTTAGGTCATGTAATATGTCCTGATTGGTTTGTCCTGGTGCAGAAAAGATACATTTGCAACTTGTGACCTCCAAACCTTTACTTCTGATGAAAAAAAAAAAAAACAAAAAACAAAAAACAAAACCAAACCTCTTCAGATCTAAAGGCTTTACAGTTCCTTGACCATAACTCATCTCATCTTGTATTGCTGTTGGTACGGTTCCATCGCTGCTACAGGTGGTCTCCACATCTGTTTACCAGAATTCTCAGTAAAGGCCAAATTAATTGCCCTTTCTATGTGTTCTTTCCATCCAAACACTGTTGTACAGGAGACTTTGTCAGCCCACTGTGAAAATAGAAGTGTCTTCAAACATATGTGGTATTGTGACCTTTCTCCAGTTTGATATATCTAAAAGGTTCATGTATTTGAATACCAAGTCCCCAGTTGTTAACCCTATTTTGGGAGGTTATGGCACCTGTCAAAGTAGTAAGCATGATGTTCAGAGGTTGGCCTTTATGGACTATAGCTGCAGCCCATTTCTTTCCTAATTGTTCTACTTCCAGGTGGGTATCACATAACAAGCATTTGCCACATCCTTTCAATCCCAAAACCATAAGAAATTCCAACACTGCCATAGCAGATAAATTCTTTGGGCAATGAGCCAAAATAAACTTTCCTCTTTTAATTTACCTCTGTCAAGCATTATAGGATAATCACAAAAAAATTAATGAGCTAGCACATACAACTAGGCAAAAATTATTTTGAAATAGTTTGTGTGATGGTTTGTATATGCTTGGCCCAGGGAGTGGCAGTGTTGAATGATATGGCCTTGTTGAAGTAGGTGTGTCACTGTGGGTGTGGGCTTTAATACCCTAGTCCTAGCTGCCTGGAAGCCAGTATTCTGCTAGCAGCCCTCAGATGAAGATGTAGAATTCTCAGCTCCTCCTGCACCATGCCTGCCTGAATGCTGCCATGTTCTCACCTTGATGATAGTGGACTGAACCTCTGAACCTGTAAGCCAGCCCAATTAAATGTTGTCCTTATAAGAGTTGCCTTGGTCATGGTGTCTGTTCACAGCAGTAAAAATCAAACTAAGACAGTCTGGTCCAATGCCTTTCTCTAGTTTTCCATCACTTACCCCAAATAGTCACAATACTACTCGAGGCACCCAAGAGGTCTCATGGCTCCATACTTGTTTTCATTTGTGCTCATTCTCTGATGTGTATTCTTTCAGTGGATGACTTGATGTCTCAGATAGGACATGAAATGACAATTACACTGAGCTTCTAGGAGTATAAAGAGACAGCACTCAGCTGTCATATCACGCTAAAGTTGTCATAGGTGAGGAGTGCTGTCTGATAAAGTTAGGTAATAATCCTGTCTCCTTTATTCAGTTGAAGATCATTCATCCTTGAACACTTAGAAAGAATTAAGTAGGATTTAAATGACATGCATTGTTGACCCATTTCTTCTACCCAATCCACTCTTTCTTCTTCGCTCTTCCATTTCATAGTTGCTAACTTGCTGAGTTCAGGACCCCTCCATGAAATACCTCTTGTCTGCTATTTCTGTCTGAAACTTATTTGCAAGTAGGTGCATCTGTGAGATGGTAGTAATAATAGTCCACTAAAACTCCATAGAGACTGGTTTTAAAGCTAATCACACAGCTGCTTGACAGTCAATGAAACCCCTGTTACTAGTGATAGCTATAACATAGGCAGTTCACTGTACCAAATTGCACTCTGATTATTAAGATTTTTCCCTGTGAGGAAGAGCGATGACACACAGATAGAAAGAATGGAATGCACTGGCTGGTGTTAAGTATCCAGAGCTGGAGTAATATAGAATAACAATTAGGATTAACTTATTATATAATTTCAGCAAGGACCCTGATAGGCCTGTCAAAGCAGGGAAGGAACTATATCCCCAAACTGAGGCAGCACCACTGCCATACATGGAGGGGCAAATAGAATGCACATGTTCTGGGCTTGGGAGTGCTTGCTCAGGATGGGTAAGACATGGGTTGGAAATGACCAATCTCTGTGTTGATATCACCCTCTTAGATTCATGGTTTAACATCTTTGCGAGAATATGGGAGATGATGAAATGAAGCTCTTAGTGATATACTAGCAAGTTTGGCAGATACAGAGGACTGGATCAGAAAAAGGGCAAGAATAAAGGGCTGCTGTGCAGCCAGAATTAAAAAGAAACATATTTACGAGATGCAGCCCAATAGCAAGACAATTAATGCCACTCCTGGGCATAAATGCTATACTATCCACTGTCCCTGTCATGGGCAACGAAAACTGTCCACCACCATGTTGGTATGGACAGTCTGTCAATGTTGCTGACACTGCTTTTGGATCATAAATAATTTTCCAATAACGCATCTTAATTTCATGATTTTTACGCTCCGAATCTACAGAAAATGAGTTTGACTGCCTGAACTTGAAGCGCATGTCTATATATACATGATCCCAGAAAATCAATCAACTCAGAAGTTTGGCTTTTCAATAGAAAAGCCTGTTTCTTACTCTCTGTTTCTTACTCACAGTCGGAGGACTTTTCGATGGTAAGATAAAGATTCAGATTTTTAAATTAAAAAAAAAAAGACAAATGTCCTGTGCGTGGATCCTTCTGTGCTCTGAAATGTCTCCTTCACGGACTGGGAAGATGGCTAAATGCATACAGTAATCATTGGACACACATGAATTTTGAACCAAGTGAATCTTTGAAATTCATTGGCCAATCAGACTCACTGAATCAATGAACTTCCTGGCTTTCGTAGCACTAGAAGGTACACATAGGTAGATATACAGGCTGTGGGGAAGGAAAAGTGTTCAAACATCTCACCTAGTGGCGAAACCTGCGAGGACTAATACTCCATAACCCAGCATGATATGTATATTGACACAGTTGTGTCACAAATGTTATGACGTTACCAATCACGTTCCTTTTGGATTCTTATAAGGCCTACTCCATAGAACGTATCTTTCTTAGTACTATAAACCAGGCAAAAAAAAAAAAAAAAAAAAAAAAAAACTTCGGCTGTTAAAGTCATAGGTTCTAAGAGAGAGCTTAGAATTATTTTGGTAAACAGACATAGTATAAAAAATTATCATTTAACTACTTCTCGTTATACCCATAGATTGGCACAGGCTTCAGTCCTCATCAAAGAAGCTTTTTTTTTTTTTCAATGAGTAGAGAGTAATACAGTGACTTATTCCAGCTCAAATAATAAGTATAACTAATAAGTAATTAGGTAGTAATCTACCTTAAATGGGGCATTGTGTCATGCCTCTGCCATACAAGGCTCAAGGAACATGAGAAGACAAAAAGACTTAATGAGTTACAAGTTGAAAAACACTTATGCAAAACTATATCTTCTAGACGCGACATGTTCATAGTGTCAATTAACTCACAGTGGCTATGGTTACTTTTACCAGATCAAGCCATTTAAAACTCTAGCTTGAATGGAGAAGGGGTTCATGAATTTCTAGCAGAGGAGTTATTGACAATAGACAGCTGCTGGAAGGAAAAAGGTGACTTTCTTCAGGATGTAACTCATGGTAGGTAGTATATATTCCAGTAGATGGCCTTACATCAATGCACATATGGACAATATTCACTGCACACAGTGGATTAAAAATAGAGGTTATGAACTTAGAGAGACATGACTAAGGTTCTGGAAGAAGTAGTGAGGGGTAAATATGATCAAAATACTTGTATACATGTATAAAATAATACATGAATAAATCAAAGACATATTTAAAAATAAAATGAGATCCATTGAGAACAACAGCTGACATTGAGCTTCCACAGATGCATAAACAAATCAACAAGTACATACACCATATACATACATACATACATACATACATACAAATATTAAAGCAACAATAACAAAATTAAGAAAAAACAATTAAAATTTTTGAGCTAGTTATCTCAGCATATTGTAGCATATGCATATACGCAGACTTCTTCAGAAATATATTCAGAATTTGAGGTCATATACTTGGTATTCTTGAACATGCTCTCCTCCAAATTGAACTTTAAGCATTTTCTAAAGAATTAAAAAAGCTCAAAAGAGCAAGAAAATGCATCCTTTTTCATGTAGCAAAAATTTATACAAGGTGAACAAATTCTAACTTAAAGCAAAAACACACTTGTTTTCAGTTTGAGAGCAATTCAAATTTCATTACTGAAAGTTCAAAATCAGCTCTCCACATTTGAAAATTGGCAATGTACTATATAAATGAAAATGAGCTATGAAAAAAATATTTGTATCAGAGCCATGAGAAATGAAGTTAAAAAATTCAAATTAGTAAAACTGAATGAATATTTTGAGGATATGATAATCTGAACCTAGGTCTGTCATAAAGCAATGAGTTATTCTATCAGAAATAATTTTAAATTCTCTGAGACAGCTTCAAATGAGCTATTGAAACATAGTTGCTCTATCCCTCCTTTTCACACACGAGTGATTTAAATATGAAGACATGAAATCATGAATACACATATTACATAGATTGGCAGGAAAGACAGATTTTAAAAATATTCTGCACAATGTTCATGGCGGTAATGGATAAAAGAAAATTACTCTGTGTGTGTGTGTGTTTGTGTGTGTGTGTGTTTGTGTGTGTGTGTGTGTGTGTAACACTTATGTTGCTATCTTAGCTCTAAGCTTATGTGTCAACAAAGGCTGTAGAAAGGTAACTTTCTCATATGGATGCATGATATAAGAACAGTTGAGTGATAAATCCGAAGAAGCCCTTGAATCTGTCAGAATCTTCCTATGCATTATGTGGAAAGTCTGAAATGCAGGTTTTGATATCTATAAAGAATTATTTAAGTAAATCATTGATATCCATAACCTGGCCTTATCACTTTAATGCCTAAACAAATGATCTCAATAAATCACTGACCTGTGTGTATGGTAGTTCGCCTGATATCTATTTCTATAAGATATCCCCTCCTCTTTCTCTCTGTCTCTCT